>NC_141164.1:43389557-43700557 GCF_053477565.2 Lygodium microphyllum
CCAAAGCCATTGAAGTATATAAATACCTGTTTTCTAACCGGACAACCTGGAGCCATGGTGCAACGATAGTAAGCTCTGGGACAAGGGTTCCCTTTGGCCATCTTTTGTCCATACTTTCTCCATTGGCACCCATCTCTCAACTGCAATATCAACATTAGTCGATCATTATAGGTTAACAGGAGATGTGTATCATGCTCATTTCGCCTACTGTGGTCAAGAGTTTACATTAATCAAATGCGGTAATATAGTGTTCTAAGGCATCACATCAACTATAAGGGTTCCGAAGAAGGTTAATCGGCACGTACGAGTAGCACACGGAGTATAAAAGTAGGAAATGTGACCAGATTGAGTAACTCTCCAGTAAAAACTCCATTAAGTAATCATGGGATTGACCAATTAATGGGTAATATTTACCGTGGGAGCATCTGAGCGAGTACGGACTGACACTCGAGCCTTCCTTGCAGGCGCTGTGGCAGGAGACGTGGATGGCGAGGCAGATTCATGATCGAGAGCGCCATTGATGTTATTTGTACCGGGTTGACGTTTATATTGTCCGTCAAGCTTCTGGATCTTTAAAGTGGAGTATGTTGCTAGATCTAACTCCTCGCGGGAGCCATATAATCCTGCAGTATGACTGTACTCTTTAATATGATCACGATCTTCATCTCGATCATGATCGAGGCTGCCCGGAGGATCGATCATGTCTAAGCAGTGTTTCACTGGCCCTGCTTGAGCGTTGTAATTGACCGAATTCTCTTGATCCGAGCTAACGACGGCTTGGTCGTCATCGACGATCGGCCGGTATTCGTGATCTTTATCTTTGATTAATGATGCTAATCTTGATAGCTTGCGCTTATAACTAGCAGCCTTTGGGCTAATATTACCTATAGACTTGGACTGATTCTCTAAATACTCATTCTGCGGTAACACGGACCCTGATTCTTCGGTAATTTGATCCAGTCTGGGCATCCTCTTCAATAGCGGTCCTAGAGAGAAGGTTAGGGCATCCTTTTCCGCCTGTAATTTATTCACGACTACGTAAGAGCTTATGGAACGATCCAATATTACAGGAAGTTTTCTAACTTCAGCGCCTACTGGCTATGCAGATGCTGCTACGCTCAATGATTGGTTGATTAGGCTGCTTCTTAGTGTGCTTAGTCCCACAATTAGGCATACCTGAGCAAGCTTGACGTCGAACTGCATAAGATTACGAAGCTGCAGTTGCACATTCTTGTAGCTGTCTGTAAGGTCCTCGTACATCCTCTTTAGCCTTGCATTTTCGTTGCACATCCTCAGAAGGTCCTGTTGAAGCGAGGCCAGCTGCATCATACAGTGACAAATTCAATGATGAGCTTAGTTATCATTAGATGGATTACGTCAAAGATTAATCAAGCGCATCATGCTTAACTATCAGATGTAGGTCTCATCAATCAATACATATAGGGCATTAATCACTACCTAACGTAAGAATATTTAAGCAGAATCACAATTTGTGTTTGATCAAAACTGCACAAACCTGCTGCCTTGAAGAATGAGCAGTTGAAACGGGTAGACAAGTTGCAGAGCAACCTTCTAATAAGCTACTGCTGTATTTGGGGCAATCGTGAGCTGAATCCTGCAAGAGAAGCCAGATCGGACACCCGAGGCATTGTCTGCTTAATTACAATAGAGAGAGAAGCCATTCATCGAGAAGCAATCAGATTTGAGTACTTGAGCTCACCAAGATGGTTCCATCTAAATTGGTAAGTGTACTTGGACCTGATGGGCTGGTGCTAGTAACTAAACAACCAGTGTTAGCAATGGCCGCCGGGATATCATGCAATTCGGGTCTGGCACAACTCACGGTGTCTTGAGCTAGCTGATCATCCAAAAGGCCATAAGCAGTACTATTGAGGTCTATGTGAGTGCTATTTGATGTTGTGGAGAGTTTCAAGTCGGGCTTCACATGTACCATGTGGCTGATAGGTGGGGAGCTTGTACCGGTAGCTGTAATTGCAGATGAGAGGTAATCTCTTGTGACAATGGAACGGTGCTGCACGTCATCCTGCGGATCTCTTGAGCTTGCCTCTGCATCCTCGGCGACAGCACTGTCTTGCAGATCGAGGTTGTGATTCAGCTGGTCCATGGGGGCATCAAGGGCAGGGAAGGGAATCTGGAGGCGGAGCTGCTTAGGAACACCAAGCTTGGGGTAAAAGTGCGTGTGCATAAGGAAGTACAGTGGGCGTATGAAAGCTGGATTGATAGGTTAATTAATAAGACAAGGGTTAAGGAGAGGAAACTTGAAAGCGAGCGGGAGGGAGAAGGTCCTCGGGGAGGCCTGAGGTGGCGTGCGCATGGCGATAGATTAAGGTTTTAACTGGTTCAGCATGTCCGGGGGGGGGGAGAGAGATGCTGCTATCGCTATCACACGGGCTCAACTTGTGTGGCTGTAAGTCAACACTTTGCGCTTGATTCGGCGAGAGAATTGGCGTCGCGCCGACACGTCCATCGTCAAAACGTCCATCGTCAAAAGACGGCCCACCAATCGAAATTTGCTGGCCCTGGCCCCTCACGTCAAACCATGTCTCACGTCCCCTAGTCAACACGTGGGCCCTTTCCGAAGACCATTCGCCTCTCCCCCTCTCTCTCTCACTCTCTCTCACTCACTCTCTCTCTCTCTGAGTCTATCTCCCCCCTTCCCACTCCCGAGTCCCCGGCCCCTCAAAACATCACTAGAGTCCAAGAATGATGTCACACGCACCCCTTGGTATGATTTTCACATACGTACAAGTAAAGTAAGTTGCTTTTGGCACCTTCTTTAAGCCTTATCCTTTGTTGCTATTAAAGGGTTGGCTTTACTAATTAGACATTTGTAAAGCTTACTTGTGACCTATGTGTGGCATCGCCCCAAATCTTGTGTTCATTCATATGTACACTTTAGTCCCTATGCACAAGTCACAAACTGACCATCTCAATGGTTAAGAACCTACAGGTTGCTACTGGCACACGATCAACTACTTGACTTCTTCAATGTCTCATTATTTGAATTGGTAATGTATGCACGTCAATTGACCTCTTAACCCTACCAAGTATAAGGATCAATATAGTTTTCAATAAGAACAATTGCTCAAACTAGGATTGAAAGGGAAACTTTAAATGTATCCATCTATGTGTAGTCCATTGATTGATGTTGGAAACTTGGACTTGGCATGATTCATGATGTCAATCAATAGAGAACATGACCTCACATAACATGACCACTCCAATGTGAGGAGGAGAGAGAACATATTGAGTGCCAACAAATCAAATATCAACACATAAATTTAACTTTAGTAAGTGACAAGAGTATCTCTTTTTTGTAGGTACATTCTCTCTAAAGGTGAACTTGATAAGTTAACTAACAAAACTAGTAAAAGTTTTATAAATGAACTCCAAATTTGTCAAACCAGACATTTTAAGAACTTGCTCTTCAAGAGCTACCCATTGACATATAATATAATATGCTTTGAAGGAGGGAGATTAAATATACATAGAAGATTCTTGTAAGGTTTCCCAACATGAAAAACAATATTTTATATATGTATCTTTGTTGTTCCTTTGCTAAAACCTATTGTGAATTTAACCATGGATAGCTCTTGTAGGGTAGGTTCTTATAATGTGAAGTCTAATAAATTTGGAGCTCATTTATAAAAATTCAAGGTGCCTTTTTGATAACTTTGTGAATGACCTCAAATTTTTTTCATGTGCTCCATTGACCACTCAAGGAGGCAACTATGTATACATCCTATATATCACATGCATTCATGCCATGTTTTATATATCCCTAAGTAATATATGTGACATTTGCTTGACCCTTCTTTGATGTTTTACTATAGTTTATAAATCCCCTATCGAAAGTTTATTTTTTCCATATAAGAATTTAACAAATCCTCATGTAATAGATACAAAACACTAGTTTTATAATAGAATTGATAGGAAACTAGCTCTTAGGGTATTATAAAAGAGTCTTATTATTTTTGGTGATAATAGATACAATCAGAGGGCTTTCAAGCTCCGTGTCTCTAGGATTGGGGCAAGGGCAAAGGTGGTTGAAGGCATGGATGTCCAAGTATGTTGTACTTGAATGGATCTTGAAATATAGCAACAATAATATGGATGTGTCTAATGATGTCCAAGTGATCCGCAACAGTGTGGCAATTGATCAGCTCTACAAATACAATTGTTTGACGACATCAATAGCTATTATATGTCCTCTAATAAGTGAGCGACTAGTAGGGCAATTTATTCCACTAGCAAATGCAAGTGCAACAGCTCCACGCTAACCTCCAGTAGTGAAAACACAGACTTGTAGTGTAGGCAACAACAGATGGAGTCTCCAGAGAGGAACTAGTTAGCTTGCTAAAGTAGAAACTATAAATGGTGAGAGTATTAGATGAAGTGAGAAAATCACAAATCAGCTAGGTAGCAATCAAATAGGTGTGTAGCAATTGAGGGGTGTTCAATATCAGCAAGGCACTAAGGACATAGCAATAAGATGGTTGGTTATCAAGTCACCCAACATTGTAGTGGTTTTGGATAGTAGAGTACCACTTCAACAAGGCTCCATGAACTAGTAATGTCCTTAGAAGGGATATGGGTAATAGTAGGCATTAGAGAGTTGAATGATGGTTGGCTAAATAAAGAGATTGTGGATTCACTCACATAGACTCATGTTTATAGAGGATTTGAGATTTGATCTATCGCCAAAAATAAGCCATTTAATAATAATAAAATAGGACTAATGTGCTTTTAGGCTGGTTTAAGGAGACTTAATAATGAGTTACTAGAAACCCTAAAATTAGTGGCTCAATAGTTACTCCATGTCTACAACAACTTGCTATGCCTCAATAAGGCACCTATAGCTTGCCAAAAGGTCAACCATACAAGTAGTGTGATTTGGAGTAGGTTTCATGCTGTGGTCTTTATGCATTACCTTGAAGTACTCACCCAATGGAACTGAGCTAGCATGGTGCAATAACAAACACACAAATATGTAATGGAATCTAGCTTCACACTTTGTTGTGCCATGTGCTCAGAGCATTATTTAAACATTTTACCCTCGTGGTTTTCACTATAGGTCTTAATCACCACTATCCATGCTACCAATCCATGAGCTTATCTTATTAAGCCATATTTTCCACACATGGTTGTACACATACTATCCAAAAAAATATTATTGTCCAAAATTTCCATGACCTCATGGTGTCATGGCATGTCTCAATAGCTCCTAAGGTGCTAGAAGCTTCAATCAAAGAACATATGTGACATCATCTATAGATATTCCTATTTTATTGATCCATAAATCTAAAATAATCCAATAGTTCCTTGTCATACCCCAAGGGGTGCACCTTATAGAACATGTAAGATACCACATGAGTTCAAAAAGAAGAAGATTGTATTTAGTAAAATTTACAAAATTGTATTTACAAAAGGGGTTTTCTAATTATAATTTGAAAAAATTTTGTAAGTTAAATAAAGTAAAAGGGGTCATTTTATGGCCTCATAACATGTAAAGAAAGGACATTTCTTAATACCCTTTGAATACATGTTAAATAGATGATTCCTTATAGGTGCATCCCTTGAGGTCACACACATGTTCAAAGTACCTTGCAATTGACAAACCATTCAACATATGTCTTTTATTGACAAACCATTGAACATAAGTGACCTAAACTAGTCAAGTGGAATTGTAAGAGGATGTCTTAATAATGATATTAATTGTTGGAATCTTAAATAAAGACATCAAGTTTGTGGAGTTCTTCCATCTACACCCTCTTTGCTTGATTTAGTGAATCCTAAAATAGAAATTTGAAGGATTATGCATTTTTAATTTGCAAAATCCAACAAAATCAAAGAGACAATGTATAAAGCTACGATAGACCTTCACTACCTACTATGCACCATTTTCTATTGCAAAGTTTATAACTAGAGGAAGGCAATTAGTAACATTTGTGGTGGAAACGTGTGGTAGCTAAATGCATGGAGATTAACAACAGCTATACAAGAAGTAGATTACAATCCACTTACTAGATTATACCATAACATATTGTATGACAATAGCTATAGTAAGTAGGTTTAAAATAGCTACAACAAGTAGATTATATGATAGGATGCCATATAAAAGATAGGAAAGAACAAACAATCTAATCCATTGCAAAGTATCACATTGGTTTTAGGTTTGCTTTATGTGAAAACCAACCTTTCTCTTGTGAAGTGACATATTTCTTTTCAACTACAAATTGTTAAACCACAAAGGGGGATCAAAATTACCTCATAAAAATACCTAGAGGCTTGATTATGCTAGCAAGAAAAATCCCCATCATAATAATGGAGAATCCAACATGAGATCCTTGACAACATGTCTTAAGTTTGCAATGCGACCTTCACTAATCACATGAATGTCCACATTTATAGTTCAAATGCTGACAAAGAGGGCATAGCTAGGTTTTTACCTACAACTTTGACATTTCATAGGGTAAGAGTATGGGGTATGGCGCTGGACATTCATGATTGGTGCAGTAAGGGGCATTGCAACCAACACATAGCTAAGAGCTAACAATCTGTAGTTGCATTGAAAGTTTTCCAATGTTGCATAAAAATATTGACAAATCCAAACTACAATCTAGTGCTTGCATGTATATATATGCCCAGCTTGCAAACATTCCACACCCCTTCTCTTCTACGCTCCACATTGCCTCAACTTCTCACCTTGTCGTTGACATAGCTATGGAAATTAGCGATATAAAACTATTCCACAACAACCAGATGCACAAGCTCTGCATATTTTATGTTGTCCATTCTTACTTTCTTTAGTCACTTTCATTGGTTTCTTCTAGCTCCATATGCCTTGTAGACACCAAAATATAGGTTGAGCATTGACTACATGTTTTAGTTGAATTCTTACAAAACACAATACATTGTAGATCATTTTTGTGCAAGATTCCCAAAGTGATTGAAGAGTTTGAGTTATACATTCAAAGTTTGTACTCAATGTGACATTACATTTATTCCTAAGTAATTCTATCTCACTCTTTGTGTATATAATGCAAAGTGATATATTTTTTGTTTCAAAATAACAATGCTAGCACCATGAATCCTGAGGACTCCACCCATAATAAATCATCTATATAACATGCATACAAAGGGTATTAAGAAATACCCTTTCTTTACATACTATAAGGCCTTAAAATGATCCCTTTTACTTTACTAAACTTATGGTTTATTTTCAAGTTATAATTAAAAAACCCATTTTGTAAATATAATCTTGTAAATTTTACTAAATATGATACCTTTTCTTTTGAACTTATGTGGTATCTTACATGTTCTAGAAGGTGGATCCCCCAGGCTGTGAATGCATTGGCCGCCACAAATACATATAATACCAAATGAAATATGTACATGCAATCCCATACCATCATAACTTAGTATTGCTATTCAATGTACGCATGAGTTGAACATATGACTGGGAAATTATAAAGTAAAACACATCTAGTTAATGTTTCATTTCTCAACAAATGAAATATGAAATGGCTAATCAAGTAATGCTTCCAATTGATGAAAACATTTCTTGCACCTCTGTGTCTCCACAATCGGTGTGGTGGCCACCAAAAATTAAATATATCCATTGGCAACTAGAAAAGAAAACAACTATGTCCGAGTTGTAGCTGTTACATATAAGCTTCTTTCAGTTGTACATATACTTCAACATCTACAGAGTACATGATACACTACCTACAATAGAATGCCACTATTAATTACAATTACTTTTATATATCAATGATACCATTGTGTTTCCTCGGTGTTTCCTAAGCCAAGAAAAAATGGAACATACAAATTAAGGACTAAAGAGAGTTCACAAATATCAATGACATGCTCCCAATTCTTGTGTTTTTGCAAGTTCACAGCACTTGGTGTGCATTCAGACCAGGGTAGTGTAGATATAGATTTTAAGAAACCCTACTTTCAAAATTCAAGAATGTCATTTTTTCTATACATGGGTTCCTATGTGTATCAAAAACTTTTATCACATGCATCAAATCATGTTGCACCTTCCATATAGCAATATACTTTCTTATTCTTTATGCTTTATGCATGTCTAGAACAATCATGCAAGAAGAGGATAACACAATATGCTTGTTAGATAGGAACTAATAATAGGGTATGCTTAAGGATACGAAAGATGTATCTCTGTATCCCTTACAAATCTTGATGTGAATCACTAGGATCTTTTAGTTGTCAAGTTGTATAAGCATAAGAAAGGGTCTTGTAACCCTCCACCAGACCTTAGAAACCTAAAAGCATGCATTTTATTTCTATCTTTCATGTTGTTGTCTTATTGTGCCTTTCTCTTTGTATCCTATAATGTGTCCCTTTTCTTTCTCTTATCTATGAATTACCTAAAAGTGTGTTATGGAGAAAACCTAGGATTTCACATCTCCTTGTATTGCCCATAGCTTCATAAGCCTCCACCCACAATACTATGGCTAAGGAGATACACTACATGTGAAGATAGAGAGTTCTCCCTCTCCTACAACCACCATGGCCAAATGCAAATGCTAGAGAGAGAGAGAGAGAGAGAGAGAGAGAGAGAGAGAGAGAGAGAGAGAGAGAGAGAGAGAGGAGGTGGAAAGAAGAAAGTTGTTCTTCGATGTAAGAGAGAGGCTTGATAGGAGCAAGAAACAAGAAAGAAGTGAGAGAAAGAGAGTGCAAAGGAGAGAGAAAGACTAGAACTGGTGAGAGGAAAACATTAGAAAGGGGAAACAAGGTAGAAGATGAAGAGGATTGTTTATTGTTGAAGAATGATAGATCTTGAAAGTAGTCCCTTACATACTTTTATCCTTAGGACAATGTGGCAGTAAGTGTTATTCAAACATTCCTAAAATATATCTATGTTTTCTCTTTATCCCAATCCATCCCTAGTTGGATGTTTTGTTCTCAAAATCAAAAATGAAACTTGCTACAAAATATGCCAAATTGTGGAGAGGATAGAGTACTTTACTCCAGCATAATAGAAGATATCCTAATCTTTAAAAATCTTCAAGAGAGTGTATGAATCTTAAATAAAGACCAAGTACAATGCATTTACATCTATGTTACTCCATAAAAGTGATAAGTTGGTCAAATATTTTTCATGAATGAGCTCTTGCAAAAGATAGACATAGTGTTGTCTATTACACTCCTTGTTGGACTAAATTTGTCATAACTATTGAGTGGCTTTTCCAAATCAAGCATGTTATAGCTCTAAATGAGCACCTTTAGCCCATGTATGACTCATTTCTCTATAATTAATAAAAAATCAAATATATTCCAAGATCGACTTGCACTACAAGATACATGCCACATACAGACGTTTAAAGCAATAGAAATATTCATTAAAAAGTTATCCTCATCATTGCTAAAAGCATCAGTATATATGTCTCTATAGACCTATCACAATTAACATTGCTATTTATGTCAATATTTGTATCACAAAAGTGATGCAAATAGTGACACATTCTGATGCATATGCTGGTGCAAATAGTGAGTGCAATAAATTAGCAATGCTTATAGATAGAAAAAAGATTAGATGATACTGCCTTGCCACCTCCCAACACCAATTCTAAAAAATGTTTCATAGTATAAGACTCATGATGACAACTTATAAAACTACATGGAACCATAGAGAGACGAGTCCAAAACAAACATGGAAATGTATCTATAAATATCGTAAAATGTGAGTTTATACAAAGAATAAGAAATATGACTAAAGAATGCTATATGGAAAGAGCCTACCTGGATCATAGGGCCAGAAAAAGAAATGATATATGCTCCACGAATCCAATCACGTGCTATAGCTTCTCGCCATTTGAAAGCTCATCCTGACACAATGGAGCATTGAATGGACATTGCAATATAAATAACCAGAGACTAATACACAATATATAATGCATCACAAGAAAACTAATGACTACAAACAAGAAAGAGGCTTGACTTACTAGGCCACCATGTGCATACAATCTATTGATGAGTACATGAGAAAAACCAAAAGAAAACTTACAAAATTTTCTAAATAACTTCCATGGCTTCCACTCCACACACAATGCATGACTCTTGCCTCCAATTGTGTCCTTGCTATCTTCCCCTATTGTCGCCAATGTGCTAGAGAGTCTATGGTCTCCTCCCTAATTCTCTGCCAATACTCTATGTCCAACCACTCGAGCTTTGAGGTGCCACCCTTAATTGCATTGCATGCATCTGATCATTTATGTGACATGTATACACCATACAATCCATCATCCATCCTGTGGCAACAATCTTGTGGCAAACCTCTATATATATCATCCCCGTAGGTACAAAGAACCCCTCGTGTAAGGACACTACCACATAGTCCTTGCTTCCCTCCAGTATATTCTTCCAATGGTCTAAAATGCTATGCCTAAATATTTATTGGCACAACTCTCTCATGCGAGTCATCACCCTCCTCCCCCCATCATTCATAATCACAACACCTATTTTTTCATCCAGAGATATCCATATTCTACTGGAGTATATCTAAGGTACACCCTCTCATACCTATTACCACACTCTTGGTTGACACAACAAGGAGATCTTTGTACATCTAGCATACCTCTAGCGGTGGTATTTCTCCGAGTCGAACCCATAGGGGTGCCATCTACACACAATTGAGCAAAACTATAGTTAACCCACTCAGCCCCTAACATGGTGTCGGTGCGTTTGGTGTCGAGAATCCACCAGGGGGTAAGGGACAACAGGGTGAAGGTAGATTCATGGAGAGGAGTAGACGGAAGAGAAGGAGTTCGAAGAAATTGAAGACGTAGAAGAATACTCCTAAAAAGAATTAGAAAATGTATAAGAATACTAACACAGATGAAGCCTGTTAGTTTATTCCTGCATTACGAGAAGATAAATTTCTAATAGAAAAAAACGTGTATAAAATAATACCTTTCTCTATGCTGCTCAGATCGCCAATCTGATGCATCCATTGGTTTCGAAAGGGGGGTAGAATTCAGCTAGATCACTCCTTCATCTCCCACTTTGGAGTGCTATTCACTGCCTAAAAATAGCGATCGCGCATTGAGTGATTTTGCCAATCTCTCTTTTTACATAAAATCCTCTCAAATTAGCTAAAAGCTACATGCTTTCTTTTACATGCTATCATAATCTAGAAGTTGTCTACAGTTTTATGGATTTTTAGAAGAGATTATATCTAAAATATCAAAAATGGGCTAAAACTTGTCCAAAAATCTAATATTTTTGAACCATGGACACTAACACTAATGTCTAAAATGATAAATGGGCTAAAACTTGTCCAAAAATCTAATACTTTTGAACCATGGACACTAACACTAATGTCTAAAATGGCATTGGCTCTCTAAATCTATAAGGAAGCCACACTCTAGATTTTTTAACATGGTGTGCGCGTAGCGGCACGACATCCACCCCCTCCTAACTTACACATCCTCTGGCATGTGCCAAAGTCTTACAAATCTACAGTGTCAAAAGAAGTATATTCTGCCATGTCAATGTCTCCATATTTGCCTCTTCTTCTTTCTCTCTGTCTTCATGCTCTTGAATTATATCCAAGTCTTCTAACTCATATGTTGAACTTTCTCTTCGTTTAAAGAGCTTGATTCTTTTTCTAGCTACATGCATCTTCATGCTTGTCCCATCCAAGTCATCCAATGAATATGTGGCATTGTCATGAACAACCTTTACCACATGCGGGCCAAACCAATGCTTTACTATCTTCCTAGAAGCACTATATTGATTATCTAGGTTGTTGTCATAGACAAGCACCCAGTAATTTTCTCGGATAGCTCTTGGCCAAAATCAATGTTGCGTATCAAATCTTATTTTGTTTTTTAGTCTTGCTATTTTTAACTTCTTAATAGCTACTTGAACATCTTCATGCCTTTTTTCTAGCTACCATATGCGCAAATTCAGAAACTCTTCTCTACTGATGCTTTCCTCCCAAGGTAGAAGACTCCATGTGAGAATAGATTCTTCAATTGGCATAATTGGTTATTGTCCATACATAAGTTCAGTTGGCATATAGCCAGTCACTGTACTGTGAGTAGTTCAGTTAGCCCATAATGCAAAAGGTAGCATTTTAGGCCATTTTTTAATCTTTCCTCTACAAGAACTTGCTAGAGCTTTGAGAATAGGCTGGTGTCCTCTTTCACTTTTTCCATTGCCTTCAAGGTTGTAGGTTGATGCTAAAGCCAACTTAATACCCAATTGAGTAAACAAGTTGCATGCCTCATCAGCATCCAAATCGCCTCTATCTGCAAATATTTTACCCACACAACCATATCTGCAAAACACTTCTTCTAGAAAAAAATGACAAACAGCTTGAGTGGTCTTGGTTGTTAAGGCTTTGCCTTCAACTTGATTGGTTAGATCCTCTCTTGGAAGCACTAAATATCACATATTCCATATTCTAGTAGGCGTAGTTACAAGATCAATAACCCATCTATAATGTATAGAAAAGGGATAAGTTGATTGTAACCCATCTCGATGCTTGACCATAGAATACATCTGACACACATAACAGGTTTCAACAAAATGCTCTATATCCCGACACATGTTTTGCTACCAGTATTTTTCTTTGACGTTAATAAAGGTTCCCCATATACCTCTATGGCCAACCCACAAGCTTTCATGAAATTCCTTCATTACCTGTACTTGGAACCTTTTATTACCTAAAACTCAGACATGTGTTCCTTTCTTCTTCTTTGTGTGCTTCCATAGATGTCCATTTTTAAGAAAGAAGCCATAAGCTTTCCTCTTAATATGCTTGAACTCTTCATCACTCTGAGTCTCTTTCTTCTTCATTGTGCTCAAATATTGGCCGATCTTCAGCCAAAACTTCTTCATAATCTTCTTCAAGGAAATGTACTAGAATTTGAGCAATGCAATGAGCATGATGGCTTCTAGTTGACCACCCTTTTTCCATAGATAAATGTTTGATCTTTGTTGCTATATGTTGATTTACAACATTACATTTTCTTGTTCTTACTGTACATAATGCTATACCATTAAAAAGATAAGCTTCTCCTATAAGATTCAGCTTTGGGTTTGTATATGCAGCAACTGGATTTGCCTTTCCTGCAATATGCTTTAGTTCGGGGTTGAAAGATTTAATATATGCAATCCATCTTAGCATAGCAATGTCTGGTGTAGAGCAGTTAGCAATCATGCCCAAGAGTGGAAGACAATCAATTTCTACCACTACGGAAGCACCTATAAAGTATTCATGATCACACTTCAATGCTGTTACAACTCCCCACAATTTCCTTTTTACTTGTGCATACCTTCTTTAACATTCATTGAGAACCTTTGCTCCAAAAGGAATTGCATATTTGTTACCTTCAAGGTCTTCTTGGCCAAAAGCCCATCCTATCCCAATGGGACCTATATCCATAGTAAGGATGATGGGTTGACCATTTGAATAATCAACCCTTTTAAGAGTGGGGGCTGAAATTAACAACTTCTTTAGTTTGCGTACAATGAAAGTATGCTCTTCCCCCCAAGAGAATCTTTGACCTTTTCTTAATAATCGATAAAGATTTTCGGCGACATGAGAAAGATGTGGTATCCATATGAGATAGAATACACATGCACCAAGAAATCTTCTCACCTCTGAGATATTTGTGCATTTTTCTTGCATTCTGCTCATGCCATCTATCTTGATTGGTGAAGGTTTACATCCATAGGGGCCACACAGATGTCCGACCACTAGGACTTCTTCTACTCTAAAAATTGACTTTGCTCCAGAAAGGGTAAGATATACCTCTTGTAGCCTTGTCAAAATCCTGTCACAATCATGAATATGGTTAACTATAAATGTATTGCAGCCATCTTCATTAAGCCCCTCATTATTTTCATTGACTTCACATCCCTTGATAGGTACATCATCAAGAAACAAAAGAGTAAGTGTGGAATAAAGTCCCTTAAGACTTTATGCATGGCATTTATCATATGGGCTATGGATTTTGTTGCACCTTATGGTAGAGTGCACATGCGGACCAATCCAAGAGGTGTCTTCATTGTGGTAATGTCTCGGCTTTCTAATGAAAACTAAAATTTGTCATATCTTGAATATAGGTCGCCCATAGAATAAATTGCTCTACTTGCAAAAGCTTCAACAAACTCGTCAACAATTGGACCCGAACCAACATTTTAGATTGTGACAGGATTAATAGGCTATAGATCTTGGATGAATCGTAAAGATCCATTTTTCTTGGGTACAGTAAACCATTAATTTGAGTAAGGTGCTGAAGAAGGTTCTAAAATCTTCATTCTGTTCTTTTTATTTAGAAATTCCAGTAATTTGGGAAAATGCGCCCTTGGAACAAGAATAGGCTTGAGGTTCCAAGGCACATGTGGGACTGTAAAAATGACCATAGGAGCCACAATATTTGGATCCTCACAGCCTATTTCACTTGGTTGAAATGTAAAAGCTTTTCCATGTTTCATTAGCATTTGCACAAAAGAGTGTTTTTCACCGGCGAAAGGAAATAATTTTTATCCATTTTGAGCTCTTTTATACTTTCAGATGTGAACTTTTGGCCAATGTTGGAAGGATCATGAAGACTTGGTTGATTTACTGCTCTACTAGCTAGCCCTTCACTTTCAAGAGGCAATGGGACTGCCACAGGCTTGACTTTCTTATCCACCATCTTGTATTTTGTCTCCACTTGCGCTTCAGCCTTGTTGAGTAAACCAATGTCTTCTTGCTCAACAAATTCTTGAATTGTTTGATAAAAATCCAATGTACATACTTCTATGGACTAATTTTCAGCCTGATTTTCTATATGAGTAACTATATATATTTCAGTCAATGTGTTAATAGTAATCAGTCCAAAAAAAATGCTCGAAATATCTTCATATTCAGCCATCATGTCATAAGTTTTCAGCACCCTTTTTACATGAGATAAATATTTTCTTTCAGCTTTAGTCATGGCTGGAAGAGACTTATAACAGCCCATACTATTGGCTATACATACATACAGATTTGCTAGAGACACAGTTTTTGTAGCATAAGGAGGTTCAATCTTTTTACATGACGCACTACCATAGCCTCCTTTTACAGCAGTGCAGCCCAAAAACCCTTGAATTCTCGGGGTTTAGGAGGCACAAGATAATCACATAGTCGAACTCTGTTTGATGATGGTTAGAACACAAAGGAAGAAATTGGACAGCTCGTTCATTATCCTTGCTTCAGATTCGAGCATAGGAAGAACCATCATTAAGAGCTTTTGTTTCCAAGCGAACTTCAAAAATGTAAGGTTTCAAGAATGATAGGATAACTACAAGAGTCTTGAACAAAAAAGTGAAAATTGTCTTTTATGTCTCCAATAGTTACCTGTACATTAGGACATGCAGCATATAACTCTCCAGAAGAGTTGTTTGCAGCTCTCATTCACCAACCTAGATCAACATCTATGGGCCATCCACAACTTTCATAGAAACTCCTTGCCATGACGTTTAACTCCAAGCCATGGCCTAAGAGTGCAATATATGGTGTTTCTTTTTCTCCAATTTTGACGATTGTCTCTGTTGTTGCTCTTGCCCAATGCCTAAGGGAGTAGTGACTGCTTAGAATGAACTGAGCCCCTTTCTCCTCATGCATGTGTTGTAGACGGCCTTCTTTTTGAGATGTGCGCTATCCAATTGGTTCAGACTAGTCGACCATTACATTTTAAGCTTTCACTTCTTTAATTTTTACATTCATATTTTCTTCATCTTCAGCTTCAATTGTTGCAATTAATTTTTGAATTGCTTCACGATGAATTCCTTGTGAACCTAGCTTCTCTTTATCCTACACAAAAACTCAAAGAACTTGCAAAAAAGCATGCACTATTTCTTCAGCTTCATCACCAACATATTGTATTTTCCTTTTGATTACATTAATAATTACATCATGGAGTTCACGTTTGGTAATTCCAAGAATTTTGCCTAAGATGAATTTGCTTCCCAGAATTCATTCTTCTAGGACTTGTTTGAGATCGGTTGCAGATTCTATATCAGACTGCAATTTGTAGCCTGGCTGCTTGCCTTTTCTCTTTCATTCAGTCTGCTTTGTTTGTGGGGCATCTTCCATCTCTTGATCTGGGGTTATATTTTCAGCAAGCTTTGGTTGTTCATGTGTTTTTCTAGTTACCCATTTTGAAGGGCCAAAAGAGGAAGGCCCTGGTTCATCTTGTCTTCTTCTCTTTTCTTCAATCAAGACTTCTTTATGATTGATGTCAGCCAAATGTGCAAAGGCGAAAAAAGAATCTAGTAGTTCTTTCCAACCAATTATTCCTCGAATGCACTCACTGGCGTTATCCAAATCTTCTTTGGCTGCTTTACCATGTTCCATTTGATCTAGTGCATGCATTCACACTTCAGATTGCACATAAGATTTACATGCTTTCAAATTTGATTTAGTTGGTTCAATTTGTAGCCCATAGCTAGTTGCATCAATTGCTACGTAGACATTCTTTAGAGCTAAATCTTCTAATTCTTTTTTCATTCTACAAGCAAAGGATCAATCAAGATGGAGCGACAAAGTTGCCCAGGATTTACTATCTTAAACTTAAGTAACCTAAGGTGTTGGTTAATTTGGGTTAATAGGGTATAAACCCTAACCCAAGGATAAAAGGGTAAACAAGTAATGAAACCCTTGGGAACTTGCCAAGTCGCAATCGACCCCGGATCGAATGCTGGACGCATTTGGAGAAGAGGATTCACACTTAGCAGTTGGCCAAATAAACGACCACTGGATTGATTGTGTCTATACAATTTAGGAGCATTGTTTGTATTGCTTTGCTCAAAGAACTAAAAAAGAAAAAATAATTAATGCTTGCCATGTATACCATCTAGGTGTCTTCAAAAGAGAACTTAAGCCTTTAAAACTTTTAGAAAAGGTCCATGTAGACACAGTAGATAGCTTGTTGGAAAAACAAGGGTGTACCACACATCAAAATGTAGCTCTCAAAGAGTACTTTGGCCCTATATAGGTGTCACTTGCTAAAGATTAGATAGAATAAAACCTATTTTAAAACAAACTGCTATTTAGGTATCCTGTTTGCACCAAAATTGACCCACCATCTGGAGCTATACTTCAGCCACCACTAATGCATTTTGCAAATAGTTTCAAATAATCCAAAATAGAATTAGGCCTCCAAGAAGCTTCCTCAAGTGGAAAACCTCTCCACTTAATCAAGTACTCAATGATAGATCTAGAGTGAAGCTTCTTCTCATGTTGTCATATTATCTCCTCATGGAGTGGAAGACCAGTTTCAACTACATGATTTTTTCCGTCTTTCCAAAAGACAAGCTTCTATGCTTCAACCTCATGGAAGGTAGAACACTCGCTCTTGTCATGTTATTGGCTATCACACCAAATACAGCGCCTCTTAAAGCCTTCTCTCATGGCTATCATACCAAATACACTTGTTCATCAACTTTGACATCCAACTTCTCCACCTTGGAACTAATTTCTGTAAGATTCAGATGAAGGTCACACATGCTTTTAGTGAGTTCATCCATGACATCATTTTTAGAAGGAACATAAGAAGAAAGATTTGGTTGATTAGTCAAAGAAATAGGGGATTTTGAAGGTGGAATAAGCTCCATCAATGGAGTTATTGAAGTTGAAGTAGAACCCAATCTTAGTCACCAATCTTAGTCGCATATGCTCTGTTCGATCAATCATGTTAATTGCATCAATAACATCTGTCCATGCAGTGTCTTTGTCATTAGGCCAGAGTCTTCTAAGAAGAATTCTTCGCGTAGGGATTTTTTGAATGCATCCCAATCCGCATCTCACTGAAAAAGACCATGGATTCTTTCTTGAAGACCATGCTTAGCTAGTCTGGAAAAATAGCGACTTCATGCATGTTGCAGTACACCAAAGAAGAGCATTTTCTCAACATACAAGCGAATGAAAACAGAGACATTTTGACCATTAATTTTTTTAAATTCCCACCCAACTTCCTCTAGGGCCTTGATAGCTGTGGAATCAATCTTCTCTTCATCTTGCCTTTATTTTTGTTGTTGTAACATTTGGATTTGATATTGATGTGTCTGTTGCAGTATACGCACCAACTGTTGTAGTGTATCTCCTGAAGAATCCCCCATCTTGGAGTTCTCTTACACTGACCTTCATGTTGGGTTCACCAATGTCGCAGTGCGTAGGGTTGAAGGTCACCACAAGGGTTTGGTAAGAAAACTGGACAAGATAAATAGAGATGTGTCTTTAAGAGATAAGTAGATTATAGTGAATGTTTAAAGGTTCAAGAGGTACTTCACGGTCAATCACAGGGGTTTGAGAGAGAAGAATGTATGGGGGTTCAATAGCTTAGACTTCGGAGATGGTAGAGATAAGAGAAGGGTTGAAGGTTTCAAGCCAACTTCTTGAAGATGTTGATAGAGCTTTCAACTGCATGTTCTTAGCAAAGATCACAAGAGTATTATCTCATAAGTTCTAACTCAAATCAAGCTTGTTTTCTTGACTGTAAGAGTAATCACAAATTATAAAATCAAGTACAATATACTGTCATGTATCATAAACAAATCTGCATCCCATCATTCACACATGATGCCATAGCATAAATCAACTTTGCATGATTACATTCAATGTAGACTATTAGGGACAAAAGCTCATGAGTCAATTACAAGGCTTGTAGGGCAAAGAGACTTGCTTCAAGAGAGCTTCAAATTGAGTTCCTGATAAGGATAAGTTACCAAAGCCAAGAAATAAGAGAAAAATCTCCTCTTAATTCAACTCAAAGCATCTATGAATGATCTACAACCATTGCCCTGCCAGGGGCACATAATACTTGCATATTTTAATAAGATGTCTTTTGTAGAGTAAGAAATGAATTAAAAGAATAATGATGTAGCTAATTCTCTGAATATGGATGAAGATATCAGCCCCAAATCATCCCAAATATCTTCTAGAATTCACCTCTGATGATAGCATACACTTCCCCGAACACGGTGTCGGTGCGTTTGGTGTTGAGAGTCCACCATGAGGGTAAGAGACAGTAGGGTGAAGGTAGATCCAAGGAGAGGAGTAGACGGTAGAGAAGGGGTTCAAAGAATTTGAAGACATAGAAGAATACTCCCAAAAAGAATTAGAAAATGTAGAAGAATATTAACAGAGATGAAGCCTGTCGGTTTATTCCTGCATTATGAGAAGATAGAACTCTAATAGACAAAAACGTGTATAAAATAATACCTTCCTCTATGCTGCTCAAATTGCTAATCTAATGCTTCCATTCGCTTTGAAAGGGGGATTAAATACCTAGACACCTGGCTAGAATTCAGCCACATCACTCCTTCTTCATCTCCCACTTTGGAGTGTTGACAGCAATCGCGCGTTGCAAGATTTTGCCAATCTCTCTTTTTACATAAAATCCTCTCAAATTAGCTAAAAGCTACATGCTTTCTTTTACATGTTATCATAATCTAGAAGTTGTCTACAGTTTTATGGATTTTTACAAGAGATAATATCTAAATATCAAAAATTGGCTAAAACTTGTCCAAAAATCTAATATTTTTGAACCATGGATACTAACACTAATGTCTAAAATGGATTTGGCTCTCTAAATCTATAAGAAAGCCACACTCTAGATGTTTTTACACGATGTGCGCATAGCGGCACGACATTGTGCTCAAATTTTTGATACTTTTTTTCCTCAGAGCAACATTGCTATTAGCATCACTAATAGCATCGCTATTAGCCTTGCAAAAAAAAAAAGCAATGCCACTATTTTTCATTGAAATCAACTTTCTCTATCACCCCATTCCCTTGTAGTGTTGCAAACTCCATTAAAATAGAGCTCGTAAACATATATGTTCTCCCTCTAAAATATTTCTTGAAGAAATGGAAATCACTCCATAAGTAGTGCTAATCCAAAGAGAGGTTGATTCAAAGACAATATTTCATTCACTTGGATCAAAAGGAAAGTTTTCATTAGTTCATGCACTAGATAATAAAATTGCTCCTCCATAGCATCATGTGCATAGGCATAACCAATAGCACGAAGCTAATAACAACTTCACTCAATAAATCTTCAGTGATTAGAATTTGATTAATCCTTGCCATTGACGCACTGAAAAGCATACAAATCCTTTGATTAATTTTTTCCATTGATGCATTGAAAATCATACAAGGCTACATAAGTTGAAATATTCACTACATCATTAACCTCATCAACCTCTAAGTCTTCCATGTTCCCTATCGTTCTTATTCACTACTTTAGCATCATTTTGGTAGGCCTTGAGTTATCTCCTTATCACATGAAATCGAAGGAAGGGTATATTTGAACTTATGGGATACTTGTTGATAATTTACTTCCTTCTATAAAAGCTCCTTAAGTGGGCATTGTTTTATAGTATTCCTTGGTTTCCCGAAATGATTGTTGCTCAATAGTAGGCTAAGTAGTAGACATAAGATTTGTAGTAGATTGTAAGCTATCCATAGGAAACGGATCTCTATGTATATGAGTACTACCTACATAATATTTGCATTGAGGAAATTCTTCAATCCCATATGCAGTCATGCTAACATGTAATGGCTATATTAACTACCCTTTGAATGACTGGCTCAATTGGCTAAAGTGGTTGAAATACTTTGGCACAATGGTCATGTCAATGCTCATCATGTTCATACCAATCCCCATGTTACTCATATCCATGATAATGCTCATGCTCACTCATGCTACTCATACAATTGATTATGATGCTCATATTACTCATGCCCATGATAATGATCATGATGCTCATATCATTGATCATATTGACTAATGATACCTTGTTGAGGATAAATTGGTTGAAGAAATGGTGGTTGAAATCAAGTTGAAGCTAGTTGAAATCAAACTCTTCCATCCATACCTGCTTGAAATATTGCCCTACTCTCATGCTCAACCCAAAGAATTGCTAAAAAATAGTCAATATATGAGTTCAATTTTGTAATACTCTTCTCTACCTTGTAAATGTAATCCAATTGAGACCATTCAATCCATCTTTCATACTAGTTCACTATTTCTCTCAGTATTGTTACCTTTTTGACTGCACAAAGTAGCATTCAATGCACTCATTTCTCTCTCCCTTTGGGTTTGAAAGTATTCATGGGCCCTTCTTAATTCTAGTATGCATCAATTGTACTTTGTTTTGATAGATTGATAGTCTTCTGTTTTGTTCTTCCTCCAATGGTTTGCCATTTACAATGTTGTTTTATAGGACAACCTACCACAAAAATGGCTAAAAATTTTCCTAACAGACTCTAATAATTGAACTTTTTGGTTCAATTCAAAGATAAATATACCCTCTTTAGAATGAAGACAAGATATTCTAAGCACTATCTCTATGGCTATTCAAAATAGGTATGTACCCTATTTTGACTTGTGGGAGCCTTGTTTTGATCTGTGCAAGACCTATTTCAACCTTAAGTTCCCTATTTGTTTCCCTTATCTTCAAAATCTTCTTCTTAATAGTAAAAAGGGTAATATTCACTTGTTTTACACTATCAAGTCTATTTCCAAACTAGAAAAGGGGGCTCGAACTATTGTCCATTGGTTTAAAGCTAAAATCAAACCACCACATTTTGATAATCAAGCATCTTTAAATTCTGCTTTCAAGCATATCTAGATGATTCCTATTACAAGCCAAGTAGCGTAGTGATCTTGAAGTGCTTGAGGCATGGTGAAAAATTATTGATGAGCTAGAATATGAGGGAAATAGGTCCTTAAGTCAATACAATTCATGTTGACGTTCCCTAATTTCAAACTATTATGGAATTTCCACCCTTTGACTAAAGAAGAGCTAAAATTTGAAGGAAGAATACCTATATGCAACATGACTAATACTAGATTTGCTAATTTAAATGATTGTTGATAAGATTCAAATGTTCCCTGATATATACACCAAATGAGGAAGAAGGATGAAGTAATGATCAAAGATACTGATCGATGCTTGAAAGAAGAGATTTATGGTCTACTCAACAATGTAAGTTGAATTGTATGGTGTGCACTAAATCTTCTCCTGCATGCCTCGATCAAATGCCTCTACTATGGGGATTCCTCTCTTCCAAATGATACCAAATGCCAATGTAGTGAAGAAGCTATGATTTAGATAATGTTTAAAACTAAGAAATTAGAGGCTTTAGAACAAATGACCTTGAGTAAGTTACTCATGCGTATATGTGTGCGTCACGTGGGTTTCAAAATAAGATATTTTAAAATACAATTTTTAAATATTTTTTACATGTAGACGGGTGTAATATAAAGGATTTATTTACAGATTTAATAGAAAAGGATCATGTTTTATTCATGAAAAATTCACAGATAAGGATATTTCTAAATAGGCCTTGAACGCATGTGATGTAGAGGATATACACATAGTAACTTCCCCAAGAAAATGACCAACACAACCTACACCATTTTTTAGGCTAAATATGCTCTTAGAAACACAATGTTATTCTTTTGTTTCATTCTTATATGAGTGAACTTTGTATAGAAATATCTACCCTTTATCAACTTGGTGATAGTCCTTGAGCTCATTCACTTCTCTTAAATACTCATTATCAAAAGCTTTAGCATAATATCCAAAGTTTGTGTCAATCTGTCACATCATACGATTCTACATATACTACCACCCTCTCACAGCTTCTCTTCTCTATAGTATTGCAACATTTCTTAGGATACAAATGATTACCAATTAGGAGATGAAAAGAACATGTTACAAGCGATTCTCAAATGAGAAATTAAATTGAGTGTGATGAGTTTGTGATAGCAGATTTGTACATGGTTAAATAGTTCTAGTAGATCATGGAATCTGAAAATGGTTACTAATAATGTAGTCCATGTAGTGAGGCATAAGAACACTTGATGTTGTGAGGGCTATTGAGGATCTAGAGGAATGAGCTACTACTATTGTGCAATTTTGGCAAAAGCTCATCTACATATTGTTAGTTCAAAATTATGAATGTAGTATACTGCTTTGCATTCTCCAAAATATGTGTCTCAAGCTCTTCAATCTTCTCACATGAGCCTATTATTCACAACGATCCACTATAAGATAGACTTTCTATTTTAAAATCTAAGGTGGACTCGGTAAAAATTTTATGCCAATAGACACATTATTCTCAAACGAGTTGCGATGCATTTCAAGTGGGGTGCTTTTTTGTATGTGTATGTTAGCAACAACAAGTAGTAAGGCAAGCCCAATAGGCAAAGTGAAACCACAATTTCACCATGGCCATGGGCATCAAAGTATGCCCATCCCATAATCACTTTGCAGCTCTTGACATGTTGTGAGGTCCTCAAATTGACTACTTGCAACTCACATTTACCCCCTATTAATGGGGTCATTAACCGAGAAAAGTTTTTAAAACAAAGAATTGGGTATGCATATCCAACAAGTCTATGCTATTTTTTTTTCTTCTGCTAGTAACAATGCTTTCCTCCTACTTAGAAAAGCACCCTCCTCTTCTCCTCCTCCATTCCCCTTCATTCTCGTTAGCATAACATCCCTTTGAGGAAAGCATATTTACCCATATCTACCATATTTGAAATGGCATTGAGGATAACAAAGGTACCATTTGTATGGATTTTAGTACCACCAATACAAGCCTCCATTCAGTGCCATAGCAAAGCTTCTATCTTTTGAACCTATCATTCTTTTAAACATACAAAAGGAAGAATTCATATCAAATCCTCCATTTTCACCATTTTCAAACCAATTTTGGATGATCCAAAAGGGCATGCATTTGTTCTTGGTGTGCAAACTGATTGGCAACTAGAGAAGGCAAAAAAACATGGGGATGATGTCTTGTTGGCAAGGGATGCTACTTTGGTACAAATAAGTATAATATGGAGTATCACAAAAGATATGCATGATAATTTTTTGTGCATTGAAACATATTCAATGACTGTTGACCACAATAGTCTTTTGTATTTTCATCTATACACCATGTTGGTGTTCGACTCTCATCGGAATGGTTTCCCTATTGTTTGAATCATTACATCCTCAAGCACCATGATTGACATTCAAGTGTGGAAAGTTACCTTTTGGGACCACTTGCTTGATGCAAAATAATCATGGCAGACTAATGCATTTATGGCAAATGATGCCTTTGTAGAAATGCAGGCTATTGGGTAAGTCATCTATAAAATCATTTTTCCACATTACCTATTATGTTGTGGAACTTTTTGTTGCATTGTTCTCATTTTAATTTGTTAGTTGTGGTAGGGAGGTCTTTAGCATTCCAATGTATATTTTCATTTGACATGTCTCATGGGCTTGGCTAAATAACTTTATCAAGAAGGTTTTTGATACCTCAAAATGAGCAAACTTTTTTCAAGCATTACGTCAAATAATGACCATGTGAATTCAAGTGAACAATGATCAAGTGAGTACAGAGTGAGAAGCCATGGACATAGTGGATCATTTCTTGCATACGTATAAGGAGAAAATGACTTTCAAAAGTAGTTTAAGGACTAATTAATGGCATCAATAGGTAAGTTTTGTGACTTATTTGTAGTTTGACCTCTCTTATTTGCCTAATTTTTACTTTTCACTTTCCAAGGAATGTGGATTCAAGTAGCTCGCAATTTTCCACACACAAATTTGGGGCCAATGGTGGTATTGAGTCCTACCATGGTATTCTAAAATCATGATTTCTTATCGGGTGCAAGACAATTCATGGTTGAAGGGTGGATTGGCTCTTACAAAACTTTTTGGGCCCTTTTAATTCATATTATTGGTATCATGATATGTTGAAGGAGGTTGGGTTTTAAAAAAATTTAATATATTGGATGTTGTTGTAGACTCCCGATAACATGCCCATAGAATCCCTAATGATAATGTAAGGTTCTTGGATATTGAGCATAAGCTTCATTGGTAAAGAGCAAGAGCAAAACAGACCTATGTCAAAAATAAGACAATGCAACTTGTGAGTGGGTATGTTTCTCGCATGAGTGGGCTAGGCATCGCAACCTTTGCAAACATCAAGCAAAGGTGTTTATGATTGGCAATTTGCATTTTTCACATGTCATCAAGGCTTACATGGACTTTTATGACTTGTGCAACAAAGATGTACCATGTAAATCATTTTCCTATTAATATTCCTTACTATGCTTTATGAGCTAAACACCAACTACTTGTGCTTTGAGCATGGTGGCAAATCATGGATTCTTATGTTGCATGGACCCAATCAATGTTGATGACTAATCCCCATGTCGCCCCATAGGGTTGGTGCACGTACAAATAACTCAACGTTAATTGTCAAACTATTGTAAGTTTACATTCACTAATGGAAAGTTACTTATTACTAAGCTCATCGATGACATCAAAGGAGGGTAAGTTTATGAAAACACACCAAATTCTAGATCAAACACTCTTCCAGTGTGGTAGGTCTTGGCTATGACTATCATTGGAATTGATTTACTATGGATGTTATGGGTGTCTTAAAATCATGTGTGCTTTGCGAAATTTGGTGATCTAAAACTATTGGAGTTTTCTCATCATCTTGCTAGTATTCAAATATAGATGCATGTCCAACAAGAAAAAGTGTCAAAGTCACAACTAGTCCATCCACTTAGTAGGTTGCAACTTTTTGAGGATGGCTTTGGAAAGTTGTTAGCCAAGGCATGGTCATTCTTTGAGTTAGGTTTCCAAAAGAAAGTGTTGAGACAAAAATCACAATTGAGGAAGCTCCCCTCTTTCTACCTAAAAAGATTAAAGTGACAATGTGAAGAAAGTTAGAGAAAGTATATGAGGATTATGCAGTTGGGAATGCTTTGAGTGCATTTGTCATTTTGCTTACTTTGACACATATGATGGAAAATATTTTATGACATTGATAAAGTCTATATCCTTATCTCTTTTTTAATGAATCCAAAGCCTATGATTATTGCATGTGTGATGTTTTATGTCACCATGTGAGAGTATTGAAACAAAGTAGCTCTATTTGTATGTGGTAGTAAGCTCAAATGTGATTTTTGGGCTGCCATTTTTACATTATGTAGTTGGAATAGTGAACTTGGTGGTGTTTCAAACACTTTAGTATCTACATAGAACTTCTTCTTGTATAGCTCATTGGCACAATGGGTCAAGTTGAATACCTTTGTCCTTGTCTTTCTATGATAATTGAAGAATTTATGTCCTCTTTTTGTATGATAATTAACATATTGATGGAAGGATCCTATTGCAAAAAATGATTAAGTTGCACATCCTCCATCATTATGTCTTTGATTTGCATACGAGAATGGCTCAGCAATACACGAGAGGGAATAGTGAAGTTGGTAGTGTTACTAAATTTGTCTCTCTTTGGTGCTAATAACTTTGATGATGCTAAACTAAGGTGCAAATAATTTCAAGAGTTTCCATACTAACTTAGCATGAGTCAAAATCCTAATCCAATTCAAACCAAAAATCTTGACCCTCCTTTGCAACATTTGCAATGTAAAATTATCTATAAAACTTATCTCTGTACCATTTGTTGCATATATAATGCAAAGAGGAAAACTTATTGATCAAAATTGCGTCCAATGTGTTCAAATATTACTCCTCTTCCATTATATAGTGTAGGATAGTGAACTTTGTGGTGTTCAAATTGCCTCACTATCTACCTACAACTTTTTGTTATTGGTGTTTATTGTACAGAGGGGTCATGATTGGTGCCTCATTGTCTTCTATAGATCATTTGGGTAGTAGACTTAGATTGGTTTTTGATCAATATAATGACCTACAAAAGATTATCTGACTATGTTAGAATTTTGGGGAAGATATAGACTCATCCTTTTGAAGTAGCAAGCCACTTGTGCATGCCATAGTCCCACGACAATGGGTCAAGTTGGATTCCCTCATCCTTATATTTGTGTGATAATTTGAGCACCTTTTTCCTTCTCTTTGTGTGATGATTACCACATGGATCAAAGTCAGCATTTTTGAAAATGATTTAGCTCCACATGATCCAACATTATGCCTTTGATTTGCATATGGGATTGATTTAACAATATGAGGGAGGAAAAACATAAGCAAATAGCAAGGCACTTGTGCTAATAGGTTATGGCATTGATGAATATGTACTCTTTGCTTGGACATCAATTTCAGGAAAACCTTATTGGTTGCATCCATCCTAGCTTTGAAAAACCATACTTGGCTATTGCATTGGAAATTAGCAACAAGCCAACATGACCAAGATCAAGTACATGACAAAGACTCTTGTTGCACACAAATTGCAAGGGCTCTTGTTACATACAAATTGTAACTATGAGGGCTGCAAATGTCATGATGAATTCAAACACAAATGTTTCCCTTTCATGCATTAAATACATATTTATCCAATACCTTTGCACTTCAAAATGCAATAAGTAGATTTTCATTAAGTCTTTTTTTTGTAGATGAGAAAAGAACATAAACACTTTCTTGTTCTATAGTATTTTGATTGACAACTATATTTGACCACATCAATGGTGCTTTGCCTTTGCTATACAAATATTCAAAATCCAAAGCTTCTAAATTTTCAAATACTTACATGGAAGCATGAATAGCTTTTTAAGATCTAATATATCTAAATGCATTTGAAGGATACATAGTTCAATAAAGTGATTAACTTCATCCCATCTCCCTCTTGCATGCTTAAGCACATTGGAATGGTAGATTACCTCCTTCAGTTCTCCTTTTCCTTGCAAAGTATGGCAAGGTCCATGAGTCTTGAAGCTACATAAAAAAAAGTGCACCATGAGAGAGAGAGAGAGAGAGAGAGAGAGAGAGAGAGAGAGAGAGAGAGAGAGAGAGAGAGAGAGAGAGAGAGAGAGAGAGAGAGAGAGAGAGAGATTATCTATTGCAAGGACCACATGGATGCTATTTTAAGTTTTGAGAGAGAGGAGATTACATGTTGTAGGGCTCCCATTCTCATGCTACTTTTTAGGAGATTACATCTCTCAAGGTGAGAGAGAGAGAGAGAGAGAGAGAGAGAGAGAGAGAGAGAGAGAGCTACTTTAAGAACAAGTCTCCATGGAGAGAGCCATGGAACTCTTGTTGCTACCATGGGGGTTGGGGCACACGCACGCACTCACACACACACACACATAGCAAGAGAGAGATTGCCTATATCAAGAAGAGGCTAGGATGGAGAGCCATGGATTGTTGGCATGGAGAGAGAGAGAGAGAGAGAGAGAGAGAGAGAGAGAGAGAGAGAGAGAGAGAGAGAGAGAGAGAGAGAGAGAGAGAGAGAGGTTACCTTTTTGAGGAGGAGGTTAGCATAAGTTACCATGGATAGCCTCTCACTATAGAGAAATGAGAGAGAGAGAGAGGATGCTTCCAAAAGGAGATTCTAGGGGGGTAGAATAGAGAGCCATGGCTGCCTATCTGGCATAAAGAGAGAGTTATAAAGAGGTTACTCATTTGAGGAGGAGGCCAATGCAAGATTCCATGGATTATTCTCAACTTAGAAATATCATATCATACACGAGTCATACACACACACACACATATAGAGAGGACACTTCCAAAAGGAGATTTTGAGGGGACACAACTCTTGCGGGCATGGGTATAAATGGTATGCATGCCTCTCTTTCTTTTTCCCTCAAAAGAAAAATTTAACCCCTAGTGAGTGGCCACATTGGCCCCTTAGGTATCGACATGTACATTAGTCCAAAAAATCACATTGGAAATGTATCGTAAGTGGTCTCAAATGGGCCTCTAGTAGCCAACTCTACAAGTCAGAAATGGGTAACAATGACCATGCTATATCTACTTATGATCTTGAACCCATTGTGAAAACCAAAGGATATTTCTCATAATAATAGCCAATATGCAATGCTAGTATCTCAATCTTCTCTATCCAAGAAGCCCTTCTTTGTCATGAAGAGTGAGGTGCAAACTGCATAGTTTTTGTAGCAAATATCTACTAGCTAAGTAGTCTTTGTAGCCTGTGAAAAGATATCTAGGGTAGCAACTAACAAAACCAAAATAGTTTGTTGACCAAAGATGAAGATGAAAACTGCAAAAGTGTGGAGAGAAACTATAGCACATTACCAATGATGGCCAACTCTACTAGGTGAGAGTCAATCAGAGATGACAAATACTATTGTAGGGATTGTGGTTTGGATTTGCATCCAAACTCAAGACTACTTGACTTAAATTTGCTCTTAATTTGGGCTTCCCCACTAAAGCCAAGACAATACGTTCTTGAATCCTCAATTCATCTTTTATGCCATCTTCCTATCTAAAAAGTCTAGCAATACTAAGCCTTTAAAAGCTAAACTACAAAGAGCACATGTTGATACGAAAAAGCTTCATGTATCTTATCAACACTACAAGATATAGGCCTTATACCGGCATTAAAAGCGACAAAAATGTAAATAAAGAAATTTGCCCCCCTCGTTGCAAAAAGACGCCATAGAACAGTCGGTATTAGCATCATTACCAGCATCGCTATTTACATCAGTATTATCAGCGACACTGATACCGATGCAAATAATGACGTTGATAATGATGATCTGCGACACTAATAACGACGCCAATAACGACCCGTGCAGGTAATTTTGCGATGCTAATAGCGACGCTAACATGGAAAAAAAAATTGTGGTGTGCAGTATTTGGGCCATACAAAATAGTTTCTGCACTGTGTATAATGCTCGTGTAAATAAAAACAAAGTGTACTTAAATCATAACACTGGTACATGAAATAAATACATGATTGCATAATGAAAGTGACTGGTACAATCATGGCAAGATATCACTACTACAGAAAATATCTACACAGATTAGGCGACCAAAAAAGAAGGGTGTGTGAGCTCTAAGGATCTAAGGGCGAGCTATACATCCTCGCCATCTGAAAGCTCGTCCCGTCACAAAGGAGCATCGAATGGACTCTGCAAAAAAAGAAACAACTATACATCAGTCCACCATACAATAATGCATTCTAATTAAACATAGTAACTACGGACAAGAAAGATGAGTGCCTTACAAGGCCACCGCATCTATATAATCGGTCAATCAATGCAGTGAGACTGTGCCTCTCTGCATATCGAGTCTCAAGGTCGGTTGAATCACGATTTGTAATGGAGTGCTGCAAAGAAAACAAAATACAAACTGTTAGAAACATGATTGTCAGTACAAAAGATATTGCAAAAAAATAAGCAAGAAAAACAAAAGAAAAACTTATAAATTCTTCCAAATATGTCCTGTGGGGCCACCACTTCCAAGATGATGGACCGCTCCGGCCTCTAGTCATGCCCTTGCCGCCTCGCACTGTTGACTCCAATGTCCTGGAGAATCTATAGCCGCCTCCCTCAATTGGCACCAGTCGTTCACGTCTAGCCACTCGGGCTTTGCAACCCCACTCTTGAGTGCCTTGCATGCGTCTGATCATCTATGTGACATATATGCATGCATGCAGTCCATCATCCAGTCCGTAGAAAATCTATCTGTTGTGGCTGGAACCGAAAACTCCTCATGCAAGGATGCTACTATGTAGTCCTTTCTCCCCTCCAGTATGTTTTTCCAATGATCTAAGATGTTGTGCGAGCCATCACCCTCCTCCCCTCATCATTCATGATAATGGCTCTTGACCTATCATCGACAAGAAAGGCACATCCCTCTGGGTTATGCCTAAGATGGGTCCTCTCACACCTGCGACCATGCTCCTGGGCATATCACGAGACCCATGTACATCTGGTGTACCGACTGGGGTAGTATCTATTGGTATAGCACCCATAGGGGTGCCACCTGTGCAGATGGCTAAGCAAAAGCCAGAGTAACTAGAGTAGACGTCCCCACAAGTGTGACAAATCCTGGAGGTGACGCAACTCCAGCAACGACGAGATGGAGAAACGACGTCCGTGTCTCCATAGCAACCACCTGAGCCATGCTCCCTAGAACCGCCACGAGAGCGAGGAGTAGCACCTGTATCCCGTGCCGACCGCGGGCTCACTGCCTCTATATCTCTGCAGCATCCCCCTGACCCTGAAGCACTCTCTCTCTCTAGCCCAAGTCTCGGGCATCGACCTTGTCTACTCGAAGCTGAAGCATCTGATCGCGCCGAAGTAGATCTAATAGAGCAGCCTGATGATGTCCGAGATAGCTCTTGGTTCACCATGTCTCTGAATCTCACCATCTAATCTGGAGACATGCGCGTGAAGATATCCTACAACTCCTTATCGCTCATCCCTTGACTCATCCTAATGATCTAAGTATCCAAAAATGTCACCTGCACAGACAAAAAATGATGTTAGCTTAATCAATTTAAATCATATAGAGCACGGTAATATAAATCCTAAAAAAATGATCTCGCTTAAAATGCATATCTTATGTATCCTTATAAGCGATTTGTCAACAATTTGAGTAAGTGGATGCTCCAAGTATGAAGTATTCTATGGTCCCATGTCAATCTCTTGACACAACTTTGCATACACTGGAAGGTCGATAGACATGTCATCACAAAAGGATGAATCCACGTCGTTCTCAAAGAATTCTTGGACTCCTATATTTCCATCATTGTTACTCGATGGTGGCTCCTCTACATACTCCTAGCTTTCGGTGGCCTCCACCCCTTGCAATATCGACCCCTCTATTTTCATATTGTCCTCATCTATGCTCAAAACATCGCTTTGATCATATACTCTTGCACTTCGGGGAGTTGAAGGTATAACATACCACCATCGAGGTTGTCAGGGGTTTGGATAGAAGATTACCTGTTCACAAACACATATAAGAGAGATTAAACTATTGTGACATATACCATGTCATAATACAATTAACAAACAAATGAGTTCATGCACCTGTTCACAATGGGCCGGCAACACAAAGATATCGCACAAATCCGTCCATTTTTTTCGAAATCTATTTCGAGAAATCCAAATGGACCTCATCGAACTGTTGCTCCAGCTTCTTCAAGTATCACTTTGAACCACTCCATATCGAATAGTATCATGGAGAAGCTATAGTAATCTACCGTAACAATACTTTGCAAGTTTTCAAAATACTTCATCTCATCTATAACCGTGTTTGGATCTATTGCTCGTCGTTGGCTCTCTTGCTCGAATCTTGCCATGATACCACAGTCTGTTGTGGAGTGTATTTTGTCAATACACTCCATGCGAAAATGCCATCTGTGCGACCACATTGCACTATATATTTTTTACTATACATTGAAACACTTAAATTAGTTGTCGCATATAAAATATAGATATGAAAAATCCTAAACACGTCATTACCTTTGGACTACATCCCCTCGAGAATTCCCACTCCTCGATTGAGACCTCAGTCCCTTCGCAAGACGTTGTGGTCAAAGCTCCATGCAACCATCGCATTGACATGAACCGCGGCATCTCCTCCATGCCCTCGAGGTATCGAATCGATCAATGGTGCGTACTACATCGAAATTCAGATCATGCTTCCTCTTGATTTTGCCTAGTTTGCTGGTACTTGGTGAGCCACATCTCCATAGAGGCATGGTGCAATATACAAAAGCGATTCACATTCTTCTCCATTGCAGCATCCATTATTTTTTCTATCCCATTTCCAACCACCACATCTCTGATCAGTCTATCATCGTCCTTCAGCAACCATAGCATTTTGTTGTCTGGATCCACTGTTGGTAGCCATTGTGAAATATGCACTAGTGCCTCAGACACCAACCAACCTTCAGCCATGCTACCTTCTGGCCGAGCTCGTTGTCGCACCAAGTCTTTGAGGGTTTTCATGAAGTGCTCCAAGAAGAACATCCATCGCATATGGACAGGTCCAGCAATCTCCACTTCATCTACAAGATGCATAAGAAGGTGGATTTGTATCGTGAGCATGCTAATAGACAGGTATTTCTCAAAGAGATAGATCGTCTCCACTGCTCCCTACCTCGCGGATTCAATAAAGGACGTCTTAATCTCCTTCTGTGAGATCCATTGCACTAAAGTTGACAACCTGTAAATGGCCCCACGTATTTCTAGAGTAAGGCATCCTGCAATCGCAATCGGTAGTACAAACTGCCACAAATGAGAAAGCATTATGAACAATGGCTACACTGCAAATAGCAAAATGCACATGCCAATTACAATCCATTCGTGGTACAAACTTGACATATCTTATGCCAGTCATGGGATTTTAGCCCTGATAATTGGTCGTCTTTAGAAAATGAAAACCTAAGAGAACGCGTCATACCCATCGAAGTGCGAATAGACTTGACTATTTCCTTCACAATGCGTTCTTATTTAGTGGACAAAACCCAAGGAGTGCGAGGTAGCTGCACACGACCATCAATACTCGACTGCGGCCAAAGCGCCTCCATCTTGCCTACCTCCTTCAAATCCATATAGTGTCTCTCTTTCTTTCCTGTGATGTGGTCCCATAGCAAGCTACCCACGTTCTTGAAAATATGCATGGGATCCAACAAGTGGTCGATCTGTAAGTGGGTCCAATATGGCAACTCGTAGAAAACTGAGAACCGTCGCATTCCGTTTGGATATGACTCCGCATGGACCATTTTCAGCTTGTACTTATAGCATTCATACATGTTGGAGGTCATCTAAGAAAACCTTCCCTAAGTTCATGACCCTCTGGCAAGAAAGTGACGTATCCTTAATATACCATCTTCTTCATGGTTCGTGACCTTCCGGAGTCACACAATGGACATGCATGATAACTTGAGGTAACCAAACCTGTTCCAACACCTCTATCTAGTGAATACAAACTTGAACGAGCTATGATAGATATTACCAAGGAGAACGGAAGCCTATTTACTTGAGCACTCTCCGAATCTCGGAAAGTCATGCATCATCCATATAAGAATGGCTCGAATATTGGTGGACCATCGACCGTTGTGCTTGCTCATATCTTTCACGGTGACCCCCTCCTCCCACAAAATCTTAAGCTCATCTATTAATGGATGAAGATACACGTCCATATTTTTGACTTTGTAGCGGCCCAGGACAAATAAGCTAAGGACGAGATGTTCTTTCTTTGTAGAAAGCTATGGAGGGATATTGTAGTTGACAAGGACTATAGGCCACACACTGTAAGAAGTTGAGCGCAGACCGAATGGATTCACGCCATCCATTGCAAGACCAAGCCGAAGATTCCTTGGCTCTCAGGCAAAGCCTGGGAAGGTAGAGTCAATGTGGCTCCATGCGCGTGAATCCGCTGATATTCATTGAACTCCATCTATGGACCTACTCTACACATGCCATGTTGTCAAGCTCGCCATACCGAGCGTACGAAACATGTGCTTTATGAGGGGGATAAGCATAAAGTGTCTAAGAAATTTTTGAGGGGTGGTTTGCCCTTGCAAGTCCTGTCGATACGTGTGAGCACCACACTTTGGACATATCTCCATAGTCTCGTATTCTCCTCGAAATAGTATGCCATCATTGATACATGCATGGATGTTGTTGTAGTCCATACCAAGCTTTCGTAAAACATATCATGCATCATTACGGGACTCAGGTATGATATTTGCAGGTGGTAATATATGATATTTCAGTAACTTGAAAAAAATCATAAAACACCTTGAAAAAGCACAAATATTTTTAATGATATTGTCGAAAAGAAATCAACTCAGTGTACGTATAAGGTACCTGAACAACTGTGTCACACTTGCATCGCTCCACCCATATTTTTCTTGCACACTTAGGAGTGCAAGCAGTGTCTTTAGGCGAGATACTTGGCACCCATCATATAATGGTATGGATGTTTCCTCTCTAAGTGGATCAGAAGTATCGACATCCATGGGAATCAATGCATCAATCATTGCCTCCATCTCAGGCTCCAAGATTGTAGGTAGGTCTGGAAGGCTGCATGTCTCCTCTGGTATTGACAGTATAGATTGGGTAGTACCTTCCAAGTGGTGGATTGGCTTAAGCACTCCATTCATCGCACGCCCACGAACTCTTCTAATTGGCCGCAAAGGGTGCACTCCTCCTTGGGACGAGAGGTCACCTTCTTGGATAGAAAATTTGCCAGCCACACCTAATCTTCTTGTACATGATATTCAATTAGCTTGCGAGTACAATGCATGATTAATATTAACTTTTCTTACCGTTTTCTAAAAATCCAAGATCGCCTTATCAATAACCGCCGAAGCGTCGTATGTGTTCTATAGACAATCGACGTTTTCATCTAATTGCCAGCTTGCATTGAGAGTAAGGACATGGGACATGCTAATTAAGATACGCCTCACGATCTTGAACAATAAGACCTTCATCGTTTTCCATTTTGTCTACGTTATAACAAACAATTTGTTTTGGTTATCATTCTTTTTTTCTTTTTTAAATTGTTTGAGAAGGGATTTCTTCTCTTGTAACTCAACAAAAATTAACGTATATAAAGTCTCCATCCACCCACCCACAAATTAACGTATATATGTCAGAGTGTTTCCCATCTCGTGGTGTTGCACCGGACCTCGCCACCACTCTCTCTTTGTTTTTTATCCACTCATTATCTCCTCTCCTTCCATCTCTCTCTTTTTCTCTTTCTTTATTATGATTTATGTTTATTCCCTTTCTCTTTTCCCTCTTCTTTTTTCTCTTCCTCCCTCTCTCTCATTTTCTTTAACGATCACGATCACGATCACGATCACAATCACGACCACAACCATGACCACAACCACGACTACGACTACAACAACTACTAATATAACAACAACAACAAGCAACAACAATTTCATTTTCTCTCTTTCTCTCCCTCTCTCATTTCCTGTCCCTCCCTCACCCTCACCCTCTCTTTCTCTCTTTCCCTATAAGGTTTAATGTTTTTTTCTCTCTTTTTCTCTCTCCTCTCCCTCTCTCATTTCCTTCTCTCTTTCTCTCCCTCTCTCATTTCCTCTCCCTCCCTCACCCTCACCCTCTTTCTCTCTTTCCCTATTATGTTTAATGTTTTTTCTCCCTCCTCTCCCTCTCTCATTTCCTTTTCTCCCTCCCTCACCCTCTCCCTCTCATTCTCTCTTTCCCTATTAGATTTAATGTTTTTTCTCTCTTTTTCTCTCTCCTCTCTCTCTCTCTCTCTTATTTTTTCTCTCATTTCCTTTTCTCTCTTTCTCTCCCTCTCTCATTTCCTCTCCCTCCCTCACCTTCTCCCTCTCTTTCTCTATTTCCCTATTAGGTTTAATGTTTTTTCTCTCTTTTTCTCTCTCCTCTCCCTCTCTCATTTCCTCTACCTCCCTCACCCTCACCCTCTCTCTCTCTTTCTCTCTTTCCCGATTATGTTTAATATTTTTTCTCTCTCCTCTCCCTCCCTCACCCTCACCCTCTCTTTCTCTCTTTCCCTATTATGTTTAATGCCTTTTCTCTCTCCTCTCCCTCTCTCATTTCCTTTTCTCTCTTCCTCTTCCTCTCTCATTTCTTCTCCCTCTCTTTCTCTCTTACCCTATTATGTTTAATGTTTTTTCTCTCTTTTTTCTCTCTCCTCTCCCTCTCTCATTTCTTTTTCTCTCTACTCTCCCTCTCTCATTTCCTCTCCCTCCCTCATTTCTTCTCCCTCCCTCACCCTCACCCTCTCTTTCTCTCTTTCCCTATTATGTTTAATGTTTTCTCTCTCTCCTCTCATTCTCTCATTTCCTTTTCTCTCTTCCTCTCCCTCTCTCTCCCTCTCCCTCTCTTTCTCTCTTTCCCTATTAGGTTTAATGTTTTTTCTTTCTTTCTCTCTTTTTCTATGTCCTCTCCCTCTCTCATTTTTTTCTCTCTCCTCTCCATCTCTCATTTCCTTTTCTCTCTTTCTCTCCCTCTCTCTTTTCCTCTCCCTCCCTCACCCTCTCCCTCTCTTTCTCTCTTTCCCTATTAGGTTTAATGTTTTTTCTCTCTTTTTCTCTCGCCTCTCCCTCTCTCATTTCGTTTTCTCCCTCTCATTTCCTTTTCTCTCTTCCTCTCCCTCTCTCATTTCCTCTCCCTCCCGCACCCTCACCCTCACCCTCTCTTTTTCTCTTTCCCTATTATGTTGAATGTTTTTTCTCTCTCCTCTCCCTCTCTCATTTTCCTCTCCCTTTCCCTACCTCACCCTCTCCCTCTCTTTCTCTCTTTCCCTATTACGTTTAATGTTTTTTCTCTCTTTTCTTCTCTCCTCTCCTTCTCTCATTTTTTTCTCTCTCCTCTCCCTCTCTCCTTTCCTTTTGCTCTCTTCCTCTCCCTCTCTCATTTCTTCTCCCTCCCTCACCCTTTCCCTCTCTTTCTCTCTTTCCCTATTATGTTTATTGTTTTTTCTCTCTCCTCTCCCTCTCTGATCTCCTTTTCTCTCTTCCTCTTTCTCTCCCTCTCTTTCTCTCTTTCCATATTATGTTTAATGTTTTTTCTCTCTCCTTTCCCTCTCTTTTTTTTTTCTCTCTACTCTCCCTCTCTCATTTCCTCTCCTTCCCTCACCCTCACCCTCTCTTTCTCTCTTTCCCTATTATGTTTAATGTTTCCCTCTCCCTCTCCTGCTCTCATTTTCTCTCCCTCCCTCTCCCATTTCCTCCCTCTCCCTCTCCCTCTCTTTCTCTCTCATTTCCTATCCCTCTCTCAATACACATGAATTATACAAAAACAAGTAAAAGAGAGAGAGAAAACACAAAAGCAAAGCAAGAATGGAGAATGCACCCTCCCTCTCTCTCTCTCCCTCTCTCATTTCTTCTCCCTCTCTCTCTTTTTCTCTCTCCCTCCCTATCCCTCTCCCTCTTCCTCTCCCTCTCTCATTTCCTCCCTCTCCCTCTCCCTCTCTTATTTCCTCTCCCTCCCTCTCCCTCTCCCTCTCCCTCTCTTTCTCTCTCATTTCCTCTCCCTCTCTCAATACACACGAATTATACCAAAAACAAGTAAAAGAGAGAGAGAGAAAATAGAAAAGCAAAGCAAGAACAGAGAATTCACTCATCGTAAAGGCTTGAAGTAGGGTTTGGCGGCTCCTCTTGGCGATGGCACATCCTATTCACCCTCCGTACGCCTCCTCCTCTTCTTCGCGAACGGCAGTGGCAGCGGTGAGAGCCTTCTTTCTCCCTCTTTCTCTCTTTCTCTCCCTCTCAAATGCAAGATGTTTGCTCTCCCTCTCACTCTCCCTTTCGCTCTCTCCTTCATGAATGCGCACAAAATAACGTGCTCAGGTTTCAGCTCGCGTTTTTTTTTCCTCTGAGTACTGTTGCTATTTGGATCGCTATTAGCATCGCATTTATCGACGCTAATAGCGATGCAAATAGCAACACCGCTATTTCTCGTCGCAAATCGCCATCTCTATATCCTCATATCCTTGTAGTGCAAGAGTTAAATGCACAAATGTAGCAAACCATGAGTATGTTTCCTTTTACAAGAGTCTAACCAATAGTTGGGAGGAGAAACTTGCCATGAAGCTATTTTTAAGTTCCTCCTCTTCATGTTTTCTTTTCGAGATGAAAAAAATAGTGTGTGATTCCTATTCTTCCAATACAGTTTAGGATATGTGTGAAGATAGGTTCAATGTAGATGCTTGCCCCACTCATTTAGTGATCATGAACATTTGAAATCAAATGCAAATGTTGTCGACAGAAGTCATTAGCATTCTGAGAGCCTCTCTATTCTTCCACTTTCCAAGCATTTATAGTAGTATGACTTCTTGATATAGCTTCCTTCTATGTAGAGATAAAGATGATGATGAACATGGTGAAACATTCTATGATAGCTACAATGGCGCGCCCTAAACCCATGTTAGCAAGGACTTTGTGTTTATCTATTACTAGCTCATGAGTTATTCAATATTTCTAGGATGGTCAAGATGTAAGATATATCACTAATATGCCTCAATTACTATTGATTATATTTTCCTCTTTTTTATGCATATCTTTGAAATGAAGTCACTATGTTAATATGAGGGACCAAGATAATCCTTCAAACTTGTACATTTTTTATTGTTTGGATTACCTTGAACTTCCCAAAATATGTCCTCTCTTGATCAAATGATCAACATCCTTCTTGCCACTCATATTTTTCCACACTTGTATAGCACACTAAGCACTCTAATGTTCAAATACAATAGCAATATTTTTTCATGGAAACAATGCATGCATACTAGCTACAAAAAAGAGGGGAAGAGTTAAAGGAGATTCACCTATGTTTATCCCTTTGTATCGCAATTAATTTTTTTTTATTTGTAGCTAAGCCAAAGTAGTACCATCCTACAATCACATGAGTATGATCTTAGTTTGGAAATCAACTTCTAAGAAGAAAAAACATTTTTTTCGTCTAGTTCTATTGATTAAAAAAATACACCTTGTAGCACCATGCTTACATCTCACAGTGGTGATTGTTTTGGTTTTTACTTCATCACCTCCCCAAATTATTACCATCATCATCTAGGTAATTCACTAGCTTCATTACAACACTATAACAAAGATTTGAAGGGAGCTCTGTGCCTAATGAACTTAATCCTTTACTCCCTTCATATCATCCAATTCATCTCCTCTCTTCATTCACAACAAATATAATCCCTTCACTAGTAGTAAGATGGTCATTCAACATAGTCAAGAACCCTATTAATAAGTTGCCTTCCCTCAAGAACTAGCACAACATGATAGTACCATGTCAAATTACTAGTTGCCCTATCACAATATGGCAAGTCTTCATGTGGCACCATAGCATCCACAAAAGTGTAATCAACTCATTGAAAAAACTTGTTGTAAGCATCTAGACTTGTAGCTTGCATTAACCTTTGCAGTGCTAAATAGATCTACATTCAAAAGTTGCTTCTTCTCTGCTTGGCCTATGCTTGAACACTGCACTTCTTGTTAGATATTTATACTGCCCTATCACAACATGTAAAACATTCCTCTGGCACCATATCATCCCCTTAAAATGAACACACCACCCCCTCTCCTTTGGTCCACCTCAAATCTTGCATGATTAAAAATGTGATTAGCCTGTAAGCTAAAAATCTCTTTTTAAGTTCATATTTCCCTTAATGACCTAAAGTAATTTAGCACCTTCAAAATCTCTTTCCCCAAACTATAATCAAGCATTCAAACTTGACTTAAAAATTGGAATACTTTTTTGTACTTACCTTAAACACCACATTACCCGAGCATTCATGGCACCAACCTTTTTGTGATTGTTAATACCTAGTTTCTTTTCTCTAGATACATACACTAAACAATGCAATCCATTACCATTTATGTCTAGGCCTCCATTGTGCCCTAGAAAGACGTGCATGAAGAAGAAACCCAAATGGTCATGGTATTTTTTGGTGAGAAATAATGCCAAGGTGGCTTTTTGTGTTATTTCTAGGCCATAGTCTGGCATCTTTCATTACCCATCCTTCCTTTAGAACCTTGTGTGTGTTGGGATAAAGGACAGTGCCCATGTCCGCTCATAAGGGCCAAGCTGTACATAGTATATGTACCTATCTAAAATCATTATTGAGGTACAGTCTTAAGTACGTGGTCCACAAATCGTGTGTCTCTATCTCTTCTCTCTCTCTCAACCTGCATCTCTATATAGAAGCTCCATTGCAGCTATCTCAACAAATTGGTATTAGAGCTTGATTTAGGCAATCAAGAGCTTGGCATTTCTTTAGGTGCAAGAGCTTGAAGTTGAAGACCAGTTCATTGTGAAGAGTCTGCATGTAGGGTAGCAAGATTTGAAACTTCTTCTTGAAGCTTGAAGCTTCCCTCTTCATTCGAACTTATTGGCAACCATTGTTGGCCTTTTGGAGACCCTCCCCATTATCTCCAACACTTGGACTAGCATTTTAATCCCTTCAGGGTTGAAGGCACCATCATCATGGGTATGGATTTTTGGTTTTCAGCATGCTCAAGACCTAGAGTAGTTGCTTCTCTTCATTTGGCATCATGGTTGTGCTCCAAACTTTGCATCTAATGCTTAACATTGAGCATTGAAGTGTAGTATTACACTTGGGGCTGATTTACATTTAGCTTCAGGTCTAAAATATAGAGTATTCAGATCTATGATAAACATGGCAGCACCTGCTCTCTTGAGATTGATGCTCATTTGATGGCTATTAGATATATTGATGTTGGATTCTTTGGGAATCATGTGGCATTGTCTTGAGGCCATTTTGAGCTAATCTTGGCAAGGATTTGGCTCAGTTTGCATATGTGCTTATGGTTGGAATACACACTCCACAGCCTGTAATTTACAAGTAGCTCTCTGTCCTTTAATAGCATTAGTCCTTGGACATGCATGTTGATGTGTATAAATGCTCAAGTGATGTCAAGACACTAAGGAATGATATGTCTATGTATTGAAGTGCATTTGGATTGATTTAGACTGATACATAGATAAATGACATTTTAAATGCGTATGCATTATGTCCTGCTTCTAAACTTGGTCTTGGGTATTCTATAACGTGTATTCATGCTTATGGTTGATGTTACATCCTTGGATTTGATTCCAGAATGCATCTGAGCAGTGATTAGAGTTTACTTTTGGATCAACTTTACTTATAGGTCTATTGCTATGCATTCACGACAGTTTTCTAAATTGCAGGACAACGACCTGTATTATCAAGAATTCCTGGACTACACTCCTGAATTGCAGGACAACTGCTTGATGGGACCTAAAATGGGCCGGCACTGGCTATGGCACTAGTCGGGCTTCATGCATATGATAGACAACCCCACCACATGACCTCGCTGGGGCCAAGAGCGTCTAAAACTCACTTTGCACTAAATGCTTATGATGATTTTGCGTTTGTATCCAATATGTAGTCCAACGTTCACCTTCCCTTCTCCTCAGAGGGAGATCCCATAACATATAGGCATAATGCCTCATAATACACACATAGGGAAGCACCTCTCGGCTGATTGTCGCGACTCCACTGCGACTCTCCTCCACCTCAGGGATTGGCCCCTCGATGTGTCGCTAACACATATAGCATTTTCACAAACTTCACTCTTTCATAATTCAGCATTCCAGGAGATTTTGATTTGCCTCACAAAACTTTCCCCAACTAAAGCGCCCGTCTAACCCATGACTTAGGTTTCCTGTCCTCTCAGAATTGGTCAAAGTTTATCAATAAATTGCAATGCATTCCATGAGATACCACGTGACATGCTTGATGTAAGGTGTATGACGATTGTGGACAACCATTTTTTGATTTAAAAAAACCAGCCATGTGAGGTGTGGAAAATAGCCCTTTCATGAATTTTAACTAAGCGTTACGTGCTGCGTTGCTTTAGGGACTAGCACCGGAACTTCTGTGCTACTAGTCACCTATATTTAATTATGGAGTGATCCCTAAATGCTATTCACAAAGAGGAAAATCAGAATTTTTATCTTTTCAGCAATTAGATCGTTGCACAAACTTCCTCCCCCCCTCACCGTTTAGGTGATGCTGCGTTGGATAGGTGTAAATGGTTGTCTTGTGTCATTTTTGTATGTAAAAAAATAATAAACACATACTATAACACAAAGGACGAGGTCAAACTGAGGCTTGACTTCATACTTTAACCTCGCCAAACATTCACGCACATAAATCTTATTTTTCCATATTTTTTGAGTGCGAAAATCCCACTTTTTGTATTTTTGTTATTTTTTCTATTTATTATTCATGAAAAATAGGTATTTTCTGATTTATTTGTGTTGGCTTATTATTTTGACTGAAACTTAACATTTTCTCTGATTTTATCCCATTTTCACTCATTTTTCCCAACTCAAAATCGGAAAAACCACTAATTTCCATTGAAAAATGACATTTTGTGGATTTAAAAAAATTAATAACGGCTCTAAATCATTATAGGTTCTGCATTTTTGTAGTTGCAGTCCTCAAAGATGAGGCAAACAAGATTCAAACAAACATTCATCACATATGAACAGCATTTGGACCATGAAACAATAAAAACGAGCAAATTTCTTTGTAAAATTGGAGAGAGATGGAGGAGAGAGAAAGACTAGATTTGCATCTCCACAACCGGGCAGCCATTGGAGGAGCGGATTGGAGCGATAGAGAGCAAAGATAGAAAGAAGAACAAGCCCAAGATCAGTTGGGGGTTTGTTCTTTGCCCCCATAACCCATCTCTCCTCCATTTCGATTCATGGCGCCTTCCTTCTTCCCTGCATGGAAAAAAAACGCTCCCCTCCCCCCCCCCCCCCAAACGTTTTTTAATTTTTGGGGCTCCCTTTGGGGAGCCCCAAAGGGTCACACCCTTTGGACTCTCCTGAAGTCCTTTCCCACTTGGCATTTTGGCCTTTGGCCTTCTGGGCACATGTCAAGTGATAAACCCACTATTAAGACCTTGAAGCCAGATATGATGTTGATACTAAAGGGATGCTGTTAATTGCTCTGAAAATTATAGCAAAGCAGAAAAATTGAGAGATGAGATATGAGCTTTGATGCAATAGTACTTACTGCACATGATTACAGTTATTGTTCATATGTTAAAAATACTATCATGAAAGAGAAAAATGTGCTTTACATTGCCACAAATCAGTTTGTCGGCTTATGGAGAACGTAGAAGAATATATGGTTCTTGATCATTCCGTGTCCAACCTTCTTGACCTTGGAAAGGAGCCACCTCTGAAAGGATAATGCTAATTCTTCTGTCTGAAGCTGATAACCAGATTTGTATTAAATATTTCAATATTGAAGGATGAATTCTATGCTCAGCTGAGAACTTGCTTTTAGTTTTATCATTGCTGTAAAGACGAGGTCTCGTTGAAAGCTTAGTGGACACAAATCCTTACATCTTGCTTATGCATTTGTCTGATCTTTTATCCTGAAATTTATCAAGGTCTTCTGAAGACGCGACTTTGCTTTCATAAATCCTTCGACAGCGGGAGATTATTCCCTTGTGCGCAATGGTTAACTGGACCTGGTTGTTTACTCCCTTGTTGGAGAGAACTGATCTTACTCCAACAGGTAGCAGCTAAGTGGCCAGGCTTTCCGCAAATATCACATTTGACATTCAGGCAATTCCTAGGGAAATGTTGGCCCCCACACCACTTACAGCTAAATCTTGAGGGGCGACCCTCTTCAGGGAGTCGATTCCCTATCAAATTCTGTTGCTTCTTAAGAAAATTGACATCCACAGCTATTTTTCGATACTGTTCAGAGATCATATCGATGTAGTGCTTCATCATGTCCTTAACTTCACCAAGGACATTAGAAGCACTCGACTCATAGCCGTGATCCTCAGTTTATCGTCTCATGGGCCTAACCACTTGATTAGGAATTGGCTACTAACCAAGTGGGTCAACATTATGATTCATTGTTTGGTTTCCACTACTATTTAGTGAGGCCACCTGACTAGCCATAGGCATAGTCATGCTAGGAAGAGCTAGTAACATAGGCAAATTCGACAGAATACTCCCTCTGCCACTTGTATTTAACATGGGGTCCCCTTGACTCCCATTGGTTAAGGCCAAATTATTACCATTCTAATTTATCCTTGCTACATAAGCCGCTTGCAAGCGTGACTCTACTCCTTTTGCTTGGGTAATGGCAGTGTCAATATTGGCTAGAGAAACACTACTCAGCTGCACCTGGATATTAAAATCCAATCCATGTAGGAAATATTGCAACTGTGCAGCCGCTGGAATAGGAATATAAGCGTTAATTTTGTGAAGAACTTGCTTTAGTTTCTTGACATATGCCTAGACATTCTCATTTGGCTCTTGGCGTGTTACATTCAGAACACACAACCAATATTGTCCATCCTTCTCAGGGGCAAACTCCCTACGGAAAGCCGTAAAGAATTGGGCACTGCTAGTTATGGTTCCGGCTTCTAGACCGTGATACCACACTGCCGCTCTTCCTTTTAACGTCATGTTGAAGAACATCATTAGGTGTCCTTCGTCTTGGATTCGAAAGTTGAACATGAGCTTTTGAAACTCCTTAATGTGGAGTTCTCCATCTTCTTCTGCTAACCCATGAAAAATGGGCAACTCTACTTCTAATGCCAGTAAATCCGGTGTACCTAGTGGAATTGCGATAGATTGTGCCATGGCTACAACCGGATTGTCAACAGGAGTTTGTGTAGGCAACACTACACCCCCACTTGTTGTGGGTTGATTCATTGGAAATAGGGAAGTACCAAGACTACCACTTGCAATCTAAGAGCTACTCATAACACCTAGGTTACTAGAACCACTGCCACTTATGCGTTACGAGATGCTCCTTTGAGGAGAATAGCATCTTACAAATCTCCAATTGCCATCTAGCCCTCTCAACACGTTCTATTTTTTGTATTTCGGCTTGACGGTCCTTGTCAGAGGATATAAATCAACTATTTGGTCCCTAAAAACCCTCGATTCGAGAACCACCACTTGTTAGAGGCTCGCGGCAAACGCACCACTGATGGGACCTAAAATGGGCCAGCACTGGCTATGGCACTAGCTGGGCCTCATGCATACGATAGACAATCCCACCACACGGCCGAGCTAGGAGCGTCTAAAACTCACTTTGCATTAAATGCTTATGATGATTTTGCATTTGTATCCAATATGTAGTCCAATGTTCACCTTCCCTTCTCCTCAAAGGGAGATCCCATAACATATAGGCATAATGCCTCGTAATATTTCTGCAGGTCCACTACTACTCTCCTACAACTCAGGGATTGGCCCCTCGATGCGTTGCTAATACATATAACATTTGCACAAACTTCACTCTTTTATAACTTAGCGTTCTAGGAGATTTTGATTTGCCTCACAAAACTTTCCCCAACGGAAGCACCAGTCTAACCCACGACTTAGGTTTCCTGTCCTCTCAGCATTGGTCAAAGTTTATCAATCCATTGCAATGCATTCCAGGAGATACCACGTGACATGCTTGATGCAAGTGTATGACGATTGTGTACAACCATTTTATGATTAAAAAAACCAACCATGTGAGCTGCGAAAAACAACCCTTTCATGAATTTTAACTAAGCGTTACGTGCTGCGCTGCTTTAGGGACTAGCACCGGAACTTCGGTGCTACTAGTCACTTATATTTAACTATGGAATGATCCCTAAATGCTATGCACAGAGAGGGAAATCAGAATTTGTATCTTTTCAATAATTAGATTGTAACGTGTCCCCTAGTATCATCCAGGACATGTCTTAGCAGTCCATCGGAAAGGATGTCTAGAAAGCTCCGCCCGGCAGTCCCATGGAATGTTACGGGTTTTGCGATCTAGTTCTTCCCGCGTCTACCACGTAGCGGAAGTATCTTGGCTGTTCCCACTTAGGATCGACCAGAATTAGCGTTTTCCTAAAGGGGTCATTAGCTAACAGCAACTAGCGTCAGACCCGAGGGAACTACTTTACGCAGAAACGCTGGGTCCGAAGTGGATTCACGCTGCACTTGGTTCAAGGAGAATGGGAAACGAGAGGGATGCAAAGCTCAACCTCTCTGCCATAAGGCATAGTCCCATTCCGTTCCCCTAAAACAATGTAAATCGGGTAAGACGTAACTCTAGGTCATCGTTCACGTTATTCTTTTTGATGATGATGATCATTCCGCTGTTCCTCGAGATTTTTGAGAAAAGTTCCTGGCTAACCAGGACCACCCAACCGTAGGACGGACCCATGGCCCATCCTCCGCACTTTCCTCAGTTTGTTTTAGTTATGTAATTATCTAACACATTAATTTGACATATAACAATCAGCTTCTTTAATTAACCTTGTTAAGCACTGGTTCCTTCACGTAATCTTATCACGTGACATAGAAAAACAACATCAAGCAAGTTCTTTTAACATTTCATCATTTTATCTTTGAAATACAAGGAGTTCCGCCCGTAGGCTTTTCCATAATCTGTCCGAAGGCTAACAAGTAATCTCCAGGGATCACTATTCCAAGCTTTCGCCCGTCAACTAGTATGCGGGCCTCAAGATCCAATCCCGAGTCACGTTAGCCTCTTGTGCAGGACCCGGAAGGCGAGGGATTTACGGCCAGAGCCCCCCTTGGCACCCAAGCGTCCTCCTGCTCCAAGTAGAACTCAACGGAGAGACCTCTCGCGGCGGCTTCGGTCCACGTTCCCGGCGCGGTCAAACAATCCCCTTGGTTAGGGTCAGGCAGGCAGTCGGGGGTAACTGAAGCTGCCTCTCCCTTCAGGCTTTTAACCTGAAGTATAGGTACTTATTTAATTTGTAATTCATAATTCAAACAGAGCCCTAAAATTTCTAGCAAGCACAAACATTTCCATTAACCAACCCAGTTGTATGGCAAACTGCTAAGGAAGTGTTCTTTCCTTTTTCAGTGTATCAGCACTCGTTTCCAAGGTGTCTTGTAACCTGGCAAGATCTCTTACATTCCGGTGTAGGGCATACCCAACTTGGTTAACCTAAGATACCTTAGATATGCTAGTTTTTGGTTTACAACTTTCCTTATTTAGAAGGATATCCAAAAAAAATACGTCTTTTTGCAAGATAACTTGCGTAAGGATCTACCGTCCTTGATGAGGGTTTTTCCCTTTTCTCCTTGTGAATTGATCACAAAAATGATTTCATACATGTTGCGCAAGTCCGGCGATGGAATAATCTGTTTAGATTCCTTAAGCTGACGTATGTCAGGCCTAGGGTTTCTTCATTTAAGAACCTTAGGGACAAACCCTAGTTTCTTATCTTTATGAATTTATTGTCCCTACGGTAAGGAAAGTAGTCAAGTGTTTAGGGTATGAATGTTTCTATGTTTAGATTGGTTCGGTTATCTTTTGGAAGGTAATCTTACTCGTCTTGTTACGGTTTTACTATCCTTGTGACAATTAACCTTCCTAATCAATACAGTTTAATTTGGCATATAGCATAATGCCAAGATGATACAAAGACGACAATACTCCTTGGGACAAATAGGCCTAGTTGAGAAATTGGTGTATACACAATTTATTAGTTCCAAGTCCTCAAATAGCAGGGAAAAAGTGTTAATAGGGTGTTATCCAAAAATTCCCCATTACATTTTCTTTCCAAATGAGTTCGTATATTTAATTTTTATACTTATTAATTCCTAACATTTAACTTCCGTTTTCTTTAAAGACGAACTCATGCCAAATAACAACAGTTGCCTTGCTAAGATGTGCAACTAGCAAAGATAACTCCCTAGTAATTTGAGCATCGAAGAAACCTTCCATGAGTTTAGCCATTTTACCATGATTCGTTGCAAAAGGAATAAGACTAATGGTGCAAGATATAATTTCTACACTTTAGGAATATATTACTATAGTAAATGGTTAATCTTGCCTATAATTTTATAATGCTTGATGCAATTTGAAGAAAGCTAATTTGTATACATTGTTATTCATAAGCTAAATCCTTCGTTAAAAATAACTCGAATAAATATATCTTTTCTTAACAATTTTCCTTTGCATGATTGACTTAAAACCGAATTAACACCAAGAAGAAAAAACCTGGCTTTGAGGTGAGATATCCACATGGATACCGGGAGATGACCCTCCCGCAGCTACACCTTGGACTTTCTTTGGCGGCATCGTAGTTCGAATGTGAGATAGCCTTTTCCTTTTTCTTCTTGGAATTCCACCGTCTTCTCCTTCCTTTTCTTTTACCTTTTCCCCACTCTTCCTCCTTCACTCCCTATCTTTTATCTCACGGCTATTTCTTCCTTACGGGATACCATACGAAGCCATGATGATGAATTGGGTTTTTTTTTAAACATGGGAGTGTGTGGACACCGGCTTGTTTGATAAGACTAAGAACACAAAGCTCAACTACGAGAGCACTTGCACAAAAAGATTTAAAAGTGAGTGAAGGAATTAATGCAAGAGAATGGAAGTCTGCAAGGTCGCCTAAGGACAAAGTAGGCCTATGGTTGTGACTTGAATAGTCAAAAGAGCTATGAGGAGGGGAAAAGGGCAAGGGCTTAGGGGGGAAAATTTAAACCCGGGGGTAATAAGGGCTTTGGAGGGATTAAAATCCAGAGAGGGAAAAAACAAGGCTTAGGGGGGGGGATTAAACCTGGGAGGGGGGGGGGGGGGAAACAAGGCCTTAGGGGGGGATTAAAAACCCGAGAGGGGAACAAGGGGCTTAGGGGGGGGGATGAAAAGATTCTAAGAAAAACCAGGAAGGGGGTTTGGTTTAGTGCAAAAAGGGAGGGTCTTAGGAGGGAATTTAGAGGGGGGGGAGTAGTCCCAAGCCACAGAAAAGGGGGCTTAGGAGGCCCAATCCTTGGAAGCTTCTAAGAAGCTTCCAAGGCTTCAAAAAAACTGAAGATCCTCATGGACGTTGACAGCAGGTAGGAGGTAGGCATCTGGGGATGACATATGGTTTCAGGCAGTGGCACAGCGCGGAGTTCCCCACAGTGGCGTCGACCCAGCTCCTCCTTTCTTCACGATTGTCCGAAAGTCGTGACTCCTTCTACGGCAACGGGGCCTTCCTCCTCCCTCGGCACCAGCACGCTCATGGCGATAGATTCATCCTCTTTTTTTTTTTCATGGCCTCCCTCCCCTCGTTTAAATAGTGGAGGGAGGGGGATCTTTCCTCATGGCGTATCGGCTCGCATGTCCTCCCTCCCTCCACAGGCTCCACTAAGGAGCTTACAACTCCTTCTATTTCCCTCCCCCTCCAGCTCGTCAGTCGGCTGGAGGGATAAGGGGGGGAATTAAAAAAATTTCCGTAAGTCCCATTTTTTTTTCCACGCGGAATATTACATAGATCATCGCATAAACTTCCTCCCTCCCTCACCGGTTAGGTGTTGCTACGTTGCATAGGTGTAAATGGTTGTCTTGTGTCAATTTTGTATGTAAAAAATAATAAGTACGTAGTATAACACAAAGGACGAGGCCAAACTGAGGCTTGACCTCATATTTTAACCTCGCCAAACATTCACATACATAAATCTTATTTTTCCATATTTTTTGAGCGCGAAGATCCCACTTTTCTTTATTTGCTATTTTTTTCTATTTATTATTCATAAAAAATAGGTATTTTTTTGATTTACTTGTGTTCACTTATTATTTTGACTGAAACTTAACATTTTCTCTGATTTTATCCCATTTCCACTCATTTTTTCCAACTCAAAATCGGAAAAACCACTAATTTTCATTGAAAAATGACATTTTGCGGGTTTTAACAAATTAATAACAGCTCTAAATCATTACAAGTTCTGCATTTTTGTAGTTGCAGCCCTCAAAGATGAGGCAAACAAGATTCAAACAAACATTCATCGCATATGAACAACATTTGGACCATGAAACAACAAAAACGAGCAAATTTCTTTGTAAAATTGAAGCATACCGCATGTTTTGTGTGTTGCGGGTTTTTTAAATAATTATTTTGGGCAGTCCATGGACCGACTAGCAACCATTCTTCAATGCTGAACCTCTTTCCTCAGCCTTCTATTCATCTTGAAGCAATCCGATCACGGACAAGCATCCTTCAGCCCCTCTTCTTCTTGATTTCTTGCATGCAAACCACCGCTTAGAGGAGAGATATGTAGGAGAGAGAAAGACTAGATCTGCATCTCCACAACCGAGCCGCCATTGGAGGAGCGGATTGGAGCAATAGAGAGCGAAGATAAGAAGAAGAACAGGCCCAAGATCAGTTGGGGGGTTGTTCTTTGCCCCCATAACCCATCTCTCCTCCATTTCGATTCATGGCGCCTTGCTTCTTCCCTGCATGGAAGAAAAACGCCCCCCCCCCCAACGTTTCTTTATTTTTGGGGAGCCCCAAAGGGTCACACCCTTTGGACTCTCGTGAAGTCCTTTCCCACTTGGCATTTTGGCCTTTGGCCTTCCGGGCACTCTCTCTCCCACGTCTGGTACCCGAATCGTGGTCTGAAAAATCCTGGGCGTCTGTCTTAAAGTCTTACACTGCCGAGCATCTCCAAGGGTCTCGTCTATCAAACCAAAAATTTATGAAAATTCTCTCACCGCCATCTAGTGGCTCTTTTAAGCACTTTCCGGGGCATTGCCGCTTAAAATCAAATTGATTGCCATCGCCGCCTTCAACGAAGTCTATTTTTCCCATGAAATTTGTAAATTTTGGATACTTTTAACCACTTCTCAGCATCAAAATTCATCTGTCACCACCTGTATTGTTAGGGATTTCAAGACTCCACTCTTGAATTGCAGGACAACCACGTGTATTGTCAGGAATTTCAAGATTGCACTCTATTTTTGTTAGGAAACTAGTATGTTAATTGTCATTGAATGCTTTTGAGGTGTTTTGGGCAATGAAATGATGTATGTTGTTGTACATGCCTGGGGATATTCCTAACATACTACTAAGTGGATTTTGGAGCTTCCATTGCTTGGCATTAACTGTCATGTACTGTCATACAGTTATTTGGCTATGAATCATGGCTAGTAGTAGTGACAACCATCTTATGCATATCAAGAAGCTTGAAGGAATGCACAACTTTGCAGTTTGGCAAAAGCAGTGCTATAATATCTTGTTGCAGAAAAAGTAAGCAAAGTCAATTAAAGTAAAGGGAATAAAACTAGTTGATGTAGAGTAGGTTAACTGGGATGAGCTGAATGAGCTTGCACACTTGACCATTGAGCTATCAATTTTTTATGCCTTGCTATTTAACATTGAAGGGTTGGATTCTGCTTATGACATTTGGAAGCAACTGGAAGAGTTGTTTGCCCAGAAGAGTGCTGCAAGCAAAGTCTACTAGTTTAAGAAATTCATGGATTTGCATATGAAAGAGGCTATTGCAATGTCTACTCACCTTAGTGAGCTTAACTCCATTTTTATCCAGCTTGCCACTTTGAAGTTCAATATTGTTGATGAGTTCAAAGCTACGTTCTTACTTTGCACTCTGTTAGAGAGTTGGGATACCTTCATGACTGCTATGAGCAATTCTAATGCTATGCTTTTGTATGCTGATGTAGAGACTGCCGTACTCATGGAAGAAATGAATTGGTAGAACAATGCATCTAGTAATTCTTCCAGTGCTTTGCATACTAGAGGAAAATCACAACAAAAAGGCAAATCTGATAGCAAGGGGTGTAGTAAATCGTATGGTAAGGATGTTGAATGCCATCTCTGTTTGCACGTAAGGGTCACTTCAAACATGACTGCTATAAATAGAAAGAAAGAGAAAGGGAAGGGCAAGAAGGGTCACTTCAAATGTGACTGCTATAAATGAAAGAAAGAGAAAGGGAAGGGTAAGAAGACGGATGATAGCAAGGAAAAGAAGAAAGAGAGTCAGCCTGCTAAGAAGAGCAATGTAAAGATCATAGAGGTGAATGTAGTCATCCATGAGAGCGACACTGGGAATTATGTACTCTTTGCCTCTTCATGTTTCAGTGCACATGCTTTGATAGCCAATACGTATGATGACATGCACACTTGGATTTCAGATTCAAGTGCCTCTTTTCATGTCACTCCTCATCGTGAGTGGTTCACAAACTATACAGGAGGTTGACATGGTGTTGTCCATCTTTGGAACAATTATACATGTGACATTGCAGGCATTGGTAGTGTGAAACTATAGTTTCAACATGGATGTGTCTTTACTCTTTAGAATGTAAGGCATATACCACAGCTCAAAAAGAGCTTGATTAGTACTCGATAGCTAGATGATGATGGTTTTCATACCACCTTTGGTGATGGAAATTGGAAGATCTATAAGGGATCTAGGGTTATTGCCACAAGTTGCAAGAGTGATACTTTGTATCCACTTCATGTATCTAGTGTGCATGACCATTACTACAAGATACAAGCCTCATATTGACGTTCAAAGCAACGAAAATGTTCATTAGAAATTTACCCCTGTCGTCGCAAAAAATGTCAATATTAGCAATGCCATAGAACAGTCGCTATTATTGTCACTATATGCGTCGCTATTTGTGTCACTATATGCGACGTTGATAGTGACGATTTGCGACACTAACCGTGATGCTAATACCGACGCATGTAATAAATTTACAATGCTAATAGTGATGGTTACAGGGAAAAAATATTTTTGGCAGGGCAGCACAAATAGCACTATGTGCTTTATTTGGGCCATACAAAAGAGTTACAGTAAAGTGTACAATGCTCGTCTCTATGAAGGCAAAGTGTACTTGAATCCATAAGACTGATACATAAAATAAATACAAGATCGCGTAATGAAAGTTGATACAATCATGGCAAGAAACAAAGAATGATAATAAGATAGTGCATAAAAAATGACTATATAAATCACATGACCAAAAAAGAAGAGGGTGTGCACTCCATGGATCTAAGGAGAAGCTATAGATCCTCGCCATTCAAAACCTCATCCCACCGCAAAGGAGCATCAAACAAACCCTGCAAAAAAAGAAACAACTACACATCAGTCCACCATACAATAATGTATTTTAATTAAAATTACTAATTACGGACAAGAAAGGTGAGTGACTTACTGGGCCGCTACATCCATACAATCGATCGATCAATGCAGTGAGACCGTGTCTCTCTACATATCAAGTCTCTAGGCCTGTGTGATTGCGATTTGTAATACAGTGCTACAAAGAAAACAAAATACAATTGTTAGAAACACGATTGTCAGTACAAGGGATATTGCAAAAAAATAAGCAAGCAAAACAAAAGAAAAACTTACAAAGACCTCCAGATAAGTCCTATGGCTGCCACTCCCAAGATGGTGAACCATTCCTGCCTCCAATCGTGCCCTCACCACCTCGCGCTATTGTCTCCAACATCTTGGAGAATCTATAGCCTTCTCCCTGAGTCAACGCCACTCATCTGTGTCTAGCCAACTCGGGCTTTGAGGCCCCACTCTTAAGTGCCTTGCGTGCATCTGATCGTCTATGTGACATGTACGCATGCATGCACTCCATCATCTAGCATGTGCAAAACCTATCTGCTATGGCACGTACCAGAAACTCCTCATGCAAGGATGCTACTATGTAGTCCTTGCTCCCCTCCGGTATGTTCTTCCAATGATCCAAGACCTTATGCCACAAAACTTGTTGGCACAAGTCTCTCATATGAGCCATCACCCTCCTCCCCTAATCATTCATGATGATGGCTCCTGTCCTATCATCTACAAGGTATCCATACCCCACCTACGGGGATAGTATCTCTTGGAGTAGCACCCATAGGGTGCCACCTATAGAGGACCGCTATCGTACTGCTGCGCATCCGAGGTGTAGAATCCACCAAAAAGTTGTGTGTTTGACATTTGTTACTTTGTACATACTTAGTTGTTGTGTTTGCATTTTTGTTCTGCGTGGACAGTATAGTGGAGAGGGGGTTGAAGCAAGAGGAACCATTGATTTCTTACAGCTTGAAGCAAATAGGGCTCTCTCCCTGTGTATGCTGACCACCACCCTTCAAAGAGTTTTTGGAAATTGTGGTCAATATGAAGTTCGATGAAGAGCCCAGTTATACAAAGTTGATTGGTATATTTGATGGAGTTCTGAGTCTAAATCCTGCCATCAGATCATTACTTACTGATGGTGCTGTGAAGGTGTGTAAGGCTGGACAGAAGCGATCTAGATTGAGCTCAAAGTCTAAGGATGATCAACCTCGAAAGAAGGTTCGGTTGGGTATGCCAGCCACACAATGGGTTACAGTGTATAATTTTCACAAAACAATGAAACAATGATACCACTTCAATGTTTCAGATGCTCGATTTTTGCAATATGTGAAAAAGGGATTTGAAGATGGCCTTTTTATTAGCAATGTTGCTTCCTGCTTAAATCTCTGGGCCTTTATAATGGATGCAGGAACGGGGGTTTCAGGACAAATATATGAACTTTCACATTTGTTTTTCCACAAGGAGTGGATCATGGATAACTGGGAACAGAAATACTACATCACAGCAGTGGCTGGTGCTGACAATGGAAATGCCTTTGTTGTCATGTCCAAAAGGGACATCATTTACTCAACAGTTTTACAAAGTGAGGGATTCATTCCCTTTCAAATGGATCATCAAAAAATGGAGGGAAGGATTTCACGTGACATCAATGGCTACTGCTGGAAGCAAGTGGGAAGTCTTGAGGCTGCAAACAAAATTGTTACACATGAGGGCATAATTCATTCAACCTCGTTGGTACAGGTTGAGGAGCAAAGTGCTCAAGGAAGGCTTAGACCAAGATGATTGCATCATTGGATGCGACTTGTTGGTGCTGCTGAACATGGGATTGAGTTGATGAGAAAGAGAGCTCTTGAAAGAGTTGCTTTTAATAAACTGTTAGCTCGCCATGGCTCCTTTAGTACCCTACTTTCCGAGTATCGTCTGGATGCTGAACAAGAAAAGTTATTGCCGCTTTTCTGGGGGGAAAAAAAAGGCCGCTTTTCTGGAAGGAAGGACATTCTGAGGGGGGGAGAGATTTTTGATAAAATGGGGAGGCTTTTGAATTGTGGAAAAAAACAGGCGATTGGGAAGAAAAGCAAGGGGGGGGGGGGAGAAGAATCAAAGGGATATAGTCAAGGAATCGGAAGCGCAGACATGTGCCGTTTCGAGGTACGCAGATGATATGCATAAGTTTTTTTTTTGTGGAAGGCGTAGATGGAACCTTGCTGTACTGCGGGATAATGCTGAGCTGAGGGATAAGCCAAGGGGTTGAAGTGTATGTTAAACGGGCCTTAAATGCATTTTTCAAGTCAGAGAAAAACTTATAGATGCAGATTATCCGACTGGCTTCTTCAATGGGATCAAGGCATTAGAGGATTGTTGATTCCTCCCCGTTCGGTACTCTCCTTGGACTCGATCTCAGAAGGTCCCGCAGCAGAGAGGAGAAGCAATCGAAGGAGGCATTATTGACACAAGAGCAGAGCATATTCAGTACCCTGCATCTATGCGTGGAAGGGAAAGAGGGCGCATATTCACTGATCCAGGATGGAAGGAGCTGAAGCCTGAAGACTATTCTGTTGTATATTCTGCTATAGCTGAAACACTTGCAGAATTATTGATACTCCATTCTATGTGATGGAATATGTGAAAAGGAGCAGATGTACGAATAGCTGTTGATGAAGTCGGCGAGTTGGCCATCAGCAACACCATCTACACCACCATCAAGAAGAAACCGAACGCCCTGTAGCATCAATCTGTGGCATATAACCTTCCGTTTTGACTTGCCTGGACAATCTTTGGAATTTCGCACAAAACATCCCATCTAGCACAAGCTTGGACTCATCACCAATAGAAAACTCGTGTACTTTTTCACCAGCCTCAATCCATGATTTTCCAACCTTCTTGTAAGAACTAGCATTTATCTTCAGTTCTTCTGTTCTCAAAGAATCTTCCCACATTTGGAGATCCTTATAGACTGTTGACATAAGCACATATGCTGAAGCATTCCCTGAATCCAATTGAAAAACTCTGTCAAAGCTTTGCCTTGCAAGCTCCACATTCCTATGAAATTTACAACCTGCAAGTAGAGATCTCAGACTCTCAAATGCTACTTTATGTTCTGTAAACCCAGTGTCAATGTAACTGGTAAGAGTGACAGCTATGAGCTTGATTTGCTCAATCAATTATCTTTTCCTTGCTGATGCCCTGGTTTAGGTTCAGATGCCTTTGAATCAGTTCAAAGCAACATCGACATGGCAATGAAAATGCATGTTACACAAGTTTGATCTTATCATAGTTCTATTTGGTGGAGAGTAATGTATTTTGGGAGAACTATGACAGAGTTTTGACCGTGCAAGAGCTGTGTATATCTGTGCAAAATTGCACCAGATCTGGTTGCTATTACAGAATTTTTATCTATGCAAGAGAGCTGTATGTATCTGCAAAAACTGTACCTTAATACAAAGATGTCTTCTTGATCCTATTCCAACCTCTTAGATCTTACTTCAAATTACTTTGTTCCTTTGGAAGAGACACACTGTTTATATGACATGAGTTTTTGTCAAGATGCTTATTGGAGATGCTCCCATTCAAATGTAGCTGATTGTATGTCACATATTATCTGAAATTGAGCTTTCAAATTGAATCTGATCTCGCTAGATTGACCTTCTATCCTGAAATTAGACAAGGTCCTCCGTGGTCACAACTTTACTTTCGAAACCCTTCAACACCGCTGAGAAAAAGCTAGAGTGACTGGAGTAGACGTCCTCACAGGTGTGACAAATCCCATAGGTGATGCAACTCTAGTAGAACGACAAGACGGAGACACCGTGTCAGTACCTCCACAACAACCACCTAAGCCATGCTCTCTCAAACTTGCACGAGAGCGAGGAGTAGCACCTATATCCTAAGCTCACTGCAAGCTCATTGCATCCACATCTCCACAGCATCCCCCAAAACCACTCCCTTTGTCCGGCCCAGGTCTAGAGCATCGATCTCGTCTATTGGAAATTTGAAGCATCAAAGCACACCAAAATAGATCTAACAGAATGACTTGATGGTGTCCAAGACAGCTCCTGGTTCGCCATATCTCTGAATCAAGCCATCTCATCTGGAGACATACGTGTGAAGATCTCCTGTAGCTCCTCATCGATCATCCCTCAACTCATCCTACAAATCCAAATATCCACAAAGGTCACCTACATAGACAAAAATTGATGTTAGCATAATCAATATAAATCAAGCAAAGCACGGTAATATAAATCTTCAAAAGATAATCTTACTTAATACATAACTTATGTACCCCTATAAGTGATTCGTTAATGAATTGAGTAGGTGGACGCTCCAAGCATGAATTATCCTATGGTTCCATGTCAATCTCCGGTCGCCACAAAAGGATGAGTCGACCTTGTTCTCAAAGAATTCTTGGACTCCTGTATTTCCATCATTGTTACCCAATTCTGGCTCCTCTACATGCTCCAAGCTTTCGGTGGCCTCCACCCCTTGCAATATCAACCCCTCTATTTGCATTCTATTCTCATCTACACTGGAAACATTGTTGTGATCATATACTCTCGCACTTCGGGAAGCTGAAGCTACAACATACCACCATTGAGGTTGTCAAGGGGTTTGGATAGAAAATTACATGTTCAAAATCACATTCAAGAGAGTTTTAACTTTGGTGACATGTACCATGTCATAATAAAATTTTAAAAAAAATGAGTTTATGCACCTATTCACAACGGGCCGATAATACAAACATGTCCTACAAATCCGTCCATCTTTTTTTAGAATCTATTTCAAGAAATGTAGATGGACCTCGTCGAACTATTGCCCCAGCTCCTTCAAGTACCACTTTGAACCACTGCACATCAAATAGGATAATGGAGAAGCTACGGTAATCCACCGTGATAATACTTTGCAAGTTTCCAAAATACTCCATCTCATCTATAATGGTGTTTGGATCCGTTGCTCATCGTTAGCTCTCTTGCTCGAACTTTGCCATGATACCATAATTTGTTGTGGAGCACATTTTGTTGATATGCTCCATGCGAAAATGCCGTCCGCACGACCATGCTGCACAATATATTTTGTACTGTATATTGAAACAGTCAATTAGTTGTCACATATAAAATCTAGATACGACAAACCCTAAATACATCGTCACCTTTGGACTTTATCCCCTCGAGAATTTCCACTTCTCAGTTGAGACCTCCATCCCTTCACGAAACGCTGTGGTCAATGCTCCATGCAACCATCACATTGACATAAACTGCAACATCTCCTCCATGCCCTCAGGATATTGAATTGGTCGACAACGCATACTACGTCAAAATTTGGATTTCTCTTCTTCCTGATCTTTCCTAGCTTGCTCGTACCTAGCAAGCCACGTCTCCATGGAGGCATGATGCAACATACAAAAACAATTCACTTTCTCCTCCATTGTAGCATCCATTCTTTTTTCCACCCCATTTCCAACCACCTCATCTTTGATCATTCTATCATTGTCCTTCAGCAACCATAGCATACTGTTGTCTAAATCCACCATTAGTAGCCACTATGAAATATGCACCTTAGACACCAACCAACCTTCAGCCATGCTACCTTCTGGCCAAGCTCATTGTTGCACAAAGCCTTTTAAGGTTTTCATAAAGCACTCCAAGAAGAACATCCATTGCGTATGGAGAGGTCCAGCAATCTCCACTTCATCTACATGATGCAACACCTGAAGGTGGGTTTGCATCGTGAGCATGCTGGTGGGCATGTACTTCTCAAAGAGATAGACCATCTCTAGTGCTTTCCACCTTGCGGATTCAATAGAGGATGTCTTGATCTCCTTCTGTGAGATCCATCGTACTAAATTTGACAACCTATAAATCACCCTGCGTATTTCTGAAGTAAGACATCCTACAATCGCGATCGGTAGTACAAACTGGCACAAAGGAAGAAGCATTACGAACAACGACTACACTCCAAATAGCAAAATACGCACGCCACTTACAATTCATTAATAGTACAAACGTGACATATCTTGTGCCAATCATGGGATTTTAGCCCTGACAATTGGTCGTCTTTAGAAAATGCAGACATGAGAGAACTCATCATACCCATCGAGTGCGAATAGACTTAATAATTTTCTTCACAAGTTGCTCTTCTTTAGTGGACAAAACCCATGAAGCGTGAGGTAGCTATAAGTGACCATTAGCACTCGACTGCGGCCAAAGCGCCTCCATCTTTCCTATCTCCTTCAAATCCATTCGTGTGCCTGCAGTTTCTCTCTTTCCTATGATGTGATTCCATAGTAAGCTGCCCACATTCTTGAAAATATGCATGGGATCCAACAAGTGGTTGATCTGTAAGTGGGTCCAATATGATAACTCGTAGAAAACTGAGAAACGTCGCATTCCGTTTGGATGTGACTCCATGTGGCCCATTTTTTACTTGTAGTACCAGCTTTGGGTGTTCATTTGTGCTAGAGGTCATCCAAGAAAACCTTCCCTCAGTTCACGACCCTCCGGCAAGAAAGCAGCGTGTCCTTGATATACCATCTTCATGGTTTGTGACTTTCCAGAGTTTAATTGTGGCCCACACAATGGATATGCATGATAATGTGAAGTAACAAGACCTGTCCCAAAACCTCTATCCAGTGAATACAAACTTGAATGAGCTATGATAGATATTACCAATGAGAACAAAAGCCTACTAACCTAAGCACTCCCTGAATCCCAGAAAGTCATGCATGGCCCACATGAGAATGGCTCGAATATTGGTGGACCGTCGACCATCGCGCTTGCTCATATCTTCCACCACGACTCCCTCCTCCCACAAAATCTTAAGCTCATTGAATAATGGACGAAGATATGCATCCATATTCTTAAGCTCATTGAATAATGGACGAAGATATGCATCCATATTCTTGACTTTGTAGCAGTCGGGAATGAGCAAGCTAAGGATGAGGTGTTCTTTCTTTGTAGAAAGCCATGGAGGGATTTTGTAGTTAACAAGGACTATAGGCTACACACTGTAAGAAGTTGAGCACTGACCGAATGGGTTCATGCCATCCATAGCAAGACCGAGCCGAAGATTCCTTGGCTCTCGGGCTGCAAAGCCTAGAAAGATAGAGTCAATGTGGCTCCATGCTTGTGAATCCGCTGATATTCGTTGGACTCCATTTGTGGATCTATTCTGCGCATTCCATGTTGTCAAGCTCACCATGCTAGACATATGAAACATGTGATGTATACCGGGGATAAGTGAAAAGTGTCTAAGAATATTTTGAGGGATGGTTTTCCCTTGCAAGTCCTGTTGATACTTGTGAGCACCAATCTTTGGACATGTCTCCATAGTCTTGTATTCTCCTTGAAACAATATGTAATCATTGATACATGCATGGATGCTATTATAGTCCATACCAAGCGATTGTAAAACATGTCGCATGTCATCACGAGACTCGGGCATGGTATTTGCAAGTGGTAATATATGATACTTTAGTAACCTGAAAAAAATCATAAAATACCTTGAAAAAGCATAATTGTTTTTTATGATAGTGCTGAAAAAGAAATCAATGAAGCGTATGTAGAAGGTACTTGAATAACTCGGTCACACTTGCATCAGTTCACCTGTATTTTTCTTGCACACTTAGGAGTGCAAGCAGTGTCTTCTCAGGAGAGATACTCGGCATCCATCATATAATGGTAGGGATGCTTCCTCTCTAAGCAGATCAGATGTCTCGACATCCATGGGCATCGATACATTGATCATTGCCTCCATCTCAAGCTCCAAGTTTGTAGAAAATTCTAGAAGGCTGCTTGTCTCCTCTAGTATTGACGGTATAGATTGGATTGTACCTTGGTGGATTGGCTCAGGCACTCCATCCATCGCATGCCCACGAACTCTTCTAACTGGCCACAAAGGGTGCACTCCTCCTTAGGATGAGACATCACCTCCCTATAATAAATTTTACAGTCACATCCAATGTTTTTGTATATGATATTCAATTAGTTTATGAATACAATGCATGGTTGATGTACACTTTTCTTATCGTTTGCTCAAAATATGTGATCGTCTGATCAATGATCTCAGATTGAAACTTGGCGAAGCGTTGTATGTGTTCCATAGACAATCGATGTCTCATTTAATTTCCAACTTATATTGAGAGCAAGGACATCGGACATCTTGATTAAGATATGCCTTGCGATCTTGAACATCACGGCCTTCATCGTTTTCCATTTGGTCTATGTTACGACAAACAATTTGTTTTTTGTTATCATTCTTTTTTTCTTTCTTAAATTGTTTGAGAAGGGATTTCTTCTCTTGTAACTCAACAAAATTAACATATATAAAGTCTCCACTTGCCTACGGACAGGCCTACTGTATGTAAAGTCTAATATGCTATTCATGGGAATGAGGAAGTAGCTATCCTATGTTGGAGCGTGTCCCGTCCCGTGGTATTGCACTGTACCACTACTACTCGTACTCGCCTTCTCAAACACACAAAAGGTGCACCCTTAACAAAACCTCTTTCTCTCTCTCTCTCTCTCTGTCTCTCTCTCTACTACTACTACTACTACTACCACCACCACCACCACCACCACCACCACTACTCACCTCTCTCTCTCTCTCTCTCTCTCTCTCTCTCTCTCTCTCCTACTGCTACTGCTACTGCTACAACTACTGCTACTGCTACTGCTACTGCTATTGCTATTGCTACTGCTATTGCTACTGCTACTGCTACTGCTACTGCTACTGCTACTGCTACTGCTACTGCTACTGCTACTGCTACTGCTACTGCTATAGCAAAAATCAAGAAAAGAAGACATTAAAGAACTACTACTACTACAATAACAAATAACAAGAAAAGAACTGCTACTGCTACTGCTATTATAAAAATCAAGAACAGAAAAAATTAAAGAACTACTACTACCGCAATAACAATAAACAAGAAAAGAACTGTTACTACTGTTGCTCTTGCTGTTGCTGCTGCTACTACTACTACTACTGCTACTATTATTACTACTACAAACAAGAAAAGAAGAAATTAAAGAACTACTACTACTACTACTACTACTACTACTACTACTACTACTACTACTACTACAAATAAGAAAAGAAGAAATTAAAGAACAAGATCTTACTCTCTCTTTGTTTTTTATCCATTCACTCTCCTCTCTCTCTCTCTCTCCCTCTCTCTTTCTCTCTTTCTTTCTTATGTTTCATGTTTATTCCCTCTCTCTCTCGTTCCTTCTTTCTTTTTCTCTCTTCCTCTCTCTCTCATTTTCTCTCTTTCTCTCTCAGTACTACACATCATTTTTAACAAAAAAAAGCAAAAGGAAAGGAGAGAAAACAAAAACAAACCAAGAGGGAGCAATGGCGGCTCCTCTTTGCGACGATAGCTCCTCTTCTCCCTTTGTACACTTCCTCCTCTTCTTCCCAAATGGCGGCTGCGGAGGTGAGAAGCTCTACTTCTCTCTCTTTCTCTCCCTCTCCCTCTCCCTCTCAAATGCCTGATGCAATTCACTCTCTCTTTCTCTCCCTCTTTCTCTCTTTCATGCAAAATGCTGTGCTCGGGTTTCGGCCTACTTTTTTTTGTCTGAGTACCGTCCATATTAGCAGCATCGCTATTTGCATCGCATATGCATCGGAAATGGCCATCACTATTCTCCTATATCTTTGTAGTACATGTTGTCATCGTGATCGAGTACCCAAGCATTTCCTTGTGGCATGGCCAGTTGGGACACATGAGTTAAACAAGAATGAAAGTACTTTCTCATTTGGGTTACTTGCCTTGTCTTTGTTATGTTGATTTTGAGCACTGTGATCATTGTGTTTATGGCAAGCATGCGTAGACATCTCATAAAAAGTCTATTTCACTGAAATCTTTAACTCTAGAGTTAGTACATTTCGATTACGTCAGATGCCAGGGTTATCTCTAGGAGGAAAGAAATAATTTGTCACATTTGTCGATGGTACTACTCAGAAGGTGTGGGTTTACCCTATTCGTAGCAAGGATGAAGAGCTTGACAAGTTTCAAAAATTATTAGCACTGTTTGAAAATCAAACTGATAAGACACTTAAGTATCTTTGCTCTAACAATGGTGGGGAGTATGTGTGTAAATCCTTCCAAGAATTTTGTGATAGCAAGGGATAAAGAGGGAGCTCACTACCTCTCCTAATCCATCCCAAAATGGAGTTCCAAAATGCAAGAATCGAACCATATAGGATAAGGTATGTACAATACTATCGCATGCAGCATTACCCCATGGCTTTTGGATAGAGGCTATTATGACAGCCATTCATCTGATTAACAGGTCATTGGAATAGGTCTTTGGGGGGGAGAGTCCCTCAAGAAGAGTGGTCGGGCAAGCCACCTTCCTATGCTCATTTGCAAGTGTTTGGCTACGAGGCTTTTGTGCACATCCAAAAGCCATACGGAAAGAAGAACGTAGCAAATTGGAACCAAATTCTTGTAAATGCGTATTCCTAGGATATGGTGACCAGGGTGAGATGGGGTATAGACTTTGGGATCCCAATAAAAGAAAGATAGTACACAGAAATGATGTTATCTTTTGTAAAGATCACATGCATAAGCAGCTCAAGAAGATTGAGGAAGTTAGAAGGGTTGTTTTCAAGGAGGATGTACCTTTTAGACAGTCATTTGTGCCCAATGGGTAGTAGCATATAAGTGCTATAAATACTCCTGAAAATTCAAGAAATGGTGCTAGAAATGACTAGCAAGTTATTGCCCATGATACACCATAGTTTTAGTCTAAAAACATGCAGTTAGGATAGCCTGAACTATTAGGACAACATGCTAGAATTCAGGACAGCAATGTATATATACAGAATTACAGGCCCGTATTTCAAGATAGCACCTGTAAATGCAAATTTGCAAGCCCAATAACCACCAAAGAGCCTTTGCTCTATAGGTTGACTCGATCATCGAGACCACTTGAGAGGTTTGTTCCTAGTGCGCAGTATGTTGTAGATTATATCATGTTGATAGATTGTGGTGAGCCGTCATGCTTCAAGGAAGCAATGGCTAGACCAGACAACAAGAAGTGGTTCAAGGCCATGATGTCTGAAATGGAATCACTTGATAAGAATGGTACTTGGGACTTGGTGCAGCTACCTAAAGGGCAAAAAACTCTTCCATGCAAGTGGGTTTACAAGATTAAGGTCACTTCCGATTCTTCACCAAAGTACAAAACACAGTTGGTTGCAAAGGGGTACAAGCAGGAATGTGGAATTGACTTTGATGAGATCTTCTCTCATGTAGTCAAGATGTTTAACTTGAGAAACATTTTGGGCTTGGTTGCAACTAAGGACATGGAGCTCATACAGATGGATATAAAGACTTCATTTTTACATGGTGATCTGCATGAGGACATATATATGCAACAGCCTCAGGGTTGTTTTGCTAAAAGAGAAGATGGTTTGTAAATTGAAACGAAGTTTGTATGGGCTGAAACATGCACTGAGGGAATGGTATCATAAGTTTGATAATTTCATGTAGTCTCAAGGCTTTCATAGAAGTCAAGTTGATCACTGCTTGTACTCCAAGAAGGCAGCAGATGACAGCATGATTATGTTCTATATGTTGATGACATGCTAATTACTGGCAGGGATACTCATACCTTGGAATCATTGAAGCAAAGTCTTCATAGCATCTTTGACATGAAGGATCTTGGTGATGCCAATCACATTCTTGGGATGCGGATACTCAAAGATAGATCGAAGGGGTTACTCTATCTATCTCAGCTGGAGTATGTATCCAAGATTTTGCAATGTTTCAATATGGAGGGGGGAAAGCAATCAGAATTCCATTGCCTCCATATGTAAAACTCAGTGGAGAGGAAAGCCCTACATCTAATGATGAGAAGGTTGAAATGACTAAGATTTCGTATACTTCAAGCATTGGTATTTTGATGTATGCTATGGTTGCTACACATCCTAACATTGCCTTTGTAGTGGGAGTGGTTAGCAGGTACATGTCATACCCTAGCAAGAAGCATTGGGAAGCAATGAAAGGTATTATGAGATACCTCAAAGTCACAAAGGATTTGTGCATCTACTTTAGTAAGTAGAAGGAATATTTCATTGGCTTTATGGATGCAAACTATGCTGGACATGCAGACTGTAGGAAGTCCATTACACAAGCCAACTCACTTGGTTGTCAATCACCATCATGCCCTACATTGGAGAAGATGGCTACATAGATAGTAGCATTATAAAAACTATCCAAGCATACTATATCAACTCCTACCTATGTAGCTCAATACTATAACATCTCTCTTTCTTTCTCTCTCTCTCTTTCTCTCTCTGTATTTATATATATATATATATCCACATACATGTAGAAGATTCTACAGCTGATGTAGGTCCAGCTTCTTCAAGAGGTACTCCGGGTTGTGGGGTAATTCGAAAAGCTGCAAGTTAAATGATCTTGCATATATTGACTTAGTCAAGTCAATTAATGAATAAATTGAGTCTACTTGGGCTCCACAAGATTGTGACTTGGAAAAGTTGGCACAATACCCTTAAAAAAGGGGTATTATGTTTAGTCATTAAGATTCATCACATCATTTTGTACAAAAGCTAGGCATATTTTAAGAATAGGCAGTACCATTCTATAACAAATCCATATATGAAATATAGAAACCCTTTCTATGAGGAAAATTTTACATCTATAATTTTTTCTTTCATGAATGTATATTTCTAACCTTATCTTTTTTCATGTTCTCTTTTTTTGAACTCATGTGATACAAATTTTTATACATAATGAAACACCCCCGCCCCCAAGATGGGGCATTAACAACTCCCATGTACAATGTAATCTTAGGTTATGCAACCTATCAACATTGTTGTTACCTTGTAGCATGTGACACATCCTTCAATTTTCATTCCTTTTAGAATTGAAGGTTCATTTTATTTTATTGCATTGCTAGGAAATATCCTTAGAGCCATGGTATCCACAAGTCAACTATATTTATAGAAATTGACACAATCAAGTTTCATTGTGTTTGGATAGGTGTAATTGCTTATACTTTTTGAAAACCAAGACTCTTCGAGATCCGCCAACTATCGTGAAGAGGAGGAATATCTATACTATATTATTATTTTTTTTGTGGGTTCAATAGAACCACCAAAATGATTTCAAACCTGGCATAAGCTACCAAATGTAAATTCAAAAATTTTCCCCAAAAAAATAGTTAATTATTTTAAATGCCTTTGTTAGATATTCCTTTTCTTTTTTTCTCCCCCTCCCATCTCTCTTTCTTCCAAATCAAAGCAAATACTTCTCTCTCTCTCTCTCTCTCTCTCTCTCTCTCTCTCCCACTTTTCCAAGTTCCACAATGAAGATGATGATTAGAATAAGATTCCTTTAGGTCCCACTTGGGAATTCACCTCTACATGTAAGTTGTTTTCTGCTGTGTGTGTGTGTGTGTCTTGCTTTGAGGGCAAGTCATTTTTTGCTCTCTTCCTCTCTCTCTGACTCTCAAGGCTAGTGTGCAATAGGTATGCATCCCGTTCTCTCTCTCCCTCTCTCTCTCTCTCTCTCTCTCTCTCTCTCCTTTGGTCAAGTAGGTGGAAGGGAAGAGGCTATGGTGAGAATGATGGTTGTGGATGTGGCATAAAGGATGATGGTGAAGGGAGGGCGGACATTGCAATGAGTAGCAATAACTAGAGAGAGAGAGAGAGGGGGGGAGGGCAAATTTAGAGAAGGAGAGAGAGAAAGAGATAGAGGAAGTAAAGAAACAGAGAGGAAATTTTTGAGAGTGAGAGATAATATAATAGAAAAAACTTATCACGGGGCGGGGGGGTTCACTATATGTACATTCTCATTATCACATGGGTTCATGGACTATTTATAAATATTGTTATATGTCAATTCTCCATGAATAAAACACAACCCTTTCTTATTCAATGTGTAAATAACCCCTTTATATTCCATCCTTTTGTATGTAAAAAGTTTACGAAAATTGTATTTTAAGACTCCCTTATTTTGAACCCACATGAAACATACAATTTCCATGAGTGAACTCACCAAGTTAAAATTAGAGAGAGAGGGAGGGAGAGAGAGAGAGAGATAGAGATAAAATGATGTATGAAAAATGAGGAAATCATGTAGAGAGGACTTTGATGTGGAATTTAGAATGCAGTGAGAAGGCAAGCCATGTAGGAGGTAGCCAATAGAGGGTGAAAATGCATGTGATAAGGTATTTAAGCATAGAGTTGAAGTGTATTTTGAAGGATTTCAATGTGAGCATGTGTAAGAAAGTGAGAACTCTAACTGGATAGAGAGAGTGAAGAATAAGAACCAAGAGATGAGCTTGAGATACCAATGGAGTTTAGAAAGTGAGAACTTTGAGTGGACATAAAGAGTGAAAAGTAAGAATCAATAGATGAGTTGGAGATAGTAGTGGAGTTTAGATGATGAATGAACATGAAGATGAAAAAATTTTAAGAACATACTAGAGTACTCAAGGATTTAGTAGGATTAAAAGGAATGTACTTGATGAGGGGATGGATGCATAAGCTCATAATCATATCTAGTAAAGGTTGATGATGGCCAAAAAGATTGTCCATGTTACTAATTGAGAGAGTGACACTATAACAAATGAACGGTATTTTCACATCCTTGGGAAAATTCTCATGGTGTTAATATTAGAATTAGAGAATTCATCACAGTATGAATTGAAATGTTCATCACTATAACAGATATACTAACACATATTTTGATAGAAATTCTAACTTCGTAAAAGAATATATAGGGTTTCACCTATAAGAAAAAATCCATATCACATGCATTTATAGGGTATTAGAAACTGCAGCCTAGGCTAGCCTTACATAGACTAAGCATAGGCCAACACAAAATAGTATATGTCTATTCATAGGTTTATGCCTTGCTTATGTCTTCCTTTCACTTAAGTGTATGCCTTCCCTAGTGTTACCTAACCTAGCCTAGCCTACACCTAAGCCCACACCTACCCTTTGCTTACGAAGCATAGCCTATGGTTAGCTTAGCCTATCCTAGTCTACACCTACAGTAAGCCTAAGCTTGCCATAGCATAGTGAGCATAGCCTAGCTAACTTTAGCCTAAGTGTAGAATATCATATGCTATCATTGAGCTTACTTCCCCTCACAATTATGCATTGTTGAAAATTGACTTGTAGAGAAAGTCCTCAATCTATCATTCCCTTTTTTACCATGGCCTATCTCTTTATCAACAATGATCTCTTACTGGCAATGATAAATTTGACCTCACTACTTGCCCCTATCACTGAACCTCTAGTCCTTGTGTTTGGAAACATCTTATGTACAAAATCAATTCTATCCTTAATCAAGATTAAATTTCAACCTTCAAGTACAAAAAATAATCCTTATGCTATTTTACATTATAGAATAGAGACATCTCACATCCTTACTTCCATATGAATCCTAGTACATGCCACCACTTCATTCAAGGAAAAATACATCATATCACTATGAGGACGTGGGGGACACATTGATCCCAAATCCCAAAAATACTCTCCTAGGCATTGTTTACTTCCTCCATCTTCCTAATTCTATGGTTTCCATGACTATTACCCTCCTCTCATGGGATTGCTACTCAAATGGGGATCATTGGAAATATGGAAGAGGACTTGAATATATAGAAATGTATGAAAGTGGTTTGAATGAGAAGGGATTTTGTGTCATGAAAGGGCTTGGCAATGGATTTAGCGTGGTAGAAGGACCTATGAATGAAGTATATGTGGGTATCAACAATTGAGATGTACAATGCATACTATTCATGCAAGCATGCAACTCCTATAGGGTTGGGGATTATGGTCTGAGTTTCCTATAAGAAGGTGGTAGGTTGTATTGAGTGAGGGAGAGGCAGCATACAAGAGACTTGAGAGAGGAGAAGAGATGGTTGTGATCATGGAGAGGACATGTGCAATCCAGTACATTATATGAGTGTGGATGGGGTAGATGAAGACCAAGAAAAGAAGAAGGTGCTCTCAAGTTGGAGAGCATGGAGATAGGAGATCACACTTGCTCACATTAAGGTCCTACAACCATCAACTGGGGTTCATGGAAGTGTGGAAGTTTCTCAAGATTTAGCTTGTTGAAGAAAAAAAAGTGGTGGCATATGTGGGATCATCAAGGATTTAGAGTTGAAGCTTCCCTAGTGGATAATTAGTGTGAGCTTCTCTATGCCTACTTCTCATGGTGGAGTTGGAGTACATAACAATGTTGATGCTACTAGTTTTTAAGCCATGGGTCAAGAAGCATTATGTTCTTTGATCAAGAATATGTATATTCTTGTGCTTTTCTTTCCAATGATAGAATGTTGTTATGTATTCATAGTATAACTTGATGCAATGCCTTAACCTCCGATTCATCCTAAAACAAATTGTAAGTGAACATGCCTAGATATATTTTACTTCACTCTATTGTGGCCCAAGATTGTGCGGTTCGATAGTGCCTTGGGCTATGGTGGCTTGTATTTTTTTGGTTGAATGAGCATACACCATTTGAGTTAATAGAAGGACATATGGTGAGGTGTCTTTTGGTTTCGGTTTGAGTGATATTTCTCTATTGGTAGTGCATCTGGGTCTTGCTCTAGGTGATATTAATTTTTGTTATCAAATTTTTTTAGAAATTTTATGATAAGCATACCCAAACATATTGTTAGACATACACAAACATATCCAATAGCATATTCTAAGGAAAAAGTGTTTAACTCTCAACAAGAAACTAGAAAAACAAGAAGCTTAGAACTTTCAAAATTGGTTAGCCTAGAACTTTTAAAGAACAAGTACCTCATAAAACACGTTTCCTATGATTTGAAGAAGGGGATCTCCTATGTTCTTGAATGGCGTTGTGCGATCCTTCATTCCTTAGTGACACAATAGTATGTTGTCTTTGTCTTTTCTCTCTAACTTGTTATGTTTTCTTCTTGTCATGCTGTTTCTTCTTTTGGTTAAGGCTTTAAGTAATAGAAGATGAATTTTTTATGGGTTTTAAATGTCAATTCATTCATAATGTATGTAAATGTGTCTATAAGTGCATCTATATTGGAGTTTAGAGTAATGTATGTGTAGGTATGTGCATTGAGATTATGTAAGCCAAAACGCATTTTGGCTTACTTTGCATCATAGTGATTGCTATGCCTACTACTACTCTTAACCATGTACATATATTATTACCTTCCTTGATAAGCATACAAAATATACCATGTAGATATAGAGATCAATGTACCTTCCCTATACAAACACTTACCAAGGCACATACTTAGCTTTCATTAAGGAACAGACTTAAGACCTTGGGAGAGATCGCATGAAGCTCATACCAACACATGGACCACACGAAGTAGGCACAAGAAGGATTTTTTTCTTACCACACATGTTTAAGGCCATATATATGAAGCCCCTCAATATATCATTATGGTAGCTTTAATGTTGTAATGTAGAATTTTTAACAATGCATAATTAATCACCCTCAAGGATATTCTTGGTACCACGAAAATTTAGGTGTCCAATAGTACGTACTTGGTCATCTTTCAATATTAAGTTTACATCAAAACATAATATGCTTGTTTAGCCAAGTTCAACAATGAGAGCTCGAGGGTTGTATCTGGAAAAATGTAAGTGTACCGCATGGCAGTCACATGAAGATTATTCTATTTAACAAAATCTATAGGATTATATTTACAAAAGGGGATTTTATATTGCAATCAAAAAAAGATTGTAAGTTTCTTGAGAAAAGCAATGTCATTTTATTGCCTTATGAGATGTAAGTAAAGGGGTTTCTTGAGTACCCTTTGAATGCACATGCTATGGATAGTTTCTTATAGGTGCACCACTCTAGGATGATAGTCTCTTTTTGGAACTACATCTCAAGTATCTTTTGATTTGAATCAAGAAATAGGCATGGAAAATAAGCTCCATAAATGTGGTATTCCTTGTTCCTACTAGTGTGTTGGATGTATCATGGATAAGTTCAAAAATCAATGGGATCATTACCTCTAATAGTAAAGCCAAGGGTGCCAATATGGTCAAGTCATAGTGTTTCAAGTGTGGCTTGCATTTCTAGGGTGTGTGAGTTTAAATCTTGCATCTCACATGTAATAGCGAAGCCAAGAGTAATAGCACCATACTAAATCTACTATATTGTTCTATATAGCCATTTATCTTGGCACGTGCTATTGAAGCATAGTGAATATCAAGTGTAGTTGGGGAATCACCATCATGCTTGGTCAAGAAAACACTTCATTACTTCAACATTTAGCAATATTTTTTAAATTTTAAACAAGATAGAGGGGCTATCCAACTTTTAAAACCACCATAAATAAATAAATATATATATATATTTGTGTACTCAAAGGTAATGCCTAGCTACAAATGCACCGTCCATGGAGATATAAGTCAAGGCTGTTTGGTTGTATGCATCTTCAATCAACATCATCTTATAGAAGGGGTATGGAAAATATTGGTTGAGTATTGCAATTTGCTTTAAAGGTAAAGATCACATCACTCACGTAAAGAGGGTACGCATACATGGCGTGGTTAAAAAGGAAAAGTTTGATATCAAAAGATATAATGGAAATGAAAGTTATAATGATTGCATAAGGGACCCCAAGGGTCATCTAAGAGGTCTATGATGATGGGATATTCCTTTGTTTGATAATCTATGGCTATGTGGCATATTTGCTAGGTTAAACTATGCAAATGTTAGTGTATTATTTGATGTTTTCCAAGGTATGGTATGGAAGTATTAAAAGGGAAAGCATTGTCAGACGTATTGGATTGCATGGACAGGTAGACTCCTGTGTCAACAAAATTGTCCACGATGCCTACTCCAAGAGTCTCTCTCTCTCTCTCTCTCTCGCGACACGCAGCTCCTCCTCTCTCGACACGCAGATCCCCGTAGCCTCCCCTCACATGACTCTACGTTTATCTATGCATCATAATCCATAACCAAGGCTTACCGGTCAGAAGCCCAGCGGCAGATTCAAAGTAGGAACGTTTCTCCACCACCCTTGGCCATGGCCTTCGCCGAGTAGTCAGTCAAATGCACGGCCATGGAGGCTCCGTGTTTGAAAATTGCATACATCCCCTCCCTCCGCAACATATTCCCATAGACAAACGGCCTTCACAAGGGTGGTGAAATCTAAAGTCCTTGAGGATCCGCGTTCCAAGGTGTTTGAAAAGGCCACACAATTGAATGCATTTTCTCCCCCCACAAAATTTTCCTATGCATTAATCATTAAAATTCATTTTGTTGCACATGTCTAATGAGTATGGAGATATGACCTCTTCTTAACCATGGCATAGTGATATTATGTATAGTGATAGTATGTAAAGTGATAGTATGCATAGTGATAGATAGGAACCGATAACAATTCTTACTCATCGTCTAGTCACTAGTAGTTTATGACTTGCCCTTTGTTTATGAAGAGTGGGTGCGAAGTTTCTTCCAATGAAAAGGAAACTATCTTATTGAGATGACATGTCGAAAGCATTCAACAGTAGCGAGGGCATAAGTAATCTAAAAGAGAAAGAAGTTGACTGTAAACTTGAAAATGGTTTAACCTCTCATAAGATGCATGCGATTGGAGATGCTTGTTCACAAAATACCCTCCAATAATGTTCGAAAGAGATTGTCCCTTAATAAGCCACAATTGACTTCCTTTATACACAAGGAAGCATCTAAACTATGCAAATTCAATGAAACTTTTAAGGTTTTTATTCTAGATAGCTCCATACGTGTTTTCTTAAAAAGCCAAGAACTGAGGGTTTCTTTAGGGACTCAATCAAAGACATGCAAGCATACTAAAAATATCCAAAAACTACATGTTTTCAATAAATTTAATAGGTCAAACAGATGGGTCAATGATCACATGTGAGCATGTGTGATAATTTCAATTGTGAGAACTAATTTTTAACCTCATTGTATAATTTACATGAGAACAAATAACACAAGATACTTTTTTAAAAAAATGTGATATGGAATCCTTGCAATCTTTAATGGAAATTAATCAAAGTAATAGAGACACATGTTTTGCATGCACTTGTCATTTGTACTTTTGCAGAGTACTTCTACTCTCATTGTTGGACAAGAGTCATCCTATGAACATAGAGTTAACAATTTTAAATCTATACTCTCCTAGTTGGACAAAAGACTATCTTTTGAACATAGAAATAATAATTCGTGATTCTAGCATGAAGAACTTAATTTTCAACAATGGTCATAGTTTCCACTTTGTGAGCATGCAATTAATGTTCTCACTTGAATTTCCCACAAGCAATGGGAAAAGTTTTATTGTAAAAGTTTATTCAATCTTAGACTAAGATATAGATTGAAGACCTTGATTTGTAAATGATCAATATTGTCATCAAGACTACTTGTTCTCTAATTTATTACAATCAAGTGATCTATAGCCGCTGGCACATCTTGAGGTAATAAAAAATGTTCCATTTGAATACATGAAGTCTAGGTATGACATTTGGATTCTCATTTCATGAGGATGGAATTAATGAGCTCAAGTTACTTTCTAATGAGCAATAGAAAACATTTTAATTTAAAAATGTGTAGAATATTTGACTAAGCTTAAAGCTTATCGTATCCATGCAAGAAAATCATCAAGCATGATGAACTTACTCTCAAGGATAGTATAAGTTCCCAAATGACCTAAAGTGAGGTTCTAGCGAGCAATAGAAAATAATCATTATAAAAGTCCATATATGACTAAGCTTTAAGCTTATCATATCCATGCAAGAAAATTTCCACCTAAAATTTGAATCTTGCTACAGAATTGGAAGTCGATGAGGCACTATCAATATGTCATAATAGTCATAGTTCCCATTTTATGATCATGGAAATGACCTAAAGTGAGTTTCTAATGAGTAAGAGAAAACACTCATTATAAAAGTCTATGTAAACTTTGAGTAAGCTTTAAGCTTATCATATCCATGCAAGGAATTTTCCACTTAAAATTTGAAATTCGTTACAAAACGAAAGTCATTGAGGCACTAGAAATATCTATCTTGTGACATCACAAAAGGACTGTGAAAACTAGGACTTGATCTTTCTTATGAAGTCATGGAATTACATGATTAGTGTTATCATGCAATCTAATCTAAACCTACTCACATGCATAATTGTACATGTGCATGCTTACGCTTGTGCATTCATGTACACACACAAAGACACAAATTTCTCTTTTTTGTAATACACACTTGTAAGGAAATTGATGGTATTTGTAAAAGAAACTTCCCTATCTATGCATTGTAGAGCACATGTGTACTTTTTTTATCTATCTTTGTTTATCCCCAAAATAATAGTGGCATTGGGCCTTTACATTACATAGTTGTAATACCATATGGCATGGTAATTTACTATACTTCCTAAGTAGAGTTCAAACAATAGTAGTGTCTTTCATATTAAATTTTTTTCAATAATGTAATTGTAGTGTATTGTTCCTATTCAAAAAGTAAATATGTATTTACCTTGCAAATAATTCTTTAACTGCATGAGCATTTTTTGAATTTCATTCTAAAGGCTAGATTTCCTACAAATAAGACCTAGAAAGGCCAATGTATCACTAAATAACTTTGGCATTACAAGATTATGTACTCCTTGGAAAGATGATCTTGTAAAAAAGAGAAACTCATTTATAACTTGCCATATGCCTTTGATGAGCATAGCTCTAAAGATGGAGTAGACTAGACAAAGTATGAGACTTCATTTAACTACCTCTATCTCCAAGTAGAATCTGTTTCCAAGTCAATCTAATATGAAACCCCAACCTCACAAAATATTTAAATAGGTTTTTTGAGCATCCCTTTACTTCATAGTAGCCCCACACAACATGCTTGATTGACTAATCACATCTTTTGTAAAATACATAGAGTGGGGACCTACTCAAGAACTTTAGCTTGTCTTCTGTAGGAAATTTATATACCATCACTCTCCACAAAGGCATATCAAGCTTAAACGAAGGAGTGGTCTTCCATGGTCTAATCATTATTCTTTTCCATGTTAATGTTCCGTTTCTCTTCTCCTTCATCAAATCTTCCCCCCCTTATTTTAACATGAATGGCCAAATATTTCAAAGTCTTTCTTGTGCTTCAAATAGCCTGCCTCCTTACCCTTACAATTCTCCCATCGTTTTAGGTCCACTCGACCTTTTCTTAAGCAAGAAGTAGGCCATGATTCCTTCTTCTTCATGAATACTTACACTGACTAATTATCCTATACTTAATATTAAATTAGCATGTGGTCTTTAGAGAGTCCATATGTATCCCCTCCAATCTAGGCCCATTCCATATGTCACTCCACCTATTAAGCCCTTTTCTTGTCACCACTACTCACAACTTCTTATTTTTTTAAGCTAAGAAAAACTCCTCAACAAATGCTTTTGACTAGAGCTAAATGTGATGCATTCCCTCTTTCATCCCTCGCATCCTACAAATTAAGCATTAGAAGCATCCCCCTCCAACTGTTACACAACATCTATGCAGTCTAAGAGCTCTTAGTTTTGACTTTGATCCTTTTTCTAGTAACACATCCTGGTGTTTCACTAGTTACAAATCAGGTTGCATGCCTATCATCCAATCTATTATCAGTATTGCTGCCTATGATTGATCGCCACACAATATTTTCAATATAGTTGAAATGATAATATCAAGGCCTTATCATAAACACTCTCCAATCTAACTTCACCCTTCTCTATAAGTGTGGTTAGCTATCTCCAAGAGATTGTCGAAATACCATTCTTTCCTCCAAATGACTAGTAGAATGCTATGAACAAGGATTCCGGATTCTTCCATGAACTCTTCTAAAAAGGAAGAAGGTTGGCATTAAAAAACATGATTGAGTTCATACAAAATATTGGAGGCATCACTCTACCTACTAATCCCATTTATAGGTTTCTGTACTTACATATCTTTTGGTTGAACTTGCTCATGAGGCATTTAAATATTTGGGAATTAAAAACCATCAAATCTATTGGTGCACCCGAATATCTAAAGAATTTTTATTTTTTATGATTGTGCAACCCAAGCGATCTAGCAGCTTAAGTGTTGAAGGCTCCCCCTAGTCAAGCATTAAGTGTTGAAGCTAGCCCAAGTGTTGAAGGGTCTCCCCATCATCCTCCCAATCCACCATCAAAAGTTCTATTTTCATCCTAATAATCATTGTGCTAGAGAGGTTAGAAAATTCCTCATAAACTTTCATAATTTCCTTTATACATTAACTATTGAAGTTACCATATGCAAACTCTAGGAGATAGACATACTTCCATAAGGTAGATGGAATCCCTTAATAACACCATGTTACAACTTATAGTTGATGTGATCCAAAAAGGCTGAGACATCAAGGCAAGAAATAGATGAGATAAAGAACATCCTTACCATATTGATCTCATCAGTTCAAAATGTTATGGAAAATAAACTTTACTTAACATTTTGTGAGTTTTTTGTTAGTTATAAGGCTAAGAATGTGATAGGAATCAACTTATACCATGGGATGGTGCAATAGATATTATAGGGAATATGATGATAATAATATGATTTTATTTTTTTTATTTTTAGATTCTCATCATCTATTTGCCACATAAGTGTAACTTCTTACATATAGGCACTAAGTGTGACATTGGTCACATTGTGATTGCTAGATAGATGGTAGCGAACTAATATGTTTAGTGTTACATTGAGTAGACTATTAGAAAAAATTATTTAAATTGATATTTTAAATCGTTATTTAGTATAAATAATATTTAGACAAATCTAAATAGTAAGTGTAATGTATAATAATATGTATCTACATTATATTATTATTGGTTTATTTGTGAATTATAAGTTTAGACTTATTTAGTGATAAATATAACTGCATCATTGATTTTTAATATTATTAATTTATTTAATTTGATCTCTTTAGTAATAATAATATTAAAGTATTAGATTTAAGATATGTTTTTATTAAAAAGGATTTCTTCATAGAATGTTTTGCTATTTTTCTTATATGTTCGAGCTTTCCCAGTTTTCTTTGAAAAGCAAAAAGTACAAATCAGAAGAACATGATAGAAAGTTAGTTTTATTGTTTCTCTTGTTGAGATGTAGAGACGTGATAGGGAGAGAAGAGATGTTGAGATGAAAAGCTCAACACATGCGGACATTGATGATGGACCGCCTGGTTAGATGGGTCCACACGTCTACACTTAGCACGTTGGTGGTCATTATGAATCACACATGGCCACTGACTCATTACTTATTATATTCAGGTTGTTACACCTACTAGTGTAGTCGGTTATGCATTGTTTGACTTAGTAGGCCACTCTTTATGTTGTACCTTATCTATACCTTGTGTACATGGTAAAGTGTGTGAAGAAGAAGAAGAAACTAGTAAGAAAACGTTTTTGGCCTCCATCTCTCTTCTTGTCTCTTGAGTGAGCTTCTCCTTGTGCATTCTGTGTGTTCGACGTATCATCTCGAGCAAGTCCCCCCACCATGCGATTCTTGACATGGTATCAAAGCCACACCACTGAGAGAGGCTGATTTCGAAGGCTGAAGTGAAGGAGAAGAAGCAAGGTTCGAGCTAGCAAGCCATGGGTAAGAAGCTTTCCCATCCTTCCACTCTTTCTCTTAGATAGTGCATGTGGAGGCACTGTAAGTAGGGTCGAGCAAAAATCTCAGATTGCAGTGAGATTTGGTGTGCACGAAGAGCACTGTGTATTCTGCAGATCAGCCCTTTAGGGCTTTCCTGTAGTTATTTTGGGCATCTGAGGCGAGCGCTAATGGCTACCTCTCACATAGTCGACATGGTATCCCTCTCTATGAGTGTAGTGAGTTACCTTGGTGCCCGATTGAGTTGTCTCCTCTCTCAAGCACTCTAATAGCTCCACAATTCATAATGCATACTCAAGTATCCTCAAACTCTTCCTCCAAGCTCCATCCTCTATATCCACGTGTGAGACGAGAGAAGAGAGGAGAAGAGAAGAAGAAGAGAGGAGACGGTGGAGAGCTTCACCTCCAAGATTCCTCACCCTCATACACTCACTCCCTCACTCACTCACACTCCCTCCCTCAAGCACTCACAAGCAAGCAAGCAAGAGAAGAGAAGAAGAGAAGAAGAAGAGTCTCTTTTTGCCACACACTAAAGAATGAGCTTCTCATTCACTTTTCACCTTTATATACAAAACCCTAAATCCCTTTTGGGCAGTCATCCCCTTTTTTACATGGTTGGCCATGGCCTATGCCCTTTTTCCCATTTTTGTCCTATCTTCCTAGCTTCCTTCTTACTGCCCGCGTCTACCTTTACAATTTGCATAGGTGATAGCCCCATGCTCTTCTTCAAAATAAATCATGTTGCACCTTGCACTCTTTTATGAAAGTATTGACTTGCACTTTTTCTTGTGCACTTCTCTCCTTAAATTAGGACCTCTTTGCACTTCTTGTGTTTCTAGATTTTCCTTGGTGCACCTTTATCTTCCATTTCAATTTTGCCTTGGTCTTATGTTCTGCTTTAGATTTTTTGGATTTTCCACCTTGTTCGTATGAGAGTTAACATTAACCCCCTCCTAGACGAGTGCCAGTCCCATGGCAGTGATGCGAAGTAGTTGGAAGGAGGGATAAATGTAGCCAGATGGCTTTTTTTGAGTTTGTATACAAGCCCGTGTGGGGGTTGGACCGGCCCTTGAAGTTGGATGGGTCCCTCTTTGATGTTAGCCTTGAGGGGATTTGTCTTTTGAAATTGAATATCCTGTTGGACAGATCCTGCGTGGAGGTAGACTGGTGGGCATATCCATCTTTGAAATAGAAGACGGTGTTAGAAGGATCCTTGCTTGGAGATGGCAGGTGGAGGGATCCATCTTTGAAATTTAAGATGGTGTTAGAAGGATCCCAATGGCGGGTGAACGGATCCATCTTTGAAATTTAAGATAGTGTTAGACGGATCCGTCTTTTGGCCCTCCGTGGCTGCCTTCTCTTGCACTATTCCAAATGAGCTTTTTCATTTGCTTTTTGACTAGGGCAGCCTCGATCTGCCTCTGTCTTGGTTTGCGTGCATGGGAACATTATCGTATAAGATGGCCCCTCTCTTAGGTGGGTGCTAGTTTGAAGACACGGTTTTGAGCTGATGAAAATTCGATGAGAAAGGGTGGACGTGTGAGTCAATGATGATGGGGCTGTAGAGGAATTGGGCTTGAGAAGAAACTGATCACCTAGTTAAGGTGGTGGAGGCCGAGAACGTATTGCATGGATGATGGGGCCTCCAAAGCTGGGGTTTGGGGCCTTTGTTTGTACCTAAAAAGAAAAGAAGGTGCTTTCCTAGGGGAGTTCCATGTGGTGCATTGTGATCGTGCTAGTGGGATTGGGAGTTGGGTCGACCACAAGAAACCATAGGTAATAAGATTGGGCACTGCCCCACACTTGAGGACCCAGTTTGTGCATAAGGGAGGTGTGGTGTAGGTGACTTAGAGTGACAATCTAACCATAGGCGAGGGTTACCTCCCTAGGTGTGTCCAAGCCTTGATGTGCCCTAAGCGTGAAGTGGGGAATCAAAATCATGCTAGGGGTTAGGGATGAAGATGGCCAACCAAGGCCATTGGACGCACATAGCTTGAGAACCCCTAGGTGTGGGGACTCTGGCTCACATGGGGTAGATTGTTGTTCATTGTGATTTCTTCGCTTTTCATCTTTGCTTTCTTTTTCTTTCGTACTTTCCTTCATTCTCGTTGTTTTTTTTTTCTTTTTTTTCATTTAAAAAAAATACATAGGCAAGATGAGAGCTAAGCTTCATCATCCGAGTTGGGTGGAGAAGGGGGCCTAAGGGACTTACTTAGGAATTTCTAACTCTGCAAGTAACCCTTGAGGTTTAGGCAGACTTGTAGAGTGGTGGTAGAGAGAAATGGATGCTTGCAATGCATAAAGTGGCTATCATTCATATCTTCTAGAATGGATAAACAAAATGAGGGGAGAAAAGTGACAGACATTATTAGTCGGAGCCATGGCGCAACTTTCAATGGCATTGGGATCAAAGAAAAGTGGTGGAAGGTTGTGTTCTTGGGGGGCAAGATTTTTCCCAAGTAGGATCCTAAGTAGCCTAAGGTAATTAAAAGTAGTAATTAATTCGGGGTTAGGGCACAATGACAATTCCTCTACAAAATGGACTATAGAGTCACCTAGATTTTCGATGGTGAAGCGAAGGGGCTCCTTCGGTGTGGTATAATTTGCATTGTCGATCACAAGAAATTTGTACTGGCCATGGATATTGGGGTCAAAATCCACTCCCATTCTTTGGGGATATGGCATGAATATTGGGTTGTTGCACTCAAATGGGAGGGTGTTGCAAAACGACACCCAAGTGTCCATATTTATGTCACAAAGGCGCCTTCTCCATGTAGGTTGGCACTCGTAGCCCGCCAGCACTGATCTCGGGACCTCAAAAATTTTGTTCTGCCAAAATTTTGCATCCTCTATGCCCTAGAGGGTGGAGTTATTCACTCTCTCTATAAGCCATTTTTCTCCGAGTCTCTTTCCAATTGATTAACTCTTCCACCACCTTTACCGATAAAATCCTAATCAAGTTAGTGGGGAATTGGAAGTTCAATTTGAAGGGGTTTTTGGAGTTCTCTTGTTGTTCCCAAATCGCCAAATTAGCATGGAAGTTTTCTGGGAGGTGTTCACATGTTTTTAGTCATTTAAGGAGGGAGACTGTGGGACTAATTCCTTTCATGAGGTCCCATCTCAAAGTTTATTCTAGTCTCCTCCTCGTGTCAGGTTTCTTATTGCGCCTCTTCGGTGAACCCTAACGCATCCACCTCTTGTGGGGTCAAACCTGCTTGCAATAGATACTTTCTTTGTTCTTCAGATCTTAGTCAAACTCCCACTGGTTGCATTGGCATCTACAGTCGTGCCTTCAGCGCCCTACGTGCAATCTGAAGCTTCTTCTTAATTGTCTCAACGGCCTCCCCTTCCTTTGTTTGAGTGACATCGAGTTGTGTATTAAGGAAGGGGCATTGCTGGGCCTCGAAACTCATGTGGATAGCCACTGCTTTGCTTTCCACCAATGTTTTGTCTTTCTCCACCTAAGCTAGATGGTGTGCCAAGGTTTTAACTCTTTTTTCATTCTAGTTGGCCCATTCTTCCACTCTCCTCTTCATGTCTTCGAGGCTTTCCCCCTTTCCTATGAGCTAGCACCATCAACCTCCATTCTTAATCTTCCATTTATCCCTTTAGCTTTTGGTGCTCTTCCTATGCCGAGGCTGTCTCTTGTGTCAATCTTTCCATCTCTCTTTTGTATCTACATGCTCTTTCCTCCCTCAACTCCTCCAATTCTTCTATGGCTTTAGTGGTTTTCTCCACTTTAGCCTTGCAGATCTTTGTAAAGCCCCACAATCTCTTCATTGTGCCATCGTAGGCATCATATGGCCTCGATTTCTTTGTCCAATCATGCCTGCCATTGAGCTTTGGTCTCCTCTTTAGCATGTAGCTGCTCCTTCAGTTCATTAACTTCCCTTTGGGCCATGGCTATTTCGCATGTTTTCTCCAACTTGGATGCAGCCATGGCCTTTTTTTCAGTTTCTAGCTCTTCTACTGCAATTTTTTTCTCCTCCTTGGCTTTCTCTAGTTGAGAGAGAAGCTACTTGACATATTCATTTTATTCTGCATCTCGCCTCTTTATTGTGGGGATGGGGGTTGTGCGGATTGCCACCTTTTTCCTCTTCGAGTCCTGCCTTGACTCGATGTCTGCTACTACTATCGATCTTTTGGTTCTTGCAAGAGGGGTTCCTTCTCTTACTCCCTGGCTCATTTCTTTATTCACAAAGTATTGTACCCAAGCCATTAGGTTGCTGGTGTCCACTTGGGTCGTAGAACTGGGTGTGGACATGGCGGTGATGGTGGCAAGCGCCAGGAGAGTGGGAATAGGGGTGATTGGGGCCTTGCCCTTGCCTTCTCGGGCTGTAGGTGGCGTGAACTTTGGCATGTGGGCGCTTGAGCTCTACCCTTCATCTCTAAGCGGCTCTTCCAACTTGGAATGTTACTGAATGGACCTACGTGTTGCGAGGGCTATGTCTTCCTCCTCCTTTCTTCTCAACTCCTCCTCTTCCTGCTTTCTCTTTCTCTCCTCCTCGGCCTTTTTAGACTCCATGAGAGCCTTTTGTAAGTCCGTTTTCTCTTTTTTCCTCCTCTCCTCTTCTTGCTTTTCCCGTGCAATTTTCTTCTTTATCTTCTTAGCCTTTCCTTGACAAGTCTTCTCCTCTTGTTCCCTGCTTTCTTCTTTTTCACTCAATGTCCTTGCAATGGATTGTGCCTCTTGTTCCTGGTGAGGTGGCGAACTACTTGGTGTTTCATCCCCTCCTTCTCCTCCTTCCTGCCCTTGCCCCAAAGATGAATCTTTTCTCTTAGCCTTAGTGATAGGGGATTCCCCTCCGACGGGCTGTCCTCCTTGTTAGAAATCAAGCTCACCATCAGTGTGTCTTCATCTATGATCGACATCTATGACAGCTAGTGTGTACAACTGTCTACATGTGACTACATTAAATAAGTCGGGTTAGTAGTCAGTCAGTGACCTGACTAGAGTTAGTCAGTCTAGTCTACATTTACACTAGGTCACTTTATCTTGTAGTGTGTGTATACTTTTCAGTTGAGAGTGTGTGGAAATGAAGGAATAAGCTTGAGAGCCTGAAGGCTCATGGATATGGAGACTTTCCCTTTCTCTCTCTCTACTCTTTGAACATGGTACCAGAGCCTCATCCGTGAGGCTATGGGAGAATGGGCATGACAACTTGCAGTGCAAAGGAGATGGAAGTAAGGAATGAGGAAGAAGCTGGACACCTGCAAATGAAGCCATAGTCAAAGGAAGGAATCAGCATGGACTGCCTTCTGAAAATCGTGGACTGCCTCCTGAGTCTGAAAATCATGGACTGCCTCCTGAAACCTGTGTCTGAAAATCGTGGACTGCCTCTTGAAACCTGTGTCCTGAAATCGTGGACTACAACCTGTGTCTGAAAATCGTGGACTGCCTCCTGAAAAATAGCAACCTGTATCTGAAAATCTGCGCCTGCTGATCTGAATGGACAGCAACCTGTATCTGAAAATCTGCGCCTGCTGATCTGAATGGACAGCAACCTGTATCTAAAAATCTGCGCCTGCTGATCTGAGTGGATAGCAACCTGTCAATCTTCAGTGGGGCACCTGGACAAGGTTCATAGAGCATGTATGCTCACTATTGAAGGTATTTGAAGTGTGCAAGGAGTAAATGCTTGTGTGGAGCTCTGTTATGAGCTGGAGTGACAGACACAGACCTGTAATCATTTCTGAACTGCTGTAAACATGAATGGACAGCATGCATTCAGTCATTACTGACACACAAGAGCCTTGTACTACACTCAGAAGGCATCTTTGGAGCACAAGAATGTATCAAAGCATGTATACATTGGATCAAATGTCTTGGAGCTGAGATCTCTTGCTCAGAATACTCAGATCTGAAAATCAATGATAGGCTGAAAACTGTCATACACAGTCAATGACAGAATACTCAGATCTGAAAATCAATGACAGGCTGAAAACTGTCATACACAGTCAATGACAGAATACTCAGATCTGAAAATCAATGACAGGCTGAAAACTGTCATACACAGTCAATGACAGAATACTCAGATCTGAAAATCAATGACAGGCTGAAAACTGTCATACACAGTCAATGACAAGTACTGTGCATTACTGAAGCAATACAAGTCATCTTGGGGGTTCCATCATCTATATGAACTGGCCTATACATGTTGAATGCATGGAGAATTGAAGTAAGCAATGAGCATCATTGAAAACTGAATTTTGAAGCTGAAATAAATGCAGTTACACTGTCCTGGTTAATTACAAACAGCTCATGAGGTTTATGCCATTGGTCAATGAAGACAGAATGTCTATGCCTACTCAAATGCTCATGTATTGAACTTGCCACTACAAAGTAAATGTATGACATGGTCAAAAGATTTTTGGAGCTGCTTGGAGCTTGGTATGCTGAATTTTGGTTGACTGCAACCTGAAACTGAATTTGTTGACACACTTAATTTTGGACTTGAAATTGCTGCTAGTTACTCACAGTTTACAGTTTTCAGACTGCATGTATGTACCCTGGCAGTGAGGTTACATAAGCTTAAGCTGAAGCAAACACATAGCTTATGTATTGACAATTATATCTACAGTTGAGACCACTTGTTTGAGGGTTGTTTTGGGGTGTCAGTGGGCTGAAATACCCTGGTTTTTTTTCTGCAATTTAGTGCAGAAAACTGTCATAAACTGTTACGGACCTGAACTTAGTCAGTCATACTTATTGGACTGCAGGGAGTCAGGCACTTGATAGACAGTCTATTGCATCATGGCTAATGCACATGGGACATACAATATCACTCAGATAGTTGGAGAGAAGTTGGATAATAAGAACTTTACATTATGGAAATTTAGAATGAAAAACTTTCTGGTTGGCAGAGGTTATTGGGATTTATGTACAGGAGATGAAGTTGCTCCTGAGTTGCTTGCACACAATCCAACAAATGAACAAAAAAGAGCCTACAGGCTATGGAATGAAAGAGCATGCAAGGTGCTGCATTGGTTTTCCTTATGTATATCTGATGCTATGGTAATTCAAATCACTGGATGTGAGACTCCGAAGGATGCTTGGGACATACTGATGAAAAATTATGGAACCATGACACATGCAAGAAAGATCCAGTTGAAACAGCAGTTCAACAACATGTCTAGGAATGGCAAGAGCATCCAGACGTATACCACGGAGATTAAGACCATAGCTAATCAACTTGCTACTATTGGCTCAAGTGTATCAGAAGATGATATGATTGCTGTTGCTTTGAATGGCTTAGGCAAAGAGTACAAAGCTTTTGACACTTCCATTTCTGTCAGAGAAGAGCCCCCTAGCTGGGAAGAGCTAGTTGCTTTGTTGCTGCATGAGGAAGTCAAACTTGGTTTGAATACAGGTTCTAATGCATCTCAGAGTAGAGACATTGTGTTGTACTCTAGCCAGCGTGGCAGAGGATCTAGAGGTCGTGGTTTGTTTCGAGGTCGTGGTGACACTCGTAATACATATGGACAACAGCAGCAGCAGCAGAGTAATTGGCATGGTGCAAATACACAAGGCCAGTGTGGATCTGGTGGGTTTAGAGGCAGGGGGAGATCACTCCGAGGTAGAGGTGGTGGTTCTGGTTCTTCGCAGTCTACTGATCAGTCCAACAAGGACAAGGACTGTCATTATTGTGGTAAGTATGGGCACATAGCGAAGGAATGTTACAAAAAGCAAAATGACATGAAGACAAAAGGGAAACAACATGGGCATTATGCATCCTCTAGTGGTGGTCAAGATGATCAGGTTGATAGACTCTTTGCCATGCAGCATGTATCCAAGACTGCGTCAAGGCAAAACAGAGATGACAGGTGGTACATTGACTCTGGTGCGTCAAACCACATGACCGCGCATGGAGAGTGGTTTGATGAGATGGTTGCAGGTACACATGGTCATGTATGTATTGGGGATGATACCCAACATGACATAAAGCATAAAGGGATTGTTCCATTGATGATGCCTGATGGCAAGAAGAAAGGCCTGCATGATGTCTTACATGTACCGACCATAACAAAGAATTTGTTGTCTGTGGGTCAAATGGCAGAACAGAATCTGCAAGTGAGGTTTAACAAGGATGGATGTTTCATTGAGGAGTATGGAAATGGCTGCAAGCTAATTGCCAACGGCAGAAGGGATGGCAGGATGTTTACTTTGGAAGCGACCATTCCTGAACTTAAAGCAGCTATGTTTGCTCATGATGAGAGTGCCATCAGAGATGTAGAGATCTGGCACAAGAGAATCGGACATGTCAATGTACAAAAGCTGAAATCTATGCAGCAGAAAGAAGTAGTACTTGGATTACCTAAATTCAAGTATAATGATTTTGGTCATGTATGCCCTGCATGTCAGTTTGGGAAGCAGGCATGGTTTCCCTTCATGAGACATGTAAAAAATAGCACTAGGCCTTTACAATTGGTACACTCTGATGTCTGGGGTCCTTCACATAATGCTTCCTTTGGTGGTGCACGATATTATGTCTCATTTATTGATGATTTCAGCATACACTTGGCTTTATATCTTGAAACATAAGGATGATGTGTTCGATGCATTCAAAGACTTCAAGAAACATGCTGAAAATGAATTGGGCTGTTACATATCATGTTTGAGATCAGATGGAGGAGGTGAATATGTCTCAAACTACTTTGACAGGTATCTTGCTAAACATGGGATCAGAAGACAGCTCACATGCAGTTATACACCGCAGCAAAACGGTGTTGCAGAGAGGAAAAACAGGGTTTTGATGGAGTCAGCTAGAGCTATGCTGAATGAAAAATGTCTGCCAAATGGTTATTGGGCTGAAGCAGTGGTGACTGCTGTATATGTGCTGAATCGAACCCCTACAGCAGGGATTCATGATGTCACTCCGTATGAACGGCTGTATGGTCATAAACCTGATATTTCACACTTGGTATTTGGCAGCATTGCATATGTGCATATACCGGATGAGAAGAGGAAGAAATTGGATCCTAAGGCAGTGAAAAGTGTGTTTATTGGATATGCACAGGAACGGAAAGCTTATAAGTGTTATGTACCTTCTACGCATGAGACACTCATAAGCAGAGATGTGGTATTTGATGAGTTAGCATCTTGGTATGGGAATCCTGTTGCAGTGCCTACTAATGGCTCACCCAGTATGAGTCATGCTGAAAATACTCCTGCAGAGAGTACTTCCATGACTGGTCAGACAGGTGATGTATCATCTACAGTGAGTCCTTGGACAGGAGGATTACGGAGTCGCACTACTGCATCCACTGACACGGATATGTCAGTGAGGGGGAGAACAGATAAGGGAAAAGAAAAGGTTTTTGAAGATGTAACAGGTCCACTCACTGCAGGTTATGATTCATCTAGCAGTGACAGCTTAGATAGTGAATTGGGGATTCCGTCTGTTATGACGCCATGTGCTAGACAGAGCCGTTATGTGCCGCCTCATGAGAGGCAAGCTCACAGTGACCCACAGCTCAGGAGATCAGAGAGGGTCAGACGACCTGTTGACATGTATACTTACACTAGATATTCAGCCCATCATTATGCTTATATGACGAAAGTAACAGGTTTTAGAGAACCAAGTAAGTTTGATGAGGCAGTTTCAGATGAGAATTGGCGTGCTGCTATGGATGAGGAATATTCAGCTTTGGCTGAAAATTGTACATGGGATTTGGTACAGTTGCCTGAGGGCAAAACACCTATTGGATGCAAGTGGGTGTATAAGGTAAAATGTAAATCAGATGGATCATTGGAAAGATCTAAGGCCAAGCTGGTTGCAAAAGGGTATGCGCAGTAGTATGGTCTTGATTATGAGGAGACTTTTAGCCCTGTAGCAAAGATGGCTACAGTTAGAACTGTGATTGCTTTGGCAGCAGCTAGAGGCTGGAAACTATGGCAGATGGATGTAAAGAATGCATTTCTCAATGGAGAATTACAGGAAGAGGTTTACATGGAACAGCCTGAAGGCTATGTACATCCAAAATTTCCAGCACATGTATGTCGGCTGAAAAAGGCATTATATGGGTTGAAACAGGCACCCAGAGCATGGAATGCTCGCATCAGCAGTTATTTACAGCAACATGGTTTCCGATTGGGAGATGCTGATCATAGTCTGTTTGCGAAGAAGACACATAGTGGCTATGTTTTTCTAGTTGTCTATGTTAATGACTTAATCATTACAGGAGATGATGAAAATGGGATTGCAAAAATAAAGACATGTTTACAGGCTGAGTTTAAGGTCAAGGATCTTGGAGAGCTGAAATATTTTTTGGGAATTGAGGTTGTCTCTACAGCTCGAGGCATATGGCTGCTACAGAAGCAGTATGCTCATGACATGTTACAGAAATATGGTATGGCTGATTGCAAGCCTATGGACACGCCTTTGGAGCAGAATGTCAAGCTGCGGATTGATGTTGGGACAGAGATTGAGAATGTTACTATGTACAGACAGATGGTAGGCAGCTTGATCTATCTCATGATCACTAGACCTGACTTGAGTTATGCTGTGGGGCTGATCAGTCAGTTCATGCAGAAGCCTCGCAAACCACACTTGGATGCAGTCAGAAGAATTCTGAGATATGTAAAGAGTACCACAGATCATGGGCTGTTTTATGCATATGGGAAACCCCTTGACTTGATGGGGTACACTGATGCTGACTGGGTTAGTTGCACATATGACAGGAGGTCAACCAGTGGCTATGCATTTGGATTGGGTAGTAGCATGATCAGTTGGCAGAGTAAGAAACAACCTACAGTTGCATTGTCCAGTACGGAAGCAGAGTATCGTGGTGTGGCCTTAGCGGCCTGTGAAGCTAAGTGGTTACAGAAGTTACTGAATGACTTGGGAGTACACTTGGACAGCAAAGTCAAGCTGTACTGTGACAATTTGAGCAGTGTTATGTTAGCAAGAAATCCTGTTTATCATGCAAGATCAAAACACATTGAGGTTCACTACCATTTCATCAGGGAAATGGTTTTAGCAGATCAGATTGACTTGGAGCATGTGAAGACTGAAGACTAGGTAGCAGACATCTTTACCAAATCACTTGGTAAATATAAGTTCATTCACTTTAGACAGCTACTTGGAGTGATGCAGATGATTTGAGTTTTGTTTTTGAGCTTGAGGGGGAGTGTTAGAAATCAAGCTCACCGTCAGTGTGTCTTCATCTATGATTGACATCTATGACAGCTAGTGTGTACAGCTGTCTACATGTGACTACATTAAATAAGTCGGGTGACCTGACTAGAGTTAGTCAGTCTAGTCTACATTTACACTAGGTCACTTTATCTTGTAGTGTGTGTGTGCTTTTCAATTGAGAGTGTGTGGAAATGAAGGAATGAGCTTGAGAGCCTGAAGGCTCATGGATATGGAGACTTTCCCTTTCTCTCTCTCTACTCGTTGAACACTCCTAATGCCAAAGCCTTTGCCGAGGTCTCAATGGTCTTCCTCACAAAACTACTAAGGTTCACCTCATCTAGCTACAATGCTTTCTAATAAGGGGACATTAATGCGGCTCATGATTGTGTTGTATCTCTGACTAGAAAACAAGGCATGCACCATCTTGGCTTGGAGTTGTCTTTCGGGATCTGAAATATCTGGTGAGTTGATGCTTTCATTGGTGTGAACCTTTACCTTGTCCATTCCTAGTAGGGTGTATATGTCTCTCTTCGACTTCCTCTCTACTTTTTTTGCCAAGCCCAATGCTTTTTCTACTAGCTTCATGGTCAATTCAATTTGTACCCAAAGAGTTTTGTCTCCCTCTCACACGATTACGGTGCCATGGTTCTTGTGGAAAGTCTGCAAGAACTCTACATAGTGGATGTAGTCTACCCCCTAGCCTACTATTTCCATGTATTTCTACAGATTGCATTGCTCAATGATTTGCCTCACATCCCATTCTTTGATGGCCATGTCTTTTAGGCTGAAGATGTGCCAGAACTTAAATTGGATAAAGGCTCATGTTTCCACCAAAAGACCTTATTTTACATGTTCTTCTTCTGAAAAATGCAATTTGCAAGCCTTTTCTTGGCATTCCATGATGGGTGCCTGTCATGAAGCCATATTCACCATTAGTGTTATTCAGAATAATCACAAGCAAAGGAAATGACTACAAATTTGTTGAATTTAATTGTTTGAGCACAGAAGTCAACTCTTCCTCCAATTAGTCTATTGATTTCAAATTTTATTGACCTTTTGCGCACTCACAAGTTGTTTAATCCTATTATTGAGGTTTCCAATGTGTGCCTTTATTGTTTTCCTTATGTGTTTGGTTTGATTCACCTTACTCCATCCCCCTTTGGAATTGAGAAGAATCCTTTGGAGGATTAAAGGGTTAGAAGATGAAAGGCCTTCAGCTCATAATCTTAGTGTTTTACTTTCGCATGAGCCAAGCATAGAAATTTTGATTATATTCTAAATTAGCATAGCTGTCCATGTCAAAAGGGCATATGCCTACATGCGTGATGTAAGTGAGAACATCAAGCAAGAAGTCATCGAAGTCCACTTGCCTAGCAATATGTAGCTCTTCTTCGATGAGGATGCGATCTAAATAAGGATGTCCCTTAATATGTTTCTCCAAGGGTCAATTACAAATGGTAGTCAACACCCTATAGGAAGTTGAGCTACATATGTTGGGTCATATTTCGATGTTTTGATTGTGCATTGCTGCTCATCATTGGTCATTATTTGGAATCCCTCTAGCTCCCATTGCAGTCAAAGAGCATACCATTTGTGCAAGATACAGGAGCCATCATCAGCTAGTTTCTTCAACTTCTTGATTTCTTGGCCTGTGTTCATGATTATGTTTTTATTGTATGACATAATGAGACGTTGTTTACTTCCCTGTTCTCGGGATATCCTAGTTGCAAATAATGCCTTAGTTGCTTTGGAGGCCTTAACAAATACAAATTTCGACTCCTCCCAAGAGCAAGGGAGTGTACGCACTTCTATTGCTAGAGGGAGGGAAGTACTTCTTTATGAGGCTACCATTGAAGAAGCCTATGTCAAGATTGTGGGAGAGAAGGTAGGAGTCTCACTTGTAGCTTTCTTGCTTGCACAATGGGGGAATACACACAAAGGTGGAGGCTGAAAGCAGTTTTCCTCTTCTTAGTTGTGTAAGCCAAAAAGAACACTTATACAAAGAAATAGAAGAACCCTATATATGGGTCTCAAACCAAACTCAACTAACTAAGGTGGCATACTAACTGAGCCACGAACTAGAGTAGATAAGGATAGCTGTCATCTAGCTATTATTCATGGGCGGTGTACCAACCGCATCTGCAACTGACACGTCGGTGACATAAATGCACAACGGTCACCCTGGCATATCACGAGTGGAGCTCGATATCTCAACACTCCCCCTCAAGCTCAATCCCAATTCCTGCACACCAAGCAGGTCTCTGAACTTGCGCAGCTTCTCTGCGCCCAATGCCTTCATGAATATGTCAGCTACCTGATCCTCTGTGCTGACATAAACTAGATCAATAAGACCTAGTAAAACTCTCTCCCGCACATAGTGATAATGCACCTCAATGTGCTTTGTTCTAGCATGATAGACTGGGTTATTTGCCAAGTGTATACTACTCATGTTGTCACAATAAATGACAACTGGCTCATCTGTAGGCTGATGCATATCATAAAGTAGCTTATGCAACCAAGCTACCTCACATGCAGCCATTGCTGCGCCCCTGTACTCAGCCTCTGTGCTCGAGAAGGCAACTATAGGCTGTTTCTTGCTGCTCCAAGTGACTACAGCACTCCCAAAAGAGAACACATATCCACTGGTGGATCGTCTATCAGAAATATACCAGCCCAATCAGCATCAGTGTATCCATGCAACTATATCTGAACCCCAGTCTCATAAAGTAGTCCATACTGCAATGTGGACTTCACATACTTGAGTATGCGTCTAGCCGCATCCAAATGCGGTTTCCTTGGAGCTTGCATAAACTGACTTACCAGTCCAACAGCATAGCTCAAATCTGGTCTGGTAATAGTCATATAAATCAAGCTTCCTACTATGCGTCTGTACATAGTAGGGTCTTCCAGAAGCTCATCTGCATCTGCGCTCAGCTTCACATTATGCTCCAAAGGAACTGAAATAGGCTTACAGCCTGTCATCCCATATTTGGATAGCATGTCCAATCCATACTGCCTCTGCAAGAGCTGTATCCCACTTGGTGATCTAATCACCTCAATGCCTAAGAAATAACGCAGCTCTCCCAAATCCTTCATCTCAAACTTTTGCTTTAATATCATTTTCACATGAAGGATATCTTCATCACTGTCGCCTGTCATAATCAAATCATCAACATAAATGACAAGTAGCATAATACATTTCTCTGTTTTTCTCACATAAAGTGAGAAATCTGCCTTGGAAATCTGAAAGCCAATAGTGACAAGATACTGTCCTATCTTGTCAAACCATGCTCTAGGTGCTTGCTTCAAGCCATGCAAGGCTTTCTTCAACCTGCAAACAAACTCAGGATGAACAGCATACACATAACCTAGTGGCTGCTCCATATAGACCTCTTCTTGCAATTCACCTTGCAAGAAGGCATTCTTTACATCCATCTGATGTAAAGACCATCCCTTTGATGCAGCCATAGTAATGACTGCTCTTACGGTTGCCATCCTTGCAACCGGACTGAATGTTTCTACATAATCAATGCCATATGTTTGTGCATACCCCTTGACTACTAATCTTGCCTTGTATCTGTTCACAGAACCATTTGCATTGTGCTTCACCTTATAAACCCACTTACATCCAATTGCATTCTTACCTTTAGGAAAAGGTACCAATTCCCATGTAGCATTTGCTTCCAAGGTATCCATTTCTTCATCCACGGCTTTCTCCCATTTTTCTTTTCCCATGGCTTGCTCAAAAGAAGTGGGTTCTGGTTCCTGTATCACTTTGACCATATAGGCATAGTGAATGGCTGTAAATCCATCATATTTCAGCCTATCCACAGGATACCTAGCTCTGGTAGACCTGCGCAAAGTAGGTTTACTCCAGGTTCACTCCTTGGTGCTCTGGTAGACCTGCATTCACATCAAACATGGGCTGATCTACCTTCTCTTTTCCTTTTCGTGATACTTGCATACCACTATCTACATTGCTTTGAGAAGATTCTCCTAATCTCAATCTGCCTGTCCATGGCAAAGAATGTGAACCACTACTAGAGGACACTCCAGGTCCACTAATATTTTGTGACTGCTGCTGTGAATTCTGTGCAGCATTACCATTTTGTGCATCTACATCATCAATCACATTTACTGGTTTATACCAGCTACTCATCTCATCAAAAACAACATCTCTGCTCACTGTAAACTTACGAGTAGAAGGGTTATAGCATCTATACCCTTTCTGCTGCAAAGAGTAACCAATAAAGATGCACTTCTCAGCTTTTGGATCCAACTTGGATCTCAACTCATCTGGCACATGAACATAGGAAATGCAACAAAAAATTTTCAAATGAGAAATATCTGGTTTCCTACCAGTATACCTCTCCTCTGGAGTCATCCCATGTATTGCTGCAGTGGGAGTCCTGTTCATTATGTAGACTGCTGTAGCAACTGCTTCAACCCAGTAAAAATCTGGCAAGTCTTTTTCGTTGAGCATGGCACGAGATACCTCTCCAATATGCTTGTTTTTCCTTTCTGCAATTCCATTTTTTTGTGGGGTATGACTGCATGAATATTGCTGCTTTATGCCATGCTCCTGCAGGAACCTTGCAAACTCATTTGAGAGGTACTCTCCCCCTCCATCTGACCTTAGGCATTTTATTTGCAGGCCTGTTTCTTTTTCAACCATAGCTTTAAGAGTTTTGAAATGCCCAAAAACTTCACTTTTCTTTTCATAAAATACACCCAAACTTTTCTGCTATAGTCATCAATAAAAGTAACAAAATAATGACAGCCTCCAAGATATGCAGCTTTAGTAGTCCACACATCAGAGTGGATTAATTCCAATGGCTTCTTACTCTCTTGAACATGTCTAGGAAATGGTTTCCTTGCATGTTTTCCAAATTGGCAGGCTTCACATACCTTATGCATTTCTGCAACCTTGAATTTAGGCAATCCTGCAACAATATTTTGGGCCTGCATTGATTTAAGTCGCTGTACATTAACATGACCAATGCGTTTATGCCAGATATCAATATCCGCAACAACACCAGTCCCATGTGCAAACATTGCTGCACTCAATTCAGGCATGTCTGCATCCAACGTAAACATTCTGCCCTTCTTCTTTCCTTTTGCTATCAAGCGACCTTTATTTTTCATATCCTCAACAAAGCATCCATAATGATTAAATCTGACCTGCAAGCCCTGCTCAACCATTTGACCAACAGAAACTAGATTCTTGGTGATATTCGGGACATGAAATACATCGGACGGGTATTTCTTTTTCCCATCCTGCATAGACAAAGGAAATTTTCCAATCTGCACAATAGGATGTGCAGTATCATCACCAGTCTCCACAAATCCTGGTTTTGTCCATTTTCCTTGCATCCTCCATCCATTCTGCATGACCTGTCATGTGGTTTGATGCACCTGAGTCAATATACCACACTTCGTTGCTTTCTTCTACACTTGTCACAGAATTGTTCATGTGTTGCACCATAAACAAATGCTCATTTCTGTCATCACCCTGTCTACTAGAAGATGCATAATTTCCTTGTTGCAGTTTTCCATTCATGATGTCATTCTGCTTTTTATAGCAGTCTTTAGCCATATGACCCATTTTACCACAGTAGTAGCATTCAACATTACTGTTTGCATTTTGGCCTCTTTGTCATCCACCATGACCTCTTTGACTCTCCGTGCCTCTAGAGTTACCACTGGTTTTTTTGAGTTTGCTGCATATTCTAATTTCTACCACGGCCTCCAAATCGGCCTCCTCTACCTCTGCCTCTACCTCTTCCAGCATTTGAGTAGAAGACATCTTCTTTTGAAGTTCCTCCTAAAGAAGATGCACCACCATTTCTCTGCTCCTCAGAAATTAGAAAAGCAATCAACTCCTCAAAATCAGGAAATCTTTCACGGACGGAAATGGATGTTCGGAACTGTGCATAATCCTTTCCTAGACCATTCAAGGTCACTGAGACTAAATCATCATCTTCCACTGGCGACCCAATGGAAGCAAGTGCATCTGCAATCTTCTTCACCTTCACGTGGTAGTCATTGATGCTCATACTTTCTCTTTGCACATTGTGCAACTCTTGCTTGAGCTGCATTTTCCTGGCTTGCATATTTGTGCTATATATTTTTGACAAAGTATCCCATGCCTCCTTTGGTGTACTTGCATCTTGAATATGCACAATCATAGAGTCTGAAAATGCTGATAGACAGCCAATACATAACTTTCCTGGCTCTCTCATGCCATGCTTTAAATGCCTGCATTTGCTGTTGATTGGGAACATCAAGAAGAACTGGTTCTTCTTCATTTCCTACAACAAATTCCCAATATCCTTTTTCCATAAGGAAATTCGTCATTCTAAACTTCCATGCTTGTAAGTTGTTCTTGTCAAGCTTTTCAATGACAATCTGTGAAAGAGAATCAAACGCCATTACAGAACACTGCAAAAAATTCTGTCACTGCAAAAAACACAGCTTCACCCTCACAAGGGCAAATCTGCAAAACTGGCGAAAGTGGTATTTGACCACACAGTCACTTCCTAGTGACGATTTTGCATCGACAGGCAATAAGGATGATTCTGTAACTCCCAATGTCTCTGCGCACAAGCATACGATGCAATTTTTACAGTAACTTTTCACCGACCTGTAGAACAGTGGTCGCACAGCATAAAATAGGGTCTTTTCCTGAGTGCGTACAGAAAACTTCCGCCTCCAAAACAAGCCCCGAAATGGCCTCAAATCAAAAAAATAGGGTCTCAACCTGAGACAATGCACTCCTGCACTTTCCGACTGTGCTACCTATAGAGACTTGCTCCCATACCAGAAAAATAAAAGCAACACTAGTCTTCTTACCAGAACACCGTGAACTTGGCTTGCTTTCTTGAGCTCCTTACCACGAACAAGGCTCTAATACCATGTCAAGATTGTGGGAGAGAAGGAAGGAGTCTCACTTGTAGCTTTCTTGCTTGCACAATGGGGGAATACACACAAAGGTGGAGGCTGAAAACCGTTTTCCTCTTCTTAGTTGTGTAAGCCAAAAAGAACACTTATACAAAGAAATAGAAGAACCCTATATATGGGTCTCAAACCAAACTCAACTAACTAAGGTGGCATACTAACTGAGCCACGAACTAGAGTAGATAAGGATAGCTGTCATCTAGCTATTATTCATGGGCGGTGTACCAACCGCATCTGCAACTGACACGTCGGTGACATAAATGCACAACGGTCACCCTGGCATATCACGAGTGGAGCTCGATATCTCAACAGCCTATGCCCTCACCTTCTAGGGTTTTGAGTTCTACGTTACCAGCTCAGCTGATGGTTCAAACTATGAAAGGTCCTAGCCCCTGAAATTTCATTTTCTATTTATGTTCTTTGACCGAGTACAATAGTACTAAGTATAGTACTAAGTTGTTGTATTCAAAGTCTCACTACTTAACATGCTTGTCAAACCATCTTTTGTGTCTTGCCTTCTTGTATATTACCGCATGTGTGGCTAGGAGCCAAGTTTCCAATAAGCATTCGAGCTCAACAAGGTGCTCCATCCATGTCTCCTTTACATCCCATCTCTCTTGAAGGGCTATCCTTGGGCTAGGGATGAAGAAATCTAAGGGTATAATTGCCTCAGTTCCATAGGTCAATCTAAAGGGAGTCTAACCCACATGCACTTTATTAGTCGTGTGGTAGGCCCACAAGGCCACCATCAACTTGTTAGCCTAGTCACTACGCAAAAAAAAGATTACCTTGGTCAAGACGTTCACCAAGATCTTATTTGTGGATTCCGCTTGGCCGTTTACCTAAGGGTAATAAGGAAAAAAAATCTGATGGATGATTAGGAAGGTGGATAGGAGATGAGCTATCACATCATTAAGGAAGTGTGTGCCTTGGCCCCCACTGACAAGTTTGATGGGGCAGCCAAATCGTGAGATCACTTGCTTCCATAAGAACTCGGCAATGGTTCTAGCATCATTTTTTCTCGTAGCTTGTGCTTCTGCCCACTTCGTTAGATAGTCGGTGGTGACAATGATATATTTATCTTGTGAATATTGTGCCATAGGGCTAATGGGTCCGATGAAGTCAATCCCCCACTTCTCGAAGGGTTGTCGTGAAATAGTTGGGGTAAGCTCCATGTGGTCCTTATGAATAGGGACCTTAGTCCATTGGCACTCATCAAGATGCTTTACGAATCATGCTGTGTCTCAAAAAAAAGTAGGCCACCACAGTTGGGGTTGTAGCACCTTATGGGCTGTTGTATCTTCACTAAAGTGTCCTCCTATAATTCCACCGTATGGCTCTGTGAGTACATCATGCATTTCATGCTCACACAAGCATCTGCGAAGTAATCCATCTTGCCCCAGCCTGTAGAGTTGGCCTACTATTAAGTGATAGGGTTGGATCTCAGGATGAGTCGTCTAATCGGGACTTTTCTATTAGTTGTTTAGGAAGTTCGTGCTGAAGCACATAGACTATGTTATCTACCTAATACAGCATCATGTCGACTCTAAAAAAATCCCTTTCACTGGACATGTGAATAGATGTGCATCTAGCAATTCATCTACAATGCCTTGCCTTGCAAACTCTCTTGTGGGGATGCGATACATATGGTGAGCCATGTAGTGTTGCTTCCCTTTATGTACCACCACAGAGAAGTCAAATTCCAAGAGCAGAAGTAACCGTCGAGCAATGTGTCATATAATGCAAGATTTATTAACCAAATATAACAAGGCTTGGTGGTCAACAAAGATCTCGTAAAAGGCATAGCCAAGAGATAATGCCAAAATTTCTTTACAACAAACACCATGGCCAGCCCTCTCTCTCCATTGTTGAGTAATTTATTTCAGTCTCAGTGAGTTATTTGCTAGCAAATCTCACTAGGTAATCTAGGTTGTGTTCACTAGGTTGGCATAGCACAGCTTCTACGATGAATTTCGAAGCATCAATGTGCACATGGAATGTGAGTGTCCAATCTAGGGCTTGTAGGATTGGTGTCGTGGTCAGTGCCTTTTTTAGTTCCTCATACATGCGTTGGCATTGCTCGATCCATTCAAATATGATCACTAGCTTATATAGAGGTCTATCAATCAATGCATAATTGAACACAAACCGTTGGTAATACCTTGCATGGCCTAAGAAGCATTGGATGCCCTTGTAATCAGTTGGGGGTGGAAGATCAACAATGACCCTGACTTTTAAGAAGTCTGTGGCAATGTCGTTCCTCAACACTACGTGCCCTAAGATGCATCCATGCTTCACCCAAAACTGGCACTTCAAGGGATTTACTAAGAGACGATATAGTGTGGTATCATGGGTATGTTGTGAGTCACCACACTCAGTTCTACCCCCTTGAGTTCTTCTAGGGACCAAGCTAGGATGTCTATATATTCTCATAAGAGAGAAATGAGGCTGACTTCCTCTTCCTTGGTTAAGTCATTGGCTATAAAGACAGGTTGGGGTGTCCCCCCTTCCCTAGCCAAATTGACCTCCTTGACCATGACAAATCCTTTGATTGGTTTGCTTGCTTGCCCATGTTGTTTGGCTCCCAGCAAGATTACTACCCTATCCCCTTTTTGTTGCTCTTCTGTCTACATATCTTTAGGCATATTCCCTTGTTCCTCCATTAATCGTCCATGTCTTAGGTGGATAGGTAGATCCCCCTTGGTGCATCTAGTCTTGGAAGGTCAAGGGATCTTTGGGATCACTATTCGAGCTGACTTATAACTCAGAATTGAACTCTCCATCTTCACTACAAGAGGGAGACTCTCTTGGTGGTTGCAGCTCAGAAGGTGAGTCCTATTGGGAGTAAAGGCGCCTCCGCCTAGCCGCCTGTGTATTACTACACTGACAGTACCCACCACTGCACACTGTAGATGGTGGGCACCCGTCACAGTCACTTATGCTTTATTCTTTTAGTGAAAGTTTGAATAAAGGAAGGCCCAGCCACACATTATGGTTGTTGGAGTTCCCACTTTTGAGTCTCTCTCTCTCTCTTGGCTCTTGCTCTCCATCTGCCATAGCTCTCACCGCCAAGCTTCTTTCTCCTGGGTTCCACTTCCCTTTCAACTGGTATCAGAGCAAAGGCATTAGAGCTTGCCTGGCATTCTCTTTAGTCTAGATTTGAAGAGCTTCAACTCGAGCTTCAATGGCAGCCATGGCACCTTCATTTGCAGGTATGTTTTGATCTCCCGCCTCCTCTCCAAGCTTTTGGGCCTTCAAAGGCTTCTTCCTAGGCTGCATTAGAGCCCCCTCTTCATTGCCAAGTGCCCCCAAGGGCTGTAGGAGATCCCCCAGCCCCCAGGAGCAGCCAATGCAAAATGAGGCACATTTTTAGGGGGCTGGGCTGATCCTTTCTTGGCATTTCCAGCTCCTCCTCCGGCTTCCTGGCATTGTTTGCAACCTTCCTGACATTCTTTAAACTCCCCCGGCTTCCTGGCATTGTTTGCAACCTTCCTGACATTCTTCGAACTCCTCGGCATTGGATCTTGGCTCCAGGTGATTGATTCGAGTGCTTCCCCCTTGAGTTCTTTTCTGTATACACAGTCCCAAGACTGTCAAAATAGGGCATCACTTGAGATTTACTATATAATGCCTCTTGGCATTGCCCATTTGATACATATTGATGCTCGATGATGCCCAGATATTATGGGATGTTATGTCTATGGTTTGGGACTGATTTGGAGTGGATTTGAGCACCATTTGAGCTTGCTGTAATACAATGGGTTGAAGCTCATTTACTTGGTGTATGCATTGGTTCATGGATACGGGGTGCTTCATGGAGGTTTGAATGATCATACCGATGTATTTGGAGGTTTTCAAATGCTTCTTCTTGGTTTGGAATGCTTTTGAGCTTGTATTAAGCTCGGAATTGATTTTTCTTCACTGGAATTTGGCTTCAGTTGGCATGCTTTGGATTGGTCTATGCCTATTGTCACTGTTTGACATTTAGTCATCCTGCATTTATGCTTTGGTTTAGATATGGATGCCACTTGGTTTGCCCATGCTTGATAGTTACTTGGAGCTTCATCTTTAGATGTATTTGAGCATTTTGGATCTACTGGGCATTACAATTTGTTGTCAGTTACATGGCCTTTTGATGCTTTCAAGCTTATGCTTAATGGGTCTGAGATAGCTTGGGATTTATTCTTCGGATGTACCCTAGTGGAATTTGGCATGTCTGATGCTATGTATTTGATGTGTTAGAGCATTGCTTGCTCTCTTTACATCTGACTTCACTTCTAGTGGGAGCCTCTTAGTATATTCGGATGTACACAGAGTCTTATTCATAGATGAGCTTGAGCTTGTGGGACAATTACATGCATTTGCTCTCTTGAGAGCTTTATGTCTGTAGTTTGTCTGTAGTGGACTGATTTTATACAACTATTGGGGCAGGCACCTATCTCTATCACAGGTTTGTCAGTTTTGTATGTATCTTGGATGGTTATGTATTGAGCTTCTTGCTCTATCAGTTGTGCTTGTGCTCGGTCTCTTCTCTTACCCTGAGACCCATTACATGCAGAACTTCTGGACCTATGAAATATTTCTTGCCTGACAGGTTATTGGTTTGACAGTTCTTGTGTAATATTTCCGTTGTAAATATTTCCAAACCGTATGATACTCATGCAAGGGAATGACGGCATTGAATAATTGGATAATGAAATTGTACATTCTCCATTGGCATGAACAAGACCAAAGTCAAGGAAACCGCTTATGCTTGTGCGAACCCCCTCTTGGAAAGAAATCAAAATGAAATTTTTGATTTATGGTTATAAAAACAAATCCAGCCAACGATCGTGCTGGAGGAGAGAGAGGGGAGCTGCTATGACTTAGCTTCGGACTGGAGCTCGTAGGGGAATGTAGGCATGCATGATGCCGCGTGGGACGTGAGGGAGGACCCTCCCCCTCACTTATTTAAGTGCTGCGAAGGCTGCCGTGCTGGGGGGATCAGAGGAAGAGGACGATCGAAGAAGGGAGAGTGACCACAGTCCGCCAGGCCGCCACAGTCCGCCGCCACATTCCGCCAGGCCACCGCCAACATTCCGCCGCCCATCCTCGCCTTGATCACGACTTCCTTCCCAATCATTGGGACCCCCCGACGTCGCTGCTGTTTTCCAGAAGCTTCTTCAAGAAGCTTCTAAGGTTTAAGGCCATAGGCCTTGATCCTATGCGGGCCTCTCAGTTTTAAAAAAACGGGTTCGGGAAACTCCTATTCCTACGCGAGGAGAAGGTATCGACCTCCTAGCCGTCTCAAAAAGCAAGAGTAAAGGATAGAGGGAATCTGCGGGGTCCGTAATCACGTCTACAATGGCTCCCAAGAAGACGCAAGGCGCGGCCGCGGAAGGTTCTTCCCCGGACTTACATGTGGATATCACCGCGGAGCCACAAATCCAGGTTCCGTAAATATATTTCCACATGAAGAGATGTTTTAAATACGCTTAACTCCATAGGGAAATTCATACTACGTTATCATTAATTCATGGGTAGTGTTAATAGTACATTCGATAAAATATAGATAAAGGGTCCGTGCATATCATGCATCTATAAAGTTATGAAATGAAAGCACCTAGGCATGTTCAAATTTACCAAGCCAAATTAAAAGGCAATTGAGGAAAATTTGTCTATTTGATCGATTACTAGAATTATTTCATGACATGAAGTGGAGCTATTAACATTTTCAAAATGATGAACGTGAGTTGTCTATCCATCGTACGACCTTAGTATTATGTTGCCTTATCATGCACTTCAAATTAGCAAGCCTAGAACACCTACCGCTTATCATTCTATGATTGAAGTTATTAAGTGTATTTTTGACTAGTCATGGAAAGAATAAGCATATGTCGCAATTTAGGAAAAATCTTTATTGTAATGGTTCATGGGGAAAAGTTGTTAACACCGTAGAAGGTTATCCGAAAAGTAATGGTGGTGTATCAAAAAAATGAATCTATGGATTGGCATGTGGCGTGTGCTTGCAAGAAAGAATATACCAACACTAACTCTACAATAATCTCATTTAACTACGTTGTAGTTATGAAAGGGTTGCATGTTGCACTTTCATCGTGCATAAAATTCATTCATCAAGTGTTGCATTTGGGAAAGGTTGCAGAATTTAAACAAAGCATGAGATTCTAAAGTGTAGATAACAAGGTAGTAGTCATGATTATTTGAAGTAAGTCCTAGTAGGTCCTAAGAAAGTTGGTATCCAGCTTATCATGTATTTTTACTTTACCAATAAAAGATAGAGTGAGTCGCATGTTTACATGTATTGTGGTAGTCGAAACCATTTTTCTTCTTTAGATCTAGTTTATTGTCTCTAGGGAAGGATTCATCCTTGTCGCGAGACAAGCATAGTGAATTATCCAAATCACCTAGCCGCAAAGGATTCGTATGGGCATGGTTCAGTCAATACGATAGATACCCCAAACACTAACTAGGGATTAGCACGATAAGGATTCGGCCAAGTTTTCCAATTGTCGTTAAGTCGAAACCTTCAAGCCTAATTAGTCCTAACCACATTCCCAAAATGCTGAGCTAATTGGATGCTAATGCAAACAATAATCTAGGATTCCTACCTTAAGGACCAATCGTTCAAAATGATGAGACTCGAATTGAGTTGGAACCCCAGGACTAAACGTTGTCGATCTAGTGAAATTAGGGATGGGATGGGTAAAAAGACACCCTAAACCCTGCTTCTCGTCTGAAGATAATTCCGTGACCAGAAAATGCCATTCAATAGGTGAAATGATCTCTTGGAATGGAGGCGACACTTGTGCAACTAGTTGCAACGTCGCATAGCCTTGTGGTTTGATCGTAAGAAAGTTTTGCCATTCCTTGGAATGAGGTTGGCAGGTTCTTGCGTAAGTTTAACTTGAAAAGGGATGGGTAGTCATCCTGTTACATCGCCCTCATTAAGGGAAGAATTTGCCAAGTTAAGGGAAGTTAAGTAATTGCTCGGCGCAAATGATTAAAGCGACATAGCCGCCGGAATCTACTATTAATAAAACCTAAGGTATTGACAGGGTATGACCCTAACCCAAGGACGATAGGAATCTTGCCAAGTTGCAATTGATTCCGGATCGAATGCGGGATGCATTCGGAGAGAAGGAGTCACTCCTTAACAGTTTGCCAACTAAACGTCCACTGGAATTGATTGTGCTTGTAACAGTTTAGAAAGCACTGTTTGCATTGTTTGTTCAAGGAACTAAAGGATGAAAGATATATAAATGCTTCAGGTTGAAGGCCTGAAGGGAGGGCCAGCTTCAGTTACCCCCGACTGCCTGCCTGACCCTAACCAAGGGGGTTGTTGACCGTGCCGGGAACGTGGACCGAACCCGCCACGAGAGGTCTTTCCGTTGTGATCTACTTGGAGCAGGAGGATGCTTGGGTGCCAGGGGGGGCTCTGGCCGTAAATCCCTCACCTTCCGGGTCCTGCACAAGAGGCTAACGTGACTCGGGATTGGATCTCGAGGCCCGCATACTAGTCTACGGGCAGAAGCTTGGAATAGTGATCCCTAGCGGATCACTGATAGCCTTCGGGCAGATTATGAACAAGCCTACGGGCGGAATCCTCTGTATTTCAAAGATAAAATGATGATATGATAATAAAGAAGTTGTTTGATATTGTTTTTCTATGTCACGTGATAAGATTACGTGAAGGAACCAGTGCTTAACAGGGCTAATCAAAGAAGCTATTTGTTATATGTCAAATTAATGTGCTAGGTAATTACATAACTAAAACAAATCGAGGAAAGTGCGGAGGATGGACCATGGGTCCGTCCTATGGATGGGTGGTCCCGGTTAGCCGGGAACTTTTCTCAAAAATCTTCGACGAACAGAGGGATGATCATCACCAAAACAAATAACGAGAACGATGACTTAGAATTACCTATTACCCGATTCACGCTGTTTTAGGGGAACGGAATGGGACTATGCCTTATGGCAGAGAGGTCGAGCCTTGCATCCCTCTCGTTTCCCATTCTCCTTGAACCAAGTGCAGCGTGAATCCGCTTCGGACCTGGCGTTTCTGCGTAAAGTAGTTCGCTCGGGTCTGACGCTAGTTGCTGCTAGTTAATGACCAAACAGGAAAACCCAAATTCCGGTCGATCCTAAGTGGGGACGGCCAGGATACTTCCGCTACGTGGCAGACACGGGAAGACCTAGATTGCAAAACCCGTAACATTCCATGGGAGTGCCGGTCGGAGCTTTCTAGACATCCTTTCCGATGGACTGCTAAGACGTGCCATGGATGATTCTAGTGGACACGTTACAGTTGGTATCAGAGCCAACCAACAACGGAATTGTCTTCGTGAGATCTCAATAAAATGAAGTAAAGAAATTGTTGCTGTCCAAACATTTCCTCATCTACAATACTGTCTTGCAGAACTATGAAGCGTGGAACAAGTTTTTGGTGTTCCGGATCATGTTTATGACTGCAATGCATTCTCCGCATTATAGGCGGAGAATTGAAATGATGAACATCCTGGAGCAGATTTATAACCCATCACCTTTATATATAGAACGAAGATGGACTGGGTCTTCAGGAATCTACTACATAGCTGCCCACCGGTTCGCGTATCTACAAACCAACCTAAAGAGGATCAAGTGGTTGGAAGATTTGAAAGTCGTGAAGCTGTTCATTTTTGTGGAAGCTCACGTAAATTCGACTTTGCATATTCAGGGTCGGAGGGTTGAATTGAACTCATATGTATATGAGGAAGTAACCCGTGTAATCCCAGCTGACAGGATTAAGGTGTTGGGCCGCCATGGGAAGTATGGATTCCAGCGGAAAGGATATCCTGAACTTCCGATGATTTATCGATTCCTAAAGATTCATGACCCAAAACCCTACTATTACACAGTTCCTGTAGATAAATCCAATACAATGTTGTTCTCCCCAAACTAAATGTAATGTTTGGATTATCATCGCACGAGATGTTGTATAAGGCTACGCCCATGTAAATATAAATAAGGACTTCTTTTATCAATATCCGATTGTGCCTCAGGGTTGTTAGGAAAAGCTAAGTGGCTTCATGATTTACGAGATAGCTGAACTAAAGATAAGCTAATATCAATTATCATACAATAATGTTAAGAAAACTTTTACTCAGGCACAACCCCAGGTACAGGTTCCAAATTCGCCCCCTATATCAAGTGCTACTGTGATCCAGGAGAAGAAGTTCCTCCTCAAACAGATAAAGCCACCCGAGTTTGACGGGAGAGGCAGATTCGTCCAGTCGGATGCTGAGATTTGGATTGAATCTATGGAGGATTACTTCGAAGCAGCTGGTACTGCTCCTACCAATCAGGCCATGCTCGCCAAATTAAAACTCACCGGTGAAGCCAGACTATGGTGGAAACAATGGTGCAGGGATCAAGGGACTTCAGAGGGGTCCGTTACCTGGGAGAAGTTAAAGCAAGCCGTGCAGGGGAGATATTTGCCACCTGCATATCGTACACAGAAAATGAATGAGTTCTATGAGCTAAAACAGTTAGGACTCACCCTTGACGCATACTACTCTAAATTTGTCTCACTCTTAAAGTATGCGCCACAAATGGACACGACGCAGCAGGTGTCCAAATTTTGCGCGGGCTTAAATCCACTTGTAAATACTCGTCTCGAATCTATGCGACCATCGGATCTTCAGGATGCACTCATTCGAGCGGCACCTATAATTCAGGAAGTGCAAGCTAGACCGAGGGGTAACAAAAATTGGTCTTATAGCGACCCGAATAGAGGAGCATTCAGACCCCAGGTTAAGAGAGTTCAAGGCCACAATCAGGGACAAAGGAAGAAAGCAAGGACAAATAACGTCAATAACTTTGTTCCTACTCACAGTAATGGCCGAAACCTCCGATGTTTCCACTGCAATGAACTCGGTCACTTCAAAAGGCAATGTCCCAAGCTCAGCGAGGGACACCGTCAAGGTGTAGGCCGCGGTCAGGGAGCCGCCACCCGTGGAAGAGGAAGAACTGCCTGCATTACCAATAGGCAAAGATGTGAAGCAGAAGAAGGGGAAGATCCGACTATGGAAGCGGAATTCGAAAGAGCGACAGTCCATGCCGCTTTACACAAGAAGGGGCCGAATCGCCAGTTCTCGGTGATTCAAACACCGTCGGACTATCAAGGTAAAGGTTTCAAAACCTTGATTGATTGTGGCAGTACACATTCCTTTATCTCACCAGCGTGTGCTAAGAGATTAGGAATAGCCACAGTAGTAGCACCTACCCTACTTGTGGAATTGGCAAACGGTCGTGAGGTAACTTGTACCAGGCAAACTGCTAAGGAGGAGTTCTATCTGGGAGGAAAGAAAACCTCAGTCAAATTCAGAGTCATGAACTTAGGTATCCATGAGTGTCTACTCGGGATGGATTGGCTTAAGCCTAATGACGCCCACATCCACTGTGGAAAGGGTCAAGTTTCCTTTCGAAACTCTGAAAGAGAGTTTGTTACAACTCAAGGTGAGGCAGGAGTGCCAAGGATCCAGTTAGCCAAAGTATCGCGGATCATAAAAGGGGTTAGGAAAGGATTACCTGTTTACTTGATCAAACTCAACAAGTTAGATCAAAAGCAAGAGTCTCATGAGGGACCCTCTTGGCTAAAAGAATACGCTGACGTATTCCCTGAGGAATTAACTGAACTTCCACCTCCAAGAGAAGTTGATCATGAAATAAGGCTATTACCTGGAGCTGCGCCAATTGCAAAGAGACCTTATAGAATGTCCATTCCGGAAGCTATTGAGTTGAAGGAACAACTCAAGCAACTGTTAAACCAGGGTTACATCCGGCCCAGCAACTCACCATGGGGAGCTCCAGTTCTATTCCAGAAAAAGAAAGATGGGACACTTCGACTATGTATTGATTACCGTGGGTTGAATCAATCAACAGTCAAGAACAAGTATCCTATTCCTAGAATAGATGAGCTTCTTGATCGCCTTCAAGGTGCAAAGATCTTCTCCAAAATTGATCTCAGGTCAGGTTACTATCAAATCAGGATCAAGGATGAAGATATTCCAAAAACGGCCTTCAATACAAGATATGGGCAATTTGAATTTTTAGTTATGTCATTCGGGCTTACAAATGCACCTGCCACCTTCAATAGACTAATGCAGGATATTTTTAGACCATATCTTGATGATTTTGTGCTTGTCTTCTTCGATGACACTTTAGTCTATTCTAAACAGGAAGAAGATCATGAACCTCAACTTCGGATTGTCCTTGAGACAATGAGGTCTCATAAGCTGTATGCAAAAATGAAGAAGTGTGCATTCTTCAAACGTCAGATTGAATATCTAGGATTCATAGTATCATCAGAAGGGATATCAGTAGACCCAGCCAAAGTCAGAGATGTGCTTGAATGGCCAGTACCAGTATCCGTCAAAGAAATACGCAGTTTTCTTGGCTTGACAGGATGGTATAGGGTCTTTATGAAAAACTATGCTTTGATTGCAACACCTCTTACCGACTTACTAAAGAAGCAGACTTCTATTACATGGTCAACTCCCGAGCAAAATAGCTTCGACCAACTGAAGCAATGTTTGGTATCAGCACCTATTCTGAAATATCTGACCTCAATAAGGAGTTCGAGGTAGTAACTGATGCCAGCATTCTTGCCTTGGGGTGTGTACTTATGCAAGAAGGTCATCCAGTAGCATATTCTTCAAGGAAATTGAAGAGTCATGAAAAGAATTATGCCACCCATGATCTGGAGTCATTAGCTGTCATCCATGCTCTAAAGCTTTGGAGACATTACCTGTTGGGTAACAGGTTTACTCTAGTAACCGATCATAAGAGTCTCAAATGGATTTTTACCCAGAACGAGCTCAACATGAGGCAACGTCGATGGATTGAAGTATTGGAGGAGTATGATTTTGAAATCAAGTATCGTCCAGGGAAAGAGAATGTAGTTGCCGATGCACTCAGTTGCAAGGCATTCCTAAATTCCCTAATCTTGCAGAATCCATCAACGGCCAGATCTCTGGCTACAAAGGTATCTATGCCAAGCAACCCTATACTCGAACTAGCTAGAGAGGAAGCATGCCATGATTTGGCCTACCAAACCATGATAAAAGAAATATCTACCAAGGAGCAGAATCTGAAGTCACAAGCTAAGTATCGGGAATTTTCCATTGATAATGGACTTGTCTACTACAGAACAAGGCTATGTATACCAACAAGCCAGTCACTTAAGCAGAAGATATTATGGGAAGCTCATGATTCCCCTTTCGCAGGACATCCTGGCTATGCAAAAACTCTTAACGCAGTTAGGAAGAGCTACCATTGGGAGAGGCTTAAAGGTGACGTTCTCAAATATGTCAGTGAATGTTTGTCTTGCCAACGTATCAAGGCTGAACATGTCATGATGCCAGGGAAATTGCAACCACTTGACATTCCCCAAATGAAATGGGAATTCATCAGTATGGATTTTGTGGTGGGCTTACCCCAAGTCCAAGGAGGATACAACTCCATTATGGTTGTAGTTGACATGCTTACTAAGGTTGCACACCTGATTCCAGTAAAGACAAACTATAAAGCCTCCGACATTGCAAGAGTGTTTATCAAAGAAATATTCAAGCTACATGGGTTACCTAGAAGGATCATTAGCGATCGAGATTCTCTCTTCACTTCACACTTCTGGAGAGCTATCTTTGAAGCTATTGGAACTCAACTCTGTTTTAGCACCGCTGTCATATTGCTGCGCATTCGAGGTGTGAAAACCACCCAAAAATTGTGTGTGTGATTTGATACTTTGTATATACTCAGTTGTTGTGTTTACATTTATTTTCTGCGCATGAGTGAACATGATGAGATGTTTGACTGGCCAAAGACCAAGCCACTTTTACCCAGGTTAACAAGCCAACTCCTAAGAGTTGTTGCACTAAACAAGTGATTATTTCACTAATTGTTTTAATTTGACTCAACTTAGCCTTCCCTAAAATCTATAATGTTATTTGTAGTAGTCCAACTGCAAAGATTCTAAACTTCAATAAATTATACTGGGCACTAAATTGCTAAACCTAAGATAACTATGGTTTCTCCTCATCTCTCAGAGGCAGCTCCTCATAATGTACTCCTGCCATGCTAGTGGCGGTTTATCCAGGAAATGTTTTTAATGTTTGACTTTGGAAAGGTTGTTTCAAGAATATAGATCTCTTAGATCTATTTGTATATCTCCATTTAAAATTCCTTTTTATGTTTCTCCTCCTGATTAAAATTAATTCTTTTTATTTGTTTAATTTTAAACAAACATTCAAATCAAATTTCTGACATACCATAAACCCCTAAATTTTAATCTCCCTTGGTAGACATTTCCCACTCCGTATATTAATTTCATCGTTGCTTATTAGTTTTTAAATACTTAATTCATTTTGCAAATATAACGTCCTTTCCTTCTCTCTTCTATAACCAGTATCAGCATGATAAAACAAATTCTTTTCCCACTCTATTGGTTCACATGAAACGTTCATTTTAAATCCCGTATATCCCCTTAGTTTTCTTTAAATTATCCTAGTAGCCCTCCACTCCATAGATTTAAGAAATTGATTGTAAAATGAACAACATGTAAAAATTTAACATAGATGCTAAGACTTTTCCTCATGCCATCCAATCCTCAAATTATTTTGATTTTATTTTGGTTTTAATTTAAACTAAATGTTATAACTGCAACCTATCATTATAAATCATTATAAAGTGTTATCAATCTTTTTATTTGTAATTTCCCATGTTTCCTAAATGTTCACACCGTATATAATCTCTCCTTTCAAAACCAAAACACCCTATCTTTATACAAGCATTTCTTAAGTGAAATATTATTAAATCATTATTTCTTTTCTTTAACCCTTACAAAAAAAATGCACTAAACAATCAAATATTTTGTTTCCCATACTTCACTAAGAATCCATAGTTTATATCAATAAATAACACATTTTACATAAAGGAAAACTATGCTTTTTCCTAAAAATAACTCTTTTCTAATTTTTAAATATAACAAAACATCTTTACAAATCTTGATAGAAATTCAGTAAATTTCCTGACTCATAAGCTTTATAGGAAAAATATCAGAACTTATAAATTTTCAATCAGTAATTTTATAACATTTTATTTATGATAATTTTGAGTCATTTTTAGTGTTTTCGACTGTTTTTTATTTTTAATAAATAAAAACCAGTTCAGATAAATGCAGACAACCATGTAGCATAAGAAAACAGGTTAAAAGACATGTTTTAAAAATATTAAACTAAAGAAATTATCATGCCATATCATTTACTTTAGATAAATCAATTAGACACTTACTTGCAAAACCCGCAGGTCGTCGTCACGTCCTTGGAGACCGTGTCCTCTTGCAGTCCAGTCACGTAAAGTCTATTTTCTATCCAGTCGATTCAAATGGAAGCTCATCATCTTGTTCTTTTCCCACAGTTTCCCATATACTATTCCTGCCTATAACTTCCACACTTATTCTTCAAACTCCATGTTACATAGAAAACAAGAAGGATCTCTCATCCACCTTTGATCCTTGCTTATGATTTTGTCGATGAAGATCTCCTCCCATACTCTCATGAATCTTGGATATGAACTTGCTTGTGCTTAGGCTTGACCCTTATCTTGATTACTTTGTGGAAGAGAAGAGATTAGGGGTTATGTGGGAATGGAACTTAAGAGATATTGTTTCCTTTATTGTATCATTTAGCCTTCGAAAAGAGAGATACGACACAAAATTCTACCACTGTCCACGATTGAAAATCCAGCTATCACTTCTTCCCATTGTTTTCCACTTGCGATGGTTGCAATGCACCACTTCTTTGGTTTTGATCTCGTGATATTGTCGATAATGGGGCTTTTATTCTCTTTGCTTCTCTAAGTTTGATGTTTTATTGCAGGTCATGGTCGTGTCGATTCTCCCTGACATGAATCTTGTGATGCCGCCGATTATGTCTTCATCTTCTTGCTTCTCTGGTAGAAGAAGAAGGTCTTTTCACCTTCATCTATCTCTCTCTCTCTAATGTCTACATACGGGTCTAAATATGTGGTCCCTCCTCTGCTCCGCACGGCCAGCCCTGAGCCCTCATAAGAGCTCTTTCTCTCTCCACTGTAGTGTAGAACTCTCTCTCTCTCACACGCGCATAAAAATTTGATAAAAGGACAGACTAGATCTATCCCAGATCCATATATCACCCACCTCTCAGGCTCGTCTCTGCATACCTGACCTTCTTCTGCTGCTTCGTCTCGATTCTTCCTCCCCTCCCTTCTTCTCCTTTCTTACACAGCATAACAATGGCTGAGTCGGGCGAGCACGGGAACCGCGGCCTCTTTCACCACCATGACAAGAAGTATGGCGGCCAGGCCGGCTAGGTGGTGGTGAAGAGCACAGAAATCCACGCCACCTCCACTACGGTGGATGGCAAGCCTTACGACGCCAAAGTGGAGATCAAGAAGCACGCCCAGAAGGAGCACCTCGCTGAAGCCGGGTCCCTCCTCTGCTCCGCACGGCCAGCCCTCTCCTTATTGATTGCCTCAGTCTTGCCGTCGCCCCTTCTGCCTATTGATCACTCAACCAATACCTTTCATGATTATTAGTGATCTCTCCTCCTCTCTCAAGTCTTCTCCAGTGTGAGCAAGATTTCTGTCTATCTATCAAACCTCATATCGATTTACCTCTGCATCAAAAAAAACTCGCTTTGTTGCTTGGGCAGAGAGGGCATACATTTTTGATACAGGGGAGGCTTGATTGATTGATTCATTCTTATGTTGTTGTCTCTGCTTTCTTCTCCGGCAATCGGATTATAGGCAAGAGACAGACGCCTTGATGCATTGATGGGCTTTCATGCATCTGCTTCTTCCCGATTCCGTCTCAGACGTGAGAATTGCAGCTTGAGCTCTTAAGAAAAATGAAGCTTTTGCAGACCTCTCCTGCAATGGAGTCTTTTTTCTCTCTATTGCCCTCATGCCCTCCCTCCTTTTCACGACACGAATTGCAACCGCCTTTCTCCCATGACATTCGTTTTTTTTTTTCTTTCCTTTTCTTTCAAGTTCCTTCTATTAAGGTTTCTTCCTATTAAGGTTTTTTTACTCTCCCCCAACACACAACCCCCTAAGGCAAAGTCAAAACCCCCATCCATCTTCTTTTGCAAATAAACGACTCCTCCCAGTTGTGGCTTGGAGTAGGAGTTTTTGAGAATCTCCTCAAGCATACTCACATTTACGATAAGACCAACATTGAAACCTTTTCAATTCAGGTCGATTGCAAAGCCGAGGGATAGTGCACACATTATTAAGTTTATAATAATAATTTCATGTTGGCATTGGATTCATTATAGCTAATTGGAACTTTCAGCTCTCTATTGCATTTTCTTATGCACTACTCCTTGATTGCATTGATGCAGTGGCATTCATCTTCAGTTGAAATAAACTGTGTTTGTAATCATTCGATGTTGGCATTGTAAGTCGTTATAACTGCCCTCCATGACCTAAACCATAACCTAAAACTACATAATCTGCCATGAATAACACGATTTCTAGTGACTCTAAGAATATGGATTGCATAAGCTCAAAGGACTTCATTTCTGCAATGTCCTACAGTCCCTAAGCCTTGGTCTTAATACCCTATTTCTGGCAAATGAGATATAAGAGTTTCTTATGGTTGTAGACAGGCCAAAAGATTGAATTTTGTACCGACATTCCCTGGCCAGACTACAAGGACACGGTCTCCAAAGACAGCAACAACGAACACCGCATCTGCATTGAATTCATGTAAAAATTTAGTAATAAGGTGTCAATTGTATACAGTTTTGCCAAAAAATTGTTGCAATAAATGGCATGTCTTTAGGTGTTGTCATTCTCCCCCACTTAATTGCGAAGCGTCCTCGCAAGCACAGCTACATCACGAACATTCAGCATCACGAACATTGCTACGCAACTTTGAAAGAAAAATATACTCTCCTCCACTTAATTGCGAAGCGTCCTCGCAAGCACAGCTACAAGATCTGCAAAACCGCACACGGACAACTAGTAGACACTGGAAAAGTAGAAAACAATACTTATTTGTGTCATATTAAAATGCAAACAATATAAATGTTTCAATGAAAAGATGTAAAAACTTGTGCAAACTAACATTCTCCCTTACTCACTCTCCCCACTGAAATGCATAACAGAGCTTCATCCATTGCATAGAATATACCAACTAGGAAGCTGTCTAGAGCCGCTAAACAACAATAATCCCTCTAGGCAATAAATTGCCACACTACTATCCTACTAAAAATATTGCTTCTGAAATAGCATCACTGATAAGGTCGTTACTTAACAAAGAACCCAAACAAGGTAAACTAATACTACAACACTAAATAGGACTTCTAGGGTTTAGCTGCTAACCCTCCATGTTCTACTAGAACAACCAGCCAATGGTTCGGAACTTCTAAGTGTCCAAGGCTCTTCTTTTAAGTTTATATTTTAATGGTTTTTTTTTTTTTTTTTTTGTCAAAAGAGTATATACATTGATTCTCTTTCCCAAAAGGTCCCACCCCAAAGAGATACAAGGCATCGGACGCAGGGCACCCGTCAAGGAAATCCCTACAGCCTACCAAGACCTCAGAGGCGATGGTTATCTTCTTTTGGTTGTTTTTTTTCTTTAAACCCTGCAGTCTCAGGGTGTTTTTTTCTTATTTATTTTTCTTCTTTCTTTCTTTCTTTAAAAGAATAAATATATAGACTCTTCCGAACTTTTAATATTTGGATTTTAAGGATTGTTTTGTTGTTATTTTTTTTTTTTAAAGGATCAACTAAGAGCTAAGAAGACATCACTTAATTGAACGGTCAAACATTTCAGCTCAACAACTTTGCTCGAGGAATCTAATCTAGCGCATAATACTAGTCACTCTGCCTAGGCAAATGATAAGCAATGAATACTCACCAGCTCAGCATCTTTCTTCCACGCTACTCCTAGTCAAAATTTCGTGGAGAGAACCTTGTTATTCAGCTATCCCACTTATCGCTAGAAAAGCGACCAAAAGATAGGGGAAAACTCTATAGGATTCCTAATCGGACACCCATACAATGAAATTCACTATGTTATGCACACATGTCACCCCCTTTTTTAATCACTTCCTAATGCTAAGTCCCCTCCCTTGTGAGTGGACTTCATATAGAGAATTGTGTATATATATCATTCATATTTGTTTAAAATATTTATTTAAAATTCCTCTGTAATTTACTTAAGTGTTTTTTTTTTTCTTCTTCTTCGACATCTCTAATTTCATTCCATCAATTTTTTTATCCATGTATTTTTCAAAATGAATATGAAATAAAAAGTTTAGGTATGAAACAACCTTATATGTTCGTGGATATTGCAACTCCAAGAATCAATCAGAAACATACAACAGTGTATAACGCAAAATCATAGTCAAATCTGCACATGAAACATACACTAGCCAGTACAATGTTAAAGGGTTAGATAAATAATAAAACTTTTCCCTGTACAAAAGAATTATCAAATACTCATGTCACAATCTCGATCAACTAGACTATCATAACGCTCCCACAGTATATTTCTCCACTTGGTAACCATTCTTGCATATAGAACTGTCCTTCTTACTAACTTAAATATCCCAAACTCCAGCACTGAAAGGAATATCCTGACCGTGCGTGCAACTAACTACCTAACTACGTGGAAAATAAAACTAAAGTGCATGAAAACCTACAGGATATCAATAACTCAAAGCATTGTATGTTTTTTTTTTTTAACCATATGTATTTTTGTTTGTTTGGTTTGGTTGTTTGTTTGTTTTTTTTTTTAAATATAGAATAAAAGAAAAAACATAAAAGACTAAGAAAACAAAATATCTAGACTAAAATCTTCAAAGTCTCTGAGATCTTCTAGTGAAAACAATAATCCTAATCCGAAATCATCAACTCCATCTAAGTCAAACCTATTAACTAAACTATCATCTATAGGATGCTCAAGAATAGCCTCTAGCGTAGACATGTCAGAAGTCACAGATCCGCTATCAGGTGCATCGCTAAGAACCTCCATCACCTCATGGAGCGAAGCCGAAGCTGCATCATCATAGTAGGGCATAGGGGCCACTGGTAAAGCATCTAAGGAATGCCCCTCGGTCGCATCCATGTACCAACAAATATAATCCCAACATGGGCAGGGAACACTAGTCTGCAAATCATGGTAAGATGGAGTAAGGCGGTAGACAGTGGAACGATATCTCGCAAATTCTGCTTGCTCTCTACCTACCCTAGACTGACCAGCGCCGCGCTCAGGAGAAAAAACACTATTATAATCATGACGCTGGTAGGTATAACCAATCATTTCCTGCATGGCAGTGGTACCATAGCGTCGAAAGTATGTGCGACACTGCCAACACAAGAGCTGAGCACGCACAAATAAATGCCGCTGACAAGACCTACAACCAAAAGGTGGATGATACTGTAAACAAAAAATAATCACAAAGGAAGAACCACAACAGGCCTCCCCTCTCGGTGCATATAAAAACCTGTCATGCGTCTGAAAACGCGGAATATCGTAAGGTCCAGCATGAACAGGATCAGTACTATCGGCATCAATACGAGGGTAAAGCGCATCCATCCACAAAAAGGCCATACCTGCATCCCGTTTAAAAAAAAACCCCCCAAGAAAGAAAAGACATCCAAGAGTGGATTAGACAAAATATTATTTTAACTACTAACCTAACTATACCTAGCTAGCCTAAGTCACAAAATGTTTAAGGCGCAGGCCATTAACCCTAAATATCTCATTTTCAGCATTAATATCCTGCACATCAAGAGAACCATTATCATAAACATTAATCACCTTAAAAGGTCCCAACCAACGAATTTTAAGCTTCCCAGGAAATTTATAATAACGACTGTCATAAAGTAAAACTAAATCGCCTTCTTTAAACTCCCGTACTTTAATATTCTGATCGTGCCATGCTTTACGACGTTTTTGCATTGCTTCTAGACTTTGTAGAGCTAATAATCTTTCCTCATCCAACTTTACCAATTGTAAAATCCGTTGTTTTAAAGATTCAACCTCACCTAATCGTAATGATAGAGCTACTCGTAAAGTGGGCAACTCTTGCTCAATAGGGAATATAGCATTAGTGCCATAAACTAAATTGAAGGGTGTATTTTGCACTGTCACCTTATAAGTAGTTCTATAAGCCCATAACGCTTCATATAAACGTTCATCCCAATCTCGCCTGTGGGAAGCAACCGTTTTAGTTAAAATCCCACATATAATGCGATTGGTTACTTCAACCTGACCGTTAGCTCTGGGATAATAAGGTGTTGATTTGCGATGTTTAATTTTATAGATTTCCATTAACTCGCTAATAAGACCATTCAAGAAATGGGAACCTCGGTCACTTACTAATTCTAGTGGGCAACCAAAACGCGTAATAATATTCTCATACATAAACTTAGCCACATCAATGGCTTTATCCGTTTTAAGTGCTTTCGCTTCCACCCACTTTGTAATATAGTCAGTACAGACTAAGATATAACGATTCGATCGATATCTAGTAGGCGGATCGATTGGGCCTACAAAATCAATTCCCCATTTCTCAAAAGGTGCTAATGCTAATATAGGTGTCAAAGGCGTAGCAAAACTCTTAGAAGGACGACCAGTCCTTTGACATACATCGCATTTGCGACAATAATAATAAGTATCTTTAAATAGAGTAGGCCACCAATAACCGGCTAATAGAACTTTCCTTGCAGTCAATTCACCGGCAAAATGGCCACCACACGGCTCATCATGCAATGCCTTAAGAACCACTGGTACTTCATCTTCCCTTACACAACGTCGATAGATACCTTCGCGTGGAAAAAATTTATAAAGGTAACCCCCTAATAATCCATAGGAGCGTGATTGCATTAATATCTGACGTTTCCTGCGCTTGTCAGCACCAGGTGGATATTGAGCAGTACTAAGAAAATTCGCAATATCAGCATACCATGGAACTTGTGTCTCCACAGTAAAAAGTGATGCATCCGGCAAATCATCTTCCACACCTTCCTCTTTGTCTGATGTTAATAATCGTGATAGATGATCTGCTAGCACATGAGCTCTACCAGGACGAGTAACTATTTGAAAATCAAACTCCTGGAATAACAACATCCAACGAATCACACGTCCTGAAAGTTCTGCTTTATTAAGCAAATACTTTAACGCCTCATGATCAACATATATAGTAAACTTGTTCCCTAATAAATAATGACGAAATTTCTCCACCGCAAATACCATTGATAGGCATTCTTTCTCAGTGGTGGTATAATTCCTTTCTGCATCACTTAAATTTCGACTCGCATAATAAATTGGATGATCCACCTTATTATCATCTGCTTGGCACAAAACAGCTCCTACAGCATACATAGATGCATCAGCATGAATATGGAATTCTTTTGTCCAATCTGGGGGTGCGAGTACTGGTCCTTCAATTAACTTATGTTTAAGAAATTCAAATGCTTTCTGGCAAACACCATCCCAAATAAAAGGAGTATCCTTTCGTAGTAGATTTGTCAAAGGTGATGCCACCTTTGCAAAATCGGAAATAAATCTCCGATAATAATTTAGATGTCCTAAAAATCCACGCAACTGCTTAAGATTTGTTGGAGGTGGAAGTGCAGAAATCTTAATAATTTTAGCTGGATCCATTGCAATACCTTCTTTAGAAACGATATGCCCCAATAAGGTTCCTTTTGGTACTCCAAAAACACATTTATCAGGATTCAAGGATATACCTACTTCATCACTACGTTCAAATACTTGCGTTAGTAACTCAGGCATTTCTTTTGCTGTACCATAGACACAGAAGTCATCTAAGAAAACTTCCATCCATTGACGTAGAAAATCTTGATAAGCTGCAATCATAACTCTCTGAAATGTTGCGGGTGCATTGCACAAACCAAAAGGCATTACTCTATAAGCAAATGTACCCCATTCAGTAGTAAATGTAGTTTTGGATTGATCTTCGGGATGAATTAGTACTTGGTTGTAACCACTAAATCCATCCATGAAGGAATACAGCTCATGACCAGCAACCTTATCAAGTACCTGATCAGTAAATGGCAAAGGAAAATGATCTTTACGTGTTTTGCTATTTAGCTTTCTATAATCGACACAAATGCGAATCTTCTTACTATTCTTCTTGGGTACTACCACAATAGGAGATACCCATTCACTGTATGCAACAGGATAAATAAATCCAGCATCTAAAAGCTTAGTAATTTCAGCTTTCACTAACTCTGCATACACAGGGTTTGTTCGTCGTTGACGTTGACATACAGGTTTTGTGCCTGGTTCTAGATCAATATAATGCTGACATAATTCAGCTTTGATACCCTTAAGGTCCCTATATGACCAAGCAAAAGCGTCAACATGCAATCGTAAGACTTCTTCGAATCTTTCACGGTGTGGCGATTCCAATTGGTCTCCTAAATTTAAATATTTTCCTTCTGCCATTTTAAGCTTAACTACTTCAACTTCAGGCTCTTCAATAAATAGAGAGTCTATTCTTCGTGGCTTAATTTTGGGCACATCTTCGGATATCTGCATCAATACATTTCCAAGCAGGTTATTCTTAGTACTTGATTCTGGTGTTTCTTCTCCCACATTCACAGAATTTACTAAGGGTAAAGCCCTATAAGGAATAATAGCCAGGTTATCCTGCGTAGCACCATCAACTTCTACTCCATAGATATTTACTAACTCGGGAAAGGATTTTTCAGTATATCTCTTCCCATATTTATCTAAATCGCCATTATTGACATTTACATTTTTACGAGATTTCATGGTAAATGAGGTTCTTACAGAGTCAATTACGCTAGGTATCTGCTCTGAAGTACATGGATATTGAGCATGTAACCTACGACGATATCGACGTAAAATTTCGTTATTCTTTTCTAAACATTCCTGATCATCTAAACTCCAAAACCATTGATTATCTTTAAGCTTGAGAATTAATGAATGTAGATTCTCATCCTCCTCGCCCTGAATTCGACAGCCCAAATAATGTATAACTTGTTTCAGTTCCACAAAATTTCTAGGTACTGCAGGTTCAAACCATCTAAGTTGTGGCTCTTGCCCATCCCCATAAATAGTAAAATCCATTACTCTTTCTTTTGGATGAGGCAACACCACCGCTTGCATATTGTGCAATTTAACCTTAGTAGGTTCAGATTGGACTCGTTGATAACCAATTATCGGTCCCCTTGAACGGCGATAAATCTTCTGCGCAATTCCGGTCGAACGCCTAAAAGAATGACACAACCAGGGAACATTTGTAGGGTTTTTCTCTTGAGTCTCTGGTTCAAAAATATTCTTAGATTTATGTTTTTCCAAAAACCTATCAGTGTCTTCATGTTCTTCCCAATAATTTGTATCCATAGATAACGCTTGGTCCATCTGTAACTCACCCCTACTGAATTTAGATTTCTCTTCTTCTAAATAAAATTCTAAAAACGAGATTTCATCTAGATATCGCCTTTCTCTAAACTGAAACTCTGCCTTTTCCTTTTGCAACTCAGTAATCTTCTTCATTGCTTCATTTACAGCAGTCAACGCTGCCTCACGCTCTACTTCCAATGCCTCTTCCAATTCTCTAATAATCCTAACGTAATTGCCATGATGTTCACGAGAAGTCTGTGAAAACCTGTTAAAAGCCGAAGCTGAATCATCCTCATCCTCACGAGATAGTGGTCTTTGTAAGGGTTTGCACCTATGCCTACTTCTCCTTTCTCTTTCCTTCGCTTCTAGCTGGTAGTAATAAATCCTTTTAGCTCTATCTGGCAATTGTCCAAATCCAAAGGGTAAAGCATTTTCCCCATAAGGAAGAGCTTCTAAAATCCTACTCTCAAGCATACTATTATGATTATCAGTAACATCATCTTCTCCCATACCTTCTGAAGAGGTTATTGAAATGTCAGCCAAATCAGATATCATTAACTCAGGCATTTCTTCCTCCTCTAATTCATCCATAGAAATCACTTCCGACCTGTTGTAAGCAAAAAATACATCTTCTTGATCATTTCCTTCTTGATTTGTAGATAATTGAAAACATGTTTCAAGCGAATTATCAGGATACTTTGCTTCCTCTACTGAAAGCATTAAGCAGTCGAGGGTTGTATCTTCGGATGTAGATAACCACTGAGTAATATCGCTATCCGAATCATTGTCAGATGAAAACGCTACAGCATACTCACCAATACCCATCTGTTCTACCTTGTGAGGCTGATGTACTATATTGACCTCTACTTTCTCTGCTCCTGTTGGGTGTGGTGTCTTAAATAACCAGGCGTAAGGCCCTTCATGATCAGTCCTCTCCATTTCTGAATCATAAAACTCACTGTTGGATCTCTCATCCATTTCACTAACTGCTTCATCTCCTGAATCTTTCAAAAATCCTTTTGAAATAACTTGTATCTTAACCCTATCGTCTCTAGGACCAATCACAATTGAACCTTTATACCAGTCCTGAATGCATCTTGCTTGGTATAACCAAGGTCTTCCCAACAGAACAGAATATGATGAAATATTTGTTTGCGAACGAACGATCAAATAGTTCACATGAAATTCTAATCCGGCTACTACAGATCTCACATTTCGCAGTAACCCCAAAGGAGTTACTTTCCTTTGATCAGCCACACGTAAAACAATATGAGTAGGTTCTAGATCCTTCAACCCTAATTCTTGCATAGCTTGTTCTGTCATCAAATTAACTGCTGAGCCACCATCTAACTGCACTTCATGTAGCAAGTGGCCATTAATAGTAGTATCGATAACTGGAGCTCCTGGGTCCACAAATAAATCTACTATTTTTACATCCTTAGTTGTTTTTCCTTTGGAAGAATTTTCACGGACTTTAGAAGCGTTTATTTCAATCTTCTTCCTTCGACGCCGAACTAATTTATGGTAAAGTTGTTTCCGACAAACAGGCGCTATTTCTAGCAATTGCCGAAGGTTAATAGTCAATGATATTTCTTCTAATGCAGCCCAAAGATCATAGGTCTTATTTACGGATTCTACATAATCTTTACTCCCTTCCTTAGGAGGAACCAATCTTTCGGGAAAAGGAGCTACTCCCACTTGAATCTTAGGATTTACTAAAGGCACAGGTAATAATGGATGGTCAGAGGAATGCTGCGGAGAATCCGATTCAGGTAGTTCTATATTAGGATCTATGTCCCTAGACTTATCCTTCACTGCTCCGTTTAATTGTGAACTCTCTTCCTCTAAACCTTGCTCCTTCTGTTGTTGCTTTTGTGCCCGAGTAATAACACCAATCATAGGATCAGCCCTAAAGGTCACCTTACGAGGTATAAATTTTGATTTAACTCCAATATCTTTCCTTATTGTTTCTACTTCAACTAAATTTGCAGCAGACGTTGAAGGTTCGTTAGAGGTTTGTTTCCCTTTGTCAGACATTTTATTATCCTCTCGCTTAGGACAATTCTCTTCATAGTGTCCTTCACCACTGCACCTCCTACAAAGAGGAGTATAGTCTTGATTTTTACGCGCATTTGGACAATATGTGGCTATGTGACCTTCTTGTTGGCATTGATAACAAATTACTGGTCCCCTAGGTCTTTGTTGACCACCTTGTCCCATTGAATTACGAAAATTTCCATTATTTCTTCTAAAAGGAGAATTTCTCCCTCGATTGCTATCACTGTTGTAATTGTTTCGAGGCACTGGGGGTCTACCCTGGGTGGGCAATCCTCGTGGCCTAAAAGGTTGATTGGGTGGTTCAATCTCATAGGTCCTATTATTACGATCCATGTAATTGTAATTCGTTTGCATTGAACGAGCTTGTTGTTGCTCTTGACCTAATTTATGCCAACAATTTGTATCTAAATGACCAATCTTGTGGCAAGAAGAGCAAAACGGTGGATGATCGGGCATTAACCTTGAAGGCGTCGGACACTCTGTAGCCACATGGCCGTAACCATGACACTTGCCACACCAGATATTAGATCGAGGTGGGTTTGAAGTCGAATTTCCCGACGATTGTTGAGCGCTAGATCCTTGTGTCGTTATCGAATAAATTTCCTTCAAAGGTGCTTGTACTGCAGTCATAATTTCCTCCTTTAATTTTCCTAGAGATTTCGCAATAATATCTGCTACTTTTGCTTCATCCAGAGGAGATTGAGATTGCGGCATAGAAGGCATTCCTGTCTGCATCATATAGGCTGGAATTGAAGTGTACGGATTTAGAGGTACACTCGACATGTTTGAGCTTGCGGTTACCGAGGGATTTACAGGAACGGTCACATAAGACACGTTCTTAGGTACCCCACCTGAAGTGCTTGGGTATTCTGTCCGAGATTCTTTGAATAGATCTCTCCGTCGTTGTTGACTAAGCTGCACTTCTTCCCACCATCTAGCATGTGTTTTAGCATCTGCCAACGTAGCTAGTCGTTGTAAACTAACATGCTGATGAACTTCAGGATTAAGTCCATCAATAAACTTACGTTTTTGCGTGGGATCGTCAGGAGCAGGATTCATCTTACGAATGATTGTCTCCATGCGCTCAATATAATGTTCAACACTTTCAGTTGCTCCTTGGGACAGATAATCCAATTGAAGAGCCAATCTATCTTGAAAACCTTGTCGTCTAAATTTTTCTAGAAAAGCTCTTGATAAGGCATCATAGGTCCCTTTATGTTGAGCATCTAAATTCCCATACCATTTTGCTGCTTCATCTTTTAATGTTGCAGGGAAGATATGAAGCTTTTGGTCGTCATCTATTATCTCATTGGCGATGCAAGTCACCTCAAATCTTTGCGAATGGGCATCGGGATCTTCGTCCCATAATCCCCCGAATTGCGTGAAATCAGCTAATCTAACTGGGTTGCGAGCCATTGTTTCTCTAAATAGTAGCCCTAACCCTAAATCGTTGATAGTATCAAACCACGGAGGTTCCTGAGGTTCCTTAAATAATTGACGCAATCCGAAATTTGACTCTAAATCCCAGTCAAAGAGTAGTTCAATACTCCCGACCGTAGCATTAGCTTCACTCTCCCTAGTTTCACTATTTTGCCTACCTCTTTCCCCAGTGAGACTACTAGTACTGGAGACAACTTGATCCCATTGATATGAAGCTGCTTCACTTTCTTTCAATGGTGTTCTACCAGTTGATAAGCTAGGTTGAAGAGGTTCTACCGTTGAGTTAGACACAGCGTCTACTCCCAAATTCAGCAATGCATTGACCCTCTCTAGCCGTTCTAATAGCCAAGCCTCTTGTCGCACTGCTCGTTCTCTAACTCGCTGATCCCTAGCTTCGTTTTGCTGCTTCCGTCTCTCTTCTGAATTCATCCACGAGTACAAAACTAGCTGTTACTGTCATACTCCAAAATTACGCTCGTTCTATTTGAAGCTATAAAATTAGGTTGTCGCTTGTATGCGCACTTAGAAGGTTCAAAATAGTCGGCAGCTCTGGGTCTATCTCCCCAAAAGGTAACTTTTCTTCTTGCTCGGGGATTAAACCTAGAATTTCAGCAACCTCTCTAACGTCTTTCGTGTCGAAAGAAATTCTTAAACCTCTGGATACACGTATCCAAGGCAACACATCATCCCACACTACTCTTCTAAACGTCCGATAAGCTGTGCGGTGATACCAATCAAAGTGGTACGATACACTGATTGTATTTATCTCTACCGCGTCTATTAACCCAAAATGTGTCGCTAGTAGAACTATAGTTTGCGCACAGTCGTTAAAGCCCCAGCTCCAAGAGGATAATTGTTCAACGTCCACAGTTAATTGTGGCCCAAAATATGTGCCTCCCTCTACTAACTCTGTATCTCTCGCCCTATCTAGCACTTTTCTTTGACACTCCTGGGGCAAATTAGGAAAATAGTCCCTTAGAAAAGAGAATGCGTATTCACTCATAAATAACACTTAGGATCTAAAATACCCTCGGAAGATTTATCACTCGTTCAAGCGCACTTGGCTCCCGGCAAACGCACCAAAAATGACTGGCCAAAGACCAAGCCACTTTTACCCAGGTTAACAAGCTAACTCCTAAGAGTTGTTGCACTAAACAAGTGATTATTTCACTAATTGTTTTAATTTGACTCAACTTAGCCTTCCCTAAAATCTATAATGTTATTTGTAGTAGTCCAACTGCAAAGATTCTAAACTTCAATAAATTATACTGGGCACTAAATTGCTAAACCTAAGATAACTATGGTTTCTCCTCATCTCTCAGAGGCAGCTCCTCATAATGTACTCCTGCCATGCTAGTGGCGGTTTATCCAGGAAATGTTTTTAATGTTTGACTTTGGAAAGGTTGTTTCAAGAATATAGATCTCTTAGATCTATTTGTATATCTCCATTTAAAATTCCTTTTTATGTTTCTCCTCCTGATTAAAATTAATTCTTTTTATTTGTTTAATTTTAAACAAACATTCAAATCAAATTTCTGACATACCATAAACCCCTAAATTTTAATCTCCCTTGGTAGACATTTCCCACTCCGTATATTAATTTCATCGTTGCTTATTAGTTTTTAAATACTTAATTCATTTTGCAAATATAACGTCCTTTCCTTCTCTCTTCTATAACCAGTATCAGCATGATAAAACAAATTCTTTTCCCACTCTATTGGTTCACATGAAACGTTCATTTTAAATCCCGTATATCCCCTTAGTTTTCTTTAAATTATCCTAGTAGCCCTCCACTCCATAGATTTAAGAAATTGATTGTAAAATGAACAACATGTAAAAATTTAACATAGATGCTAAGACTTTTCCTCATGCCATCCAATCCTCAAATTATTTTGATTTTATTTTGGTTTTAATTTAAACTAAATGTTATAACTGCAACCTATCATTATAAATCATTATAAAGTGTTGTCAATCTTTTTATTTGTAATTTCCCATGTTTCCTAAATGTTCACACCGTATATAATCTCTCCTTTCAAAACCAAAACACCCTATCTTTATACAAGCATTTCTTAAGTGAAATATTATTAAATCATTATTTCTTTTCTTTAACCCTTACAAAAAAAATGCACTAAACAATCAAATATTTTGTTTCCCATACTTCACTAAGAATCCATAGTTTATATCAATAAATAACACATTTTACATAAAGGAAAACTATGCTTTTTCCTAAAAATAACTCTTTTCTAATTTTTAAATATAACAAAACATCTTTAAAAATCTTGATAGAAATTCAGTAAATTTCCTGACTCATAAGCTTTATAGGAAAAATATCAGAACTTATAAATTTTCAATCAGTAATTTTATAAAATTTTATTTATGATAATTTTGAGTCATTTTTAGTGTTTTCGACTGTTTTTTATTTTTAATAAATAAAAACCAGTTCAGATAAATGCAGACAACCATGTAGCATAAGAAAACAGGTTAAAAGACATGTTTTAAAAATATTAAACTAAAGAAATTATCATGCCATATCATTTACTTTAGATAAATCAATTAGACACTTACTTGCAAAACCCGCAGGTCGTCGTCACGTCCTTGGAGACCGTGTCCTCTTGCAGTCCAGTCACGTAAAGTCTATTTTCTATCCAGTCGATTCAAATGGAAGCTCATCATCTTGTTCTTTTCCCACAGTTTCCCATATACTATTCCTGCCTATAACTTCCACACTTATTCTTCAAACTCCATGTTACATAGAAAACAAGAAGGATCTCTCATCCACCTTTGATCCTTGCTTATGATTTTGTCGATGAAGATCTCCTCCCATACTCTCATGAATCTTGGATATGAATTTGCTTGTGCTTAGGCTTGACCCTTATCTTGATTACTTTGTGGAAGAGAAGAGATTAGGGGTTATGTGGGAATGGAACTTAAGAGATATTGTTTCCTTTATTGTATCATTTAGCCTTCGAAAAGAGAGATACGACACAAAATTCTACCACTGTCCACGATTGAAAATCCAGCTATCACTTCTTCCCATTGTTTTCCACTTGCGATGGTTGCAATGCACCACTTCTTTGGTTTTGATCTCGTGATATTGTCGATAATGGGGCTTTTATTCTCTTTGCTTCTCTAAGTTTGATGTTTTATTGCAGGTCATGGTCGTGTCGATTCTCCCTGACATGAATCTTGTGATGCCGCCGATTATGTCTTCATCTTCTTGCTTCTCTGGTAGAAGAAGAAGGTCTTTTCACCTTCATCTATCTCTCTCTCTCTAATGTCTACATACGGGTCTAAATATGTGGTCCCTCCTCTGCTCCGCACGGCCAGCCCTGAGCCCTCATAAGAGCTCTTTCTCTCTCCACTGTAGTGTAGAACTCTCTCTCTCTCACACGCGCATAAAAATTTGATAAAAGGACAGACTAGATCTATCCCAGATCCATATATCACCCACCTCTCAGGCTCGTCTCTGCATACCTGACCTTCTTCTGCTGCTTCGTCTCGATTCTTCCTCCCCTCCCTTCTTCTCCTTTCTTACACAGCATAACAATGGCTGAGTCGGGCGAGCACGGGAACCGCGGCCTCTTTCACCACCATGACAAGAAGTATGGCGGCCAGGCCGGCTAGGTGGTGGTGAAGAGCACAGAAATCCACGCCACCTCCACTACGGTGGATGGCAAGCCTTACGACGCCAAAGTGGAGATCAAGAAGCACGCCCAGAAGGAGCACCTCGCTGAAGCCGGGTCCCTCCTCTGCTCCGCACGGCCAGCCCTCTCCTTATTGATTGCCTCAGTCTTGCCGTCGCCCCTTCTGCCTATTGATCACTCAACCAATACCTTTCATGATTATTAGTGATCTCTCCTCCTCTCTCAAGTCTTCTCCAGTGTGAGTAAGATTTCTGTCTATCTATCAAACCTCATATCGATTTACCTCTGCATCAAAAAAAACTCGCTTTGTTGCTTGGGCAGAGAGGGCATACATTTTTGATACAGGGGAGGCTTGATTGATTGATTCATTCTTATGTTGTTGTCTCTGCTTTCTTCTCCGGCAATCGGATTATAGGCAAGAGACAGACGCCTTGATGCATTGATGGGCTTTCATGCATCTGCTTCTTCCCGATTCCGTCTCAGACGTGAGAATTGCAGCTTGAGCTCTTAAGAAAAATGAAGCTTTTGCAGACCTCTCCTGCAATGGAGTCTTTTTTCTCTCTATTGCCCTCATGCCCTCCCTCCTTTTCACGACACGAATTGCAACCGCCTTTCTCCCATGACATTCGTTTTTTTTTTTCTTTCCTTTTCTTTCAAGTTCCTTCTATTAAGGTTTCTTCCTATTAAGGTTTTTTTACTCTCCCCCAACACACAACCCCCTAAGGCAAAGTCAAAACCCCCATCCATCTTCTTTTGCAAATAAACGACTCCTCCCAGTTGTGGCTTGGAGTAGGAGTTTTTGAGAATCTCCTCAAGCATACTCACATTTACGATAAGACCAACATTGAAACCTTTTCAATTCAGGTCGATTGCAAAGCCGAGGGATAGTGCACACATTATTAAGTTTATAATAATAATTTCATGTTGGCATTGGATTCATTATAGCTAATTGGAACTTTCAGCTCTCTATTGCATTTTCTTATGCACTACTCCTTGATTGCATTGATGCAGTGGCATTCATCTTCAGTTGAAATAAACTGTGTTTGTAATCATTCGATGTTGGCATTGTAAGTCGTTATAACTGCCCTCCATGACCTAAACCATAACCTAAAACTACATAATCTGCCATGAATAACACGATTTCTAGTGACTCTAAGAATATGGATTGCATAAGCTCAAAGGACTTCATTTCTGCAATGTCCTACAGTCCCTAAGCCTTGGTCTTAATACCCTATTTCTGGCAAATGAGATATAAGAGTTTCTTATGGTTGTAGACAGGCCAAAAGATTGAATTTTGTACCGACATTCCCTGGCCAGACTACAAGGACACGGTCTCCAAAGACAGCAACAACGAACACCGCATCTGCATTGAATTCATGTAAAAATTTAGTAATAAGGTGTCAATTGTATACAGTTTTGCCAAAAAATTGTTGCAATAAATGGCATGTCTTTAGGTGTTGTCAATGTTTTCAGCCTATGTTGATACATGTTGCTGCAAAAAGGTTTGGAATCATTGCTTGCCAAAATCCATCAGCACTATTGCTCGTAGACTCAGCAAAAAGAGGAGCCATTGACTGTTGGACGGATTCACGGTTTAAGCTTAATGACTGAGGCTGCTTCATCATGTGGTTTTGGGTTTTCTACAGAGCGAAAGAGGATGGCCCTGTCCTTCTGGGTTTGTGGCATCCATGGGAGCACGGTGGCCATGGCCATGAGCACACACAGGTGCATGCATATGTGACTACACACGCATCGGAGGAGAAGGAAGAAGCTAAGGTTTATCATTGAATTTGAAGAACAGATGAGATGCGGACCATTGAAGGTGAAGAACTGATGAGTTGTGGTTTAATCCTGATCCTTGAATGTGAAAAATAGGTGATTTTCAAACTACAATTGTTGGAGATATGCAGTATAGTCAAGAGCTTTTGTATAAGCTAAAACTTCTACAAGCTCTAGAATAGATAGTTTGAATTTGAATCAAATGATATGTGAGCTACGAAGGCTAAAGAGGGGATTTTGAAAGGTTAAAGAAGGAGGGAAAAGGAGAGCCGTGCTTTGAGGGGAAAAAGGAGAAGCTTTTGGAGCTATTTTGAAAAGGAGGTATTTTGGGGGGAAGAGAGGTTCCTCAATCGAATCAGGGCGGAAGGAAAAGCATCGCACAAAAAGGAGCTTGACAATTTGAGGGGGGAGACATCCTTCGAAATCAGAGGGCAGGTGTTTTGTTTTTGGTTTTCATGGACTTAGAGGATGCAAGCGCAGCACAAACGGCAATAGAGTTTCTGAACTGGAGGCGGACTTCCTCAAGAGCATAGGGAAAGGAGTTGAGGCTCATGCTGAGAAGATTGCTAACGAAGATGAGCTCGTTCTAATCAGAAGAATGAGACTCAAGAAGATTGGGGTTCCATGTCAACAAAAGAAAATGATTTTACGCCACACCGAAATGTATCGACAAAATTTGTGGAAGCCCAAAATTGCCAAATCTTGAGTACAGCTGCATCGTATCACTCCTGATATTCATTTTGCAATCAGCAGGTTCAGAAATTGTTAACGTTAGAACAACAATTTGAGTGGTTAATCAGTCCTCTGAAGCAATGCATTGATCAGCTGGAGGAAGGAGGCTTCAATAGAAAACTAGATTGTACTCTGCGGCTCAATGGATGAAACAGGGGGAATCCTGTACTTGGAGAAGATTGCGACGACGGAGGGACGAAGAGGACTCTCAAGGAGCTTGGGGGGGCGCAGAATTTGGAGGGGGAGAGGATCAACGGAAGGAGCTCTGCTTTTTGGTGGGCAAGGAGGTTTTCAGTATGGGGGAGTCGAAGATGAGGACAAAGAATCAATGAGCTTTGCTGAAGGCAAACGGAATTGAAGACGATCAGCCGAGGAGCTCTGCGACTTCAGAGTATGGAATGAGTGAAAGTTAGCTTCAACTCTTCGGTGAAGGTTGCTGTGTCTGAGAGAAGGTGACGAAGGGATGCAACATGTTTCAAGAGGCCATCTCTATGCGAGGATGGAGAAAGAGTGTAGCAACGTTAGTCAAACGATTATCCTAAGAGATCAGACTGCAATGTAGAGAACGGGTCATGATGAAGATGAGGAAGTAGCAAAACTCTTCAGAAGACGAAGTAGGAAGGAGAGAAATCATTATCTCCAAGGCTCATTTCAGAGAATTATCCTCTTACTGAGGATCATCATAGTAGTCAATATAAGCTTCAGACTATAACCGATTGCTGCAATTTGACTGCATGACAGAGTCCAGAAAATTGGATTGACTTGAAAGAGAAGGAATGTGATGCGATGAAGCTACGCAGAGTGATGAAGAAGAGGCTCTAGTGCTGCGACAAGAACGAATTTACAGGGAAACACAAAGGTGGAGTGGTGGACTGATACATCACTTGCTGCTGCTCAGAAACGCATCAAAGGACAACTGACTGCTGCCACAAGTGAGATGGTTATGCTGGGAAATGGAAGCCATGATGCAGAAGAAATGACAGAGAAGGTAAATGTTAAGGAGGTGAAAGTGCCGAACAAAAATTCTATCAGTGTCAAGCATGCTGAACCTGAGGCTGAGAAAGTTGAGTCAAAGATGGTGAAGAAGGTGGAAGATAAAGTTCGCTCAACACCAACTGAGATGCTGAATACTGTTCGCAAAGTATTGAGCCCAATTTTCATGATACATACCTTAAAATTTTGGATAAGATAAACTCCAAGGTTTTACATAAGGAGGTGGTAACCATGTATGAAAACTGCAAGGTTCTTTAAAGGTTACAGAAACAGCCCATCATAACAATATAATATCACCTATTCATCCCATTCAGCTTGGAGTAACCCTGAAAACTTGATGATTGAGCTCACTATAAAGAGAGTCATATACCATCAGTGGATTACAAGAATGTTATTGGTATTCTTTACCTGTATGACAAGCTGAAGCTAAAACAGAATTTATTGATTGTAATCTGGAATTATTGTATGATTAATATATGTCTCAGAGTTGAATGCTAGAACCATCTCTGACATTGGATTATTTATTTGTTTGATCTTCCATCTTGATATATATCAAGGTCTTCTGAAGACGCGACTATGCTTTCGTAAACCCTTCGACATCTTTGGTGAACCCGACGTGAAAGCGTCGCAGAAATTTTAGGATGGGAGATACTTCAGCCTCTATTTCAGCTTCCTCTACAACTCCTGCTGCCTCTACTTCAGCTCCATCAATGACTGCTGCGTCAAGTACTTCAACGGAGGATCTAAAACAGATTTTGCAGAATATGTCCATGTATATGCAGCTCCAAAATCAGCAAACACAAATGTATATGCAGCAGCAACAACAATTGCATCAACAACAGTTGTCTCAGCAAAGGCAACTCTATTCGGAGCAGGAGAATGCAAACAGCGCGACTAAGGCTATTGAAGCAGTTGAGAGTGAGAAGAAGCTATTTGACGGGCATAATGTTTCAGCATATTTGAAGACATATGAGATCAAGATGGGGGTTTTTGGAGTTCCTGCTGGACTTATGAGTAAGTACTTCCTTCGTCTTGTCACACCTGTTTTGAGGACAAAAGTGACTGATCTTTTTATTCAAAATACACATTGGCAAGATTTTAAGAAGGCCTTGAAAGAAGAATACTTCCTTGAGGACTTTGGTATGGCTACTCGACGGTCATTCCGAGAGTGGGTCTACATGCCAAACAAAGGACTTGCTGCTTCGGAGTTGATTCGAGAATTCGAAGAGAGGTATAGTCAGCTTGATGCCATTGAACAAAGAGCATTGGATGTTGAAAAAGTTGAGCTTTTCTTGCAAGCTGCAGATCCTGCTCTTCAAGAAGAATTGGGTGAGCTTCTTGAAGATCGCACGAAGCCTATGGGTCTTAAAACTGATTGGCAGGATGCTCAGGATGCAGTCTCGACTTTGACCAAGAGGAGGATATGGAAGACTCGCCTACAGAATGGTTCCATGACACCTACACCATCATCTGCTCCTATGCCTACTTCTATCCCTGTTATTTCTTCTCCTCCCCAGCCAGTTTCTTGGCCTATGCCAGTGCCTACTGTTTCTACTCCACCTATTCCTCCTGTTCCACGACCGATGCCTACACCGTCTGCTCCAAAACCATCCGCTCCATCGGTGCCTACTTCTCTTGATGACATAATCAAAGGTATCACAGATTTGACACTTGAGTCAGTCAAAGCGGAGTTGGTGGGTAAGTTGAAGGAGCAGTTTGCTTCGACTGCGCCTGCTACTTCTTCTAGTGCTCCTATTGCACCTAGGAGTGCTCCTAGTGCACCTAGGAGAGATCGGAGATGTATTTGGTGTGATAGTACGGAGCATCAGCATTGCAGGGATTGTGACTCTTTCCAGGATGCAAGGAGGCAGAATTTGGTATATTGGGGGCAAGATGGTAAGATTTGGTTGACTGAGACAGGAGCTCCACTTGCTACCAACTTTGGTAAAGGTGGAATGAAGAAGTTAGTGGAGGACATGGCTGCGCGTACTTCTTATGTGACGGCTAGAGGTGATGCTTCTGCATATGGAGTACAGATTGAGAAGGGATCGAAGACTCAGTCCGCACTATGGACTTATGCTATGGAGACTGCAAACAAGGGAAAAATTCAGCAAACTGTTTTGACTAGCGCAGGCTCTAGCATCAGATCAGAGACAGGATGGGACTCGCCTGTTGACAGGTATTCTATTTATGCTTATTTGGCTAAATCTCATGGTGCAGATGTATTTGTTGAGGAGAAGCGTAAGAGGGATGAAGACAACCCAAGTACAGCTAAGAAGACTAGAGGGGGTGAGTTTGTTACTCCACCTACTGCAGGACCGTCTTCACGATCAGGGCCAGATCGACAGATGGAGGATGCTCAAAAGAGGGAAAAGAGGCAAGAGCCTAGAGAGAGAAAGCAGCCAGGATTCAGATTGATGTCCGACATTGAGACATCTACAGATATGAAGAAAATCTTTAATGATAAGATACTTGGCAGTGAGGTGACTTTCACTATTTTCGAGATTTTGGGCATCTCAAAAAGAGAGTTTCAGGATCAGTTTCAGGAGGTCCTGAAGAGGAAAAGACATGCATTGGCTACCACTGATACACAGGGAATTTTGATTGGAGAGTTGGATGAGGATGATGATGAGGTTATGGTTGATAATGCTTCTGTTTTGCCACAGGTAGAGAAGAGGGTTCAGCCTATGCATTATGCTGAAATTGATGAGCCTGTTTTGATACCGCGTAGTCACTTCTCGCGAAGTCATTGGGCTAGGGCAACTACAGAGACGATGGTAAAGGTTGGAGAAAAACAGGTGCCTTATGTTGCATTGGTTGATCATGGTTCAGAGATTAATCTCATTGTTCGTGGAGTTTATGAGAGTAACAGATGGCCTATGGATGTAGAGCATGGGTGGCGTATGAGAGCTGCCAATAACACTGCAGGTGATTTATATGCTGCTTGCCCTAGTGTCAGGGTTTCTATTGGTGATGTAGAGGAGGATTTTCATTTCTTTGTGCAGGATTCATGCTCTTATCCCATAATTCTTGGACAGCCATTCATTACAGAGATGCGCATGGAGACAAAGGTCATGGATGATGGATCTGCTTATGCACGGATTCGCAGTAAAGATGGTATGAGAGCAGTTCAGTTTATGACTGTATGTGTGAACCATGTTAGAAACAGAGATACTCTCAGAGATGCACCCTTACCCATTGTGAGAGATTCGGGTTTTCATTAGGTACCGCCGTTTCGCGAGACGACGGTGGTACAGAGGAGAGGAGATTGGAGTTCTCGCCTCCTGGCAGCAGTGTTTTCTCCTCCAGTTATGTTGGGATTTCAGCAAACAGTTCAATGAGCTATCAGAAGACTTCTAGGTTGCCTAGAGCTGCCAGGCAGTATATATGCAGAAAGGAGAAAATTTTGAAAAATGCAGGAATTTTGGATGATGATGAGCACATAGATGGTATGTATGACAGTGTGATTTGTGCAGATACGATGTCAGAGATGGGAGATATGCTGAAAACTGATATGCTGAATTGTCATGGTAATGTATTAGTGCAGTCCCTGGACATGTTTCATGAAATTGCAGATTTTATGTCACAGATTGAGTCAGAGGCTGAGGAAACTCAGCAAACAGAGTTTCTAGCTGGTTATGATCAGCTTTCAGAGAGACAGAGGGCTGAAAATTTTCAGCCAACAGAGTTTACTGCTGAAATATTTCAGCATTCAGAGTTTGGGGCTGTTTCTATGCAGTCCATAGAGCAGAGGGCTGAGAATATTCAGCCATTGGAGTGCAGAATTGCTGATTTACAGCAAGGTTTATGTAATGCAGAAGAGCATAATGAAGCCAGGGTTGACACGAAATACAAAACTGTGGATAAGAAGGTGAAGCCGGTTGCTGTACCGCTTCCACCTGACAGTGATCAGCAAATAGAAAGGGCTGCTAAATAGCAAATTTTGAGGAATCCGGAGCATATTGGTCATAAATTTTCAGCAGAGACACTTGCTGAATTGAAAATTGGAAATGGTGATTTCTTGTTACCCATGGAGAAGCAATGCTTTCAGGAGATGCTTGAGCGTCATGGAAGGGGATTTGCTTTTGTCCCACATGAGATTGGATGTGTGAATCCTGATATTGTTGCTCCTATGGTCATCTTTACTATTCCTCATATCCCATGGAATCTCCGACCTATTCTAGTGCCTAAAGCACACTTGCCAAAGCTGATTGATTTATTGAATGAGAAAATCAGGATGGGAATCCTTGAGCCTTCATCTGCACCATACTCAAACAGGTGGTTTACAGTTCCAAAGAAGAATGGTACTCTTCGATTTATTCAGGACATGCAGCCAGTGAACAGAGTTACCATCAGGAATGTTGGTATAGGTCCAGTTGTGGATGAGTTTGCAGAGGCATTTGCTGGACGTGCCATCTATTCTTTGGGTGATTTGTATTCAGGTTATGATCAGTTTCAGCTGGCTTTGGAAAGCAGGGACATAACCACCATGAGAACTCCTATTGGGCTTGTGAGGATGTGTACCTTGCCTCAAGGTGCCACTAATTCTGTTGCGCATATGATGAATGCCATGCATAAGGTCCTTCGTGATTACATACCTCAGCTTACTATGCCTTTCTTGGATGATGTGCCCATTAAGGGGTGTGCAGAAGAAGAGAAGAATGAGAGCCTAAATGAGCAGGGATGCAGGTACTTTGTGGCTGATCATATTTCAGCATGTGAGAAGATTTTGGCTAGGTTAGAAGAAGTGAACTTGACACTTTCAGGGCAAAAATCTGTTTTTGGAGTGAATGAGGTTGTTATTGTTGGGCATATGTGTGGATATTATGGCAGGAAACCCTCACCTGATAAGGTGAATGCTATAGGCAAGATTGCAGAGTATTGTTCTACCACTTCTGAGGTACGGAGATTCATTGGTGCTTGCGTGTTTTATATGATTTGGATACCTCATTTTGCACACATTGCAGATTGTTTGTATCAGCTGCTTCGAAAGGGGCAGAAATTTTATTGGGATGAGAGTCACACTAGAGCCATGCGGAAATTGAAGAAGTTATTGCAGAATGCTCCGTTATTGCAGAATGCTCCTACTCTCAGGAAAGCGGATTATAATTGTGATAGGCCTATTGTATTCACAGTTGACACTAGTCCAATTGGCATAGGTTGGGCTGTGGGTCAAGATGATGCAGATGGAAATAGGTATGCTATTCGGTTTGGGGCGAAAGTCCTAAACGAGAGACAGAGGAGATATCTGCAAATCAAGAGGGAGTTACTGGGGATTGTCACGGCTCTCAAATGTGACAAGGAGTACTTTATTGGAGCTTCAGTAATGGTAGAGACAGATTGCTTGCCATTGATTGGTATGATCACGAGTTGCTCTACTCCGGATATAGCCATGTTGAGATGGATTGCATACATCAAGTCATTAAATCCGGAATTTAAACACATAGCAGGGAAGGATAATCCAGTGGCAGATATGTTGTCTAGAGCCAGGTATGATGATGAGGAGACTCTACTTGCAGAAGAGGATGATGCAGAAATTTCAGCCACTATGGTTGATCATGTTTGTCATGTCTTTGATATTATGGCTTTTACAGAAGAACTTTATGTTGGAGATTGGTTGCAGATTGGCAAGTACCTTAGTACACTAAGCAAAAGAGATGAATGGACAGATGAAGAGTTTAAGAAGATCAGAAGGAAAGCCTATGGTTATTTTCTCAAGGATGGATTTCTTTGGAAACATCCGAAGAAAAGAGGAGGATTACCTTTGCGGGTTGTCTGCGAACGAGAGACACAGTTACAGGTGATGAGGGAGTTTCATGAGAGTCCTTGGGCTGGTCATAGAGGAGTATGGGCTACTTATGAGAAGATCAGGGAGAAATATTGGTGGAAAGGCATGTACAGAGATGTTTCTCACTTTGTTGAGACTTGCAGAGACTGCCAGATGTATTCAGTTGTGCGTCATAGAGATGAGCTTCATCCGACCTATCCGCTATGTATTCATTATAAGTGGGTAGTTGATTTGGTTACCATGCCTATGGGTCTATGGCAGATGAGGTACATTGTTTTGGCTAGAGAGGATCTTACCAATCATGTTGAGGGCAGATCTTTGAGAACGAAGACCACTAGTGCAGTGTGTAAGTTCTTATTGGAGGAAATTTTCTGCAGGTATGGTTGTGTGGGTAAGATCACTGCGGATCGTGGTGAATTGGATGCAGATGAAGCTAGGGAGTTTTTCTCTCAGCTAGGAATCAAATTGGCTCTAACCACAGCATACAATCCAGAGGGAAATGGGAAGAGTGAAAGAGGACATCCGCCAATAGTGAAAGCATTAGCCAAAGCATGCAGAGGACGGATTGGAGAATGGCCGAGACTTCTACCATTTGCTTTGTGGGCTGATCGTACGACCCATAGTGTTACCACAGGATATATGCCTGCAGAGTTGATGTATGGTCAGAAACCTGTTATGCCGATTGAGACTTGTGCTTTGACTTGGTCAGTTTTACCATGGCAAGAGGATTTGACGAGAGGGGAGCTCTTAGCTCTTCGGATTCGACAGTTGGAGAGGAGACCTGAGGATATTCAGCTAGCTATTGACAGGTTGAAAGTTGCTAGACTAAGGAACAAGGACAGGTTTGATAGCAGGCATCGCTTGCGGCCTAGAGCAATAGAAGAGGGAGATTGGGTATTGGTCTTTGATAGCAGCCTTGAAAATCAGCATACTGCACTTCGGAAGATGGTGAAAAGATGGTTTGGGCCATACATAGTCAGACATGTCTTTGACAATGCAACATATGAGTTGACAGAATTGGATGGAACAGTGCTTAGAGTGCCTATTGCTGGAAAAAGAATCAAGATTTTCAAGAAAAGAGATGATGAGGATTATGCATTGGAAGAATTTTCAAGAGAAGAGCAACGACAAGAAACTCCAATGGAAGAGACAGATGATATGGCTGAAAATCTTGTTGATCTACCGGAAATGCATAATGAAGAGATTGATTTGTTTGTGGATCTTGATGATAATGATCATGGGTAGTTGGCCCATCCGGAGGATGCGCAGGATTAGAGGGGGTGGATGTCGTATTGCTGCGCATTCGAGGTGTGAAAACCACCCAAAAATTGTGTGTGTGATTTGATACTTTGTATATACTCAGTTGTTGTGTTTACATTTATTTTCTGCGCATGAGTGAACATGATGAGATGTTTTCAGCCTATGTTGATACATGTTGCTGCAAAAAGGTTTGGAATCATTGCTTGCCAAAATCCATCAGCACTATTCCTCGTAGACTCAACAAAAAGAGGAGCCATTGACTGTTGGACGGATTCACGGTTTAAGCTTAATGACTGAGGCTGCTTCATCATGTGGTTTTGGGTTTTCTACAAAGCGAAAGAGGATGGCCCTGTCCTTCTGGGTTTGTGGCATCCATGGGAGCACGGTGGCCATGGCCATGAGCACACACAGGTGCATGCATATGTGACTACACACGCATCGGAGGAGAAGGAAGAAGCTAAGGTTTATCATTGAATTTGAAGAACAGATGAGATGCGGACCATTGAAGGTGAAGAACTGATGAGTTGTGGTTTAATGCTGATCCTTGAATGTGAAAAATAGGTGATTTTCAAACTACAATTGTTGGAGATATGCAGTATAGTCAAGAGCTTTTGTATAAGCTGAAACTTCTACAAGCTCTAGAATAGATAGTTTGAATTTGAATCAAATGATATGTGAGCTACGAAGGCTAAAGAGGGGATTTTGAAAGGTTAAAGAAGGAGGGAAAAGGAGAGCCGTGCTTTGAGGGGAAAAAGGAGAAGCTTTTGGAGCTATTTTGAAAAGGAGGTATTTTGGGGGGAAGGGAGGTTCCTCAATCGAATCAGGGCGGAAGGAAAAGCATCGCAGAAAAAGGAGCTTGACAATTTGAGGGGGGAGACATCCTTCGAAATCGGAGGGCAGGTGTTTTGTTTTTGGTTTTCATGGACTTAGAGGATGCAAGCGCAGCACAAACGGCAATAGAGTTTCTGAACTGGAGGCGGACTTCCTCAAGAGCATAGGGAAAGGAGTTGAGGCTCATGCTGAGAAGATTGCTAACGAAGATGAGCTCGTTCTAATCAGAAGAATGAGACTCAAGAAGATTGGGGTTCCATGTCAACAAAAGAAAATGATTTTACGCCACACCGAAATGTATCGACAAAATTTGTGGAAGCCCAAAATTGCCAAATCTTGAGTACAGCTGCATCGTATCACTCCTGATATTCATTTTGCAATCAGCAGGTTCAGAAATTGTTAACGCTAGAACAACAATTTGAGTGGTTAATCAGTCCTCTGAAGCAATGCATTGATCAACTGGAGGAAGGAGGCTTCAACAGAAAACTAGATTGTACTCTGCGGCTCAATGGATGAAACAGGGGGAATCTTGTACTTGGAGAAGATTGCGACGACGGAGGGACGAAGAGGACTCTCAAGGAGCTTGGGGGGGCGCAGAATTTGGAGGGGGAGAGGATCAACGGAAGGAGCTCTGCTTTTTGGTGGGCAAGGAGGTTTTCAGTATGGGGGAGTCGAAGATGAGGACAAAGAATCAATGAGCTTTGCTGAAGGCAAACGGAATTGAAGACGATCAGCCGAGGAGCTCTGCGACTTCGGAGTATGGAATGAGTGAAAGTTAGCTTCAAGTCTTCGGTGAAGGTTGCTGTGTCTGAGAGAAGGTGACGAAGGGATGCAACATGTTTCAAGAGGCCATCTCTATGCGAGGATGGAGAAAGAGTGTAGCAACGTTAGTCAAACGATTATCTTAAGAGATCAGACTGCAATGTAGAGAACGGGTCATGATGAAGATGAGGAAGTAGCAAAACTCTTCAGAAGACGAAGTAGGAAGGAGAGAAATCATTATCTCCAAGGCTCATTTCAGAGAATTATCCTCTTACTGAGGATCATCATAGTAATCAATATAAGCTTCAGACTATAACCGATTGCTGCAATTTGACTGCATGACAGAGTCCAGAAAATTGGATTAACTTGAAAGAGAAGGAATGTGATGCGATGAAGCTACGCAGAGTGATGAAGAAGAGGCTCTAGTGCTGCGACAAGAACGAATTTACAGGGAAATACAAAGGTGGAGTGGTGGACTGATACATCACTTGCTGCTGCTCAGAAACGCATCAAAGGACAACTGACTGCTGCCACAAGTGAGATGGTTATGCTGGGAAATGGAAGCCATGATGCAGAAGAAATGACAGAGAAGGTAAATGCTAAGGAGGTGAAAGTGCCGAACAAAAATTCTATCAGTGTCAAGCATGCTGAACCTGAGGCTGAGAAAGTTGAGTCAAAGATGGTGAAGAAGGTGGAAGATAAAGTTCGCTCAACACCAACTGAGATGCTGAATACTGTTCGCAAAGTATTGAGCCCAATTTTCATGATACATACCTTAAAATTTTGGATAAGATAAACTCCAAGGTTTTACATAAGGAGGTGTAACCATGTATGAAAACTGCAAGGTTCTTTAAAGGTTACAGAAACAGCCCATCATAACAATATAATATCACCTATTCATCCCATTCAGCTTGGAGTAACCCTGAAAACTTGATGATTGAGCTCACTATAAAGAGAGTCATATACCATCAGTGGATTACAAGAATGTTATTGGTATTCTTTACCTGTATGACAAGCTGAAGCTAAAACAGAATTTATTGATTGTAATCTGGAATTATTGTATGATTAATATATGTCTCAGAGTTGAATGCTAGAACCATCTCTGACATTGGATTATTTATTTGTTTGATCTTCCATCTTGATATATATCAAGGTCTTCTGAAGACGCGACTATGCTTTCGTAAACCCTTCGACACCGCCTACCATCCCCAAACGGATGGACAAACAGAGCGAGTAAATCAAATCATTGAGGATATGCTTAGGGTTTACTGCTGTCGAGAGCCGAAGAGATGGATTCAGTACTTGCCGTTAGTGGAATTTGCCTACAATGCCTCTTACCAGCAGAGCATTCAAATGACCCCTTTCCAGGCATTGTATGGTCATGATTGTCGAAGTCCCCTAAATTTTTCTGATCCTACCCTGAGAGTGGAAGCTTCAAGACAAATGTTGGAGGACATGGATGACCAAATAAGGTCAATAAGACAAGACATACAAGCAGCCAAAGATAGACAAAAGGCATATGCGGATTTGAAACGCCAAGAGAGGGTCTTCGGAGAAGGAGACATGGTCTTCATTCGTGTACGCCCAAAAAGGAGTTCTCTATCTCTAGGACAATGCAAGAAGCTAAGTCCAAGGTATTGTGGTCCGTATAAAATCCTCAAATGCCTGGGACCCAATGCTTATAAATTGCAACTTCCTAATAACCTAAAAGTTCACAATGTATTCCATATTAGTCTCTTAAAAAAATATGTACCCAACCCAAATCAGGTACTTGATGACCAACAAGTTGTAATGCCTAGTCAAGGAGTCCTTGAACTAAGACCGGAAAAGATTTTAGATGTTAGGGAGAGACAATTGAGATCTAGAACCTTGAAAGAATACCTCGTCCAGTGGAAAGATTATCCCGAAGAGGATGCTACCTGGATGGATGAAAGCTCTCTCTATCTTCAATATCCCCAGTTTATCTCGAGATGAGGACATCTCGATTCTTCCAAGGGGGAGAGAATGTGATATTTCCGTTGTAAATATTTCCAAACCGTATGATACTCATGCAAGGGAATGACGGCATTGAATAATTGGATAATGAAATTGTACATTCTCCATTGGCATGAACAAGACCAAAGTCAAGGAAACCGCTTATGCTTGTGTGAACCCCCTCTTGGAAAGAAATCAAAATGAAATTTTTGATTTATGGTTATAAAAACAAATCCAGCCAACGATCGTGCTGGAGGAGAGAGAGGGGAGCTGCTATGACTTAGCTTCGGACTGGAGCTCGTAGGGGAATGTAAGCATGCATGATGCCGCGTGGGACGTGAGGGAGGACCCTCCCCCTCACTTATTTAAGTGCTGCGAAGGCTGCCGTGCTGGGGGGATCAGAGGAAGAGGACGATCGAAGAAGGGAGAGTGACCACAGTCCGCCAGGCCGCCACAGTCCGCCGCCACAGTCCGCCACAGTCCGCCGCCACATTCCACCAGGCCACCGCCAACATTCCGCCGCCCATCCTCGCCTTGATCACGACTTCCTTCCCAATCATTGGGACCCCCCGACGTCGCTGTTGTTTTCCAGAAGCTTCTTAGAAGCTTCTTCAAGAAGCTTCTAAGGTTTAAGGCCATAGGCCTTGATCCTATGCGGGCCTCTCAGTTTTAAAAAAACGGGTTCGGGAAACTCCTATTCCTACGCGAGGAGAAGGTATCGACCTCCTAGCCGTCTCAAAAAGCAAGAGTAAAGGATAGAGGGAATCTGCGGGGTCCGTAATCACGTCTACAATGGCTCCCAAGAAGACGCAAGGCGCGGCCGCGGAAGGTTCTTCCCCGGACTTACACGTGGATATCACCGCGGAGCCACAAATCCAGGTTCCGTAAATATATTTCCACATGAAGAGATGTTTTAAATACGCTTAACTCCATAGGGAAATTCATACTACGTTATCATTAATTCATGGGTAGTGTTAATAGTACATTCGATAAAATATAGATAAAGGGTCCGTGCATATCATGCATCTATAAAGTTATGAAATGAAATCACCTAGGCATGTTCAAATTTACCAAGCCAAATTAAAAGGCAATTGAGGAAAATTTGTCTATTTGATCGATTACTAGAATTATTTCATGACATGAAGTGGAGCTATTAACATTTTCAAAATGATGAACGTGAGTTGTCTATCCATCGTACGACCTTAGTATTATGTTGCCTTATCATGCACTTCAAATTAGCAAGCCTAGAACACCTACCGCTTATCATTCTATGGTTGAAGTTATTAAGTGTATTTTTGACTAGTCATGGAAAGAATAAGCATATGTCGCAATTTAGGAAAAATCTTTATTGTAATGGTTCATGGGGAAAAGTTGTTAACACCGTAGAAGGTTATCCGAAAAGTAATGGTGGTGTATCAAAAAAATGAATCTATGGATTGGCATGTGGCGTGTGCTTGCAAGAAAGAATATACCAACACTAACTCTACAATAATCTCATTTAACTACGTTGTAGTTATGAAAGGGTTGCATGTTGGACTTTCATCGTGCATAAAATTCATTCATCAAGTGTTGCATTTGGGAAAGGTTGCAGAATTTAAACAAATCATGAGATTCTAAAGTGTAGATAACAAGGTAGTAGTCATGATTATTTGAAGTAAGTCCTAGTAGGTCCTAAGAAAGTTGGTATCCAGCTTATCATGTATTTTTACTTTACCAATAAAAGATAGAGTGAGTCGCATGTTTACATGTATTGTGGTAGTCGAAACCATTTTTCTTCTTTAGATCTAGTTTATTGTCTCTAGGGAAGGATTCATCCTTGTCGCGAGACAAGCATAGTGAATTATCCAAATCACCTAGCCGCAAAGGATTCGTATGGGCATGGTTCAGTCAATACGATAGATACCCCAAACACTAACTAGGGATTAGCACGATAAGGATTCGGCCAAGTTTTCCAATTGTCATTAAGTCGAAACCTTCAAGCCTAATTAGTCCTAACCACATTCCCAAAATGTTGAGCTAATTGGATGCTAATGCAAACAATAATCTAGGATTCCTACCTTAAGGACCAATCGTTCAAAATGATGAGACTCGAATTGAGTTGGAACCCCAGGACTAAACGTTGTTGATCTAGTGAAATTAGGGATGGGATGGGTAAAAAGACACCCTAAACCCTGCTTCTCGTCTGAAGATAATTCCGTGACCAGAAAATGCCATTCAATAGGTGAAATGATCTCTTGGAATGGAGGCGACACTTGTGCAACTAGTTGCAACGTCGCATAGCCTTGTGGTTTGATCGTAAGAAAGTTTTGCCATTCCTTGGAATGAGGTTGGCAGGTTCTTGCGTAAGTTTAACTTGAAAAGGGATGGGTAGTCATCCTGTTACATCGCCCTCATTAAGGGAAGAATTTGCCAAGTTAAGGAAAGTTAAGTAATTGCTCGGCGCAAATGATTAAAGCGACATAGCTGCCGGAATCTACTATTAATAAAACCTAAGGTATTGACAGGGTATGACCCTAACCCAAGGACGATAGGAATCTTGCCAAGTTGCAATTGATTCCGGATGGAATGCGGGATGCATTCGGAGAGAAGGAGTCACTCCTTAACAGTTTGCCAACTAAACGTCCACTGGAATTGATTGTGCTTGTAACAGTTTAGAAAGCACTGTTTGCATTGTTTGTTCAAGGAACTAAAGGATGAAAGATATATAAATGCTTCAGGTTGAAGGCCTGAAGGGAGGGGCAGCTTCAGTTACCCCCGACTGCCTGCCTGACCCTAACCAAGGGGGTTGTTGACCGTGCCGGGAACGTGGACCGAACCCGCCACGAGAGGTCTTTCCGTTGTGATCTACTTGGAGCAGGAGGACGCTTGGGTGCCAGGGGGGCTCTGGCCGTAAATCCCTCGCCTTCCGGGTCCTGCACAAGAGGCTAACGTGACTCGGGATTGGATCTCGAGGCCGGTATACTAGTCTACGGGCAGAAGCTTGGAATAGTGATCCCTAGCGGATCACTGATAGCCTTCGGGCGGATTATGAACAAGCCTACGGGCGGAATCCTCTGTATTTCAAAGATAAAATGATGATATGATAATAAAGAAGTTGTTTGATATTGTTTTTCTATGTCACATGATAAGATTACGTGAAGGAACCAGTGCTTAACAGGGCTAATCAAAGAAGCTGTTTGTTATATGTCAAATTAATGTGCTAGGTAATTACATAACTAAAACAAACCGAGGAAAGTGCGGAGGATGGACCATGGGTCCGTCCTATGGATGGGTGGTCCCGGTTAGCCGGGAACTTTTCTCAAAAATCTTCGACGAACAGAGGGATGATCATCACCAAAACAAATAACGAGAACGATGACTTAGAATTACCTATTACCCGATTCACGCTGTTTTAGGGGAACGGAATGGGACTATTCCTTATGGCAGAGAGGTCGAGCCTTGCATCCCTCTCGTTTCCCATTCTCCTTGAACCAAGTGCAGCATGAATCCACTTCGGACCTGGCGTTTCTGCGTAAAGTAGTTCGCTCGGGTCTGACGCTAGTTGCTGCTAGTTAATGACCAAACAGGAAAACCCAAATTCCGGTCGATCCTAAGTGGGGACGGCCAGGATACTTCCGCTACGTGGCAGACACGGGAAGACCTAGATTGCAAAACCCGTAACATTCCATGGGAGTGCCGGGCGGAGCTTTCTAGACATCCTTTCCGATGGACTGCTAAGACGTGCCATGGATGATTCTAGTGGACACGTTACATCTTGGTACCTTCTTGCCCCTGGAAACTCACTGTTCGATGTATCTTGTTACTTGGCAGTTGCAGTGACATATGTATCAGTGATTGCTTCATTTTGGGACAGTTTTACATACTGCTGTCATTTATTACAACAAGCTAAAATCTGCAGATTTTGAGCACTTCTATGAGAGTAATGCTTTCTATTTGATGTTATCTTGGTCATATTTGGTGGACATGTGCTTCTCTTGGTGAAATCCACTCTTTTAGCCAGTTTTAACAGTGGTTTTAGTGCATTTTTTGCTAATTACAACAACATGCAATTTTACTATTTTGCATTGATTTGGAACAGTATGGCTAGTCATTTGAAAGATACAGCTCTCTTTAACATTGCCAAGTTGGATGGTACCAACTATGGGTATTGGAAGTCCAAATATGGCACATTTTGGTGCAAAAATTGCAGATTAAACCCTTGCGTCTCAAGGGTGTCAAACCTGAGGATATGGATGATGATGTTTGGATGGAAGTTGATGAGCTATGCAAGTCTACCATTATTTTGTCACTCTCAGAAGAGGTTCATCATAATGTTGTTGAAGATTAAACCCTTGCGTCTCAAGGGTGTCAAATCTGAGGATATGGATGATGATGTTTGGATGGAAGTTGATGAGCTATGCAAGTCTACCATTATTTTGTCACTCTCAGAAGAGGTTCATCATAATGTTGTTGAAGATGAAAATCAGAGTGCATGGGATTTATGGGAGAAGATTCAGGAGCTTTATGCGCAGCAAAGTCCTATGTCACAGATGTATTGGCTGAAGTAGTTAATGGGCCTTCACATGAAGGAGGGGACTTGTCTTTCATCTCATTTCAGCTAGTTCCATGCTATCATGAAGAGTCTATTGTCACAGGGTATTGAGTTTAAAGACAACTTGCACCCGTTGTTTCTACTTGGCACCTTGCATGAATCATGGGATGTATTCCGTATTGACAACAGGATGCTGAAAATCAAAGATATTGAGAGTGCTTTATTGACTGAGGAAATCAACAGGAGAAACAATGATGCTTCCCGCTCTTCACATTCATTGACCTTAGAGGTGGAAGAAATGGCAGGCATGATAGTGATCATAAAGGCAAGGACTCTCAGAAGTCCAGGTCCAAGTCACGTGGTCGTAGTAAGTCCCGTGGACAAAAGTTTGATCTTACCTGTCATTATTATGGGAAAGCAGGACATATTAGGCCACAGTGCCATAAAATGCACAATGATAAGCACAAGGAAAAGGGAAAAAATAAAGTGCAGGAAAAGTCTTATAAGGGCATCATAGTACCTGCAAAGTCTAGTGTGAAGATAGAAGAGGTTAATGTCACTCAAACCACTGATTCAGATGATGATTACATACTTGAAGCTTCTTCATGTGATGCCTTACAGACTTTTGAGATACACTCTATGTATGTGCAATGTTGGCTCTTGGATTCGGGTGCGTCATTTCATGTGACACCCTATAGAGATTGGTTTCATACCTATCGTACTATGTCTGGTTCTGTGCGCCTTGGTGATGACAGATCTCTTGATATTGTGGGCATTGGAGATGTTAGGCTGCAATTTCCTTCTGGCATCTTTTTTGTTTTGCATGATTTATGCCATGTACCTACGTTGTCTCGCAGCCTTATGTCAGTTGGACAACTTGATGATGCAAGGTATTTTGTGTCTTTTGGAGACTCTGCATGGAAGAGTACTCGTGGCAGGCTTGTACTTGCAAGAGGTGCCAAGTCTGATAGCCTATCCCTTACTTGTATTTGGAGCTACATTGGATCATGTTTTGTCTGTGGGTTCTATTCCCCATGTATCCCTTTGGCATGCTCGTTTGGGGCATATGTCTCTTAAAGGAATGAAAATGCTCCGTGCTTTGTAGTATCTTCCACCTTTTGACTCTTCGCATTTTGATTTTTATGATCATTATTTGTATAGCAGGCAAACTAGAAATACACATAAAAATTCTAGTAAGAAACGCATGGGTGAGCCCTTAGCTCTTATGCACTCAGATGTATGTGGGCCCATGCCCTGTCAGTCACTTGGTGGGGCAAAGTACTTTGTTACTTTCATAGATAATTACTCGCGTAAGGTTTGGGCTTATCCCATAAAGAGGAAATCTGATGTCTTACACACCTTTTAGTGTTGGCTTGCATTGGCAAAAAACTAGTTTGGAAAACGACTAAAATGCCTAAGGTCAGATAATGGGGGTGAGTATGTATCACGTGCTTTTGAGTAGTTTTGTAATGAGCAAGGTATTAAGCGTTAGTTGACCGCCCCTTACACCCCACCCCACAATGGTATGGTTTAGTGCATGAATAGGACCATTCAGAAAAGGGTCCATAGCATGCTTAGCTAAGCTGGCTTACCACAACACTTTTGGGATGAGATAGTTACTACTCCAGTGCATCTCATTAACTGGTCGCCTAACAGTGGCATTGACTTTCAGGTTGTAGAGGAGGTATGGGCAGGAAAGTCCCCCTCTTATGATCATTTCCTTGTCTTTGGATGTGAGGCATTCTGCCATGTGCCCAAGGAAAAACACAATAAGATGGATCTTAAAAGTGTCAAATGCATTTTCATTGTCTATGGAGATGCAGGAGAGATGGGTTACCATCTATAGGATCTGCAGGCGTGGAAAGTAATCCGCAACCATGATGTCATCTTTCATGAGGAAAAAATGCATATGCAGCCTGAGAAAGTGGTTGAGGTACGTAGAGTTATCTTTCAGGAGGAGGCACCTGCTCCCGTTCAGCCCACTCCACGACCAGCTAGACACCGCCCAGCATCCCCTGATGCTTATGGCCCAGATATTAGACATGTTGATATTAGATAGGATGTTGGGCAGGCAGCAGAGCCTAGATTCCCGGGGGGTCCACTAGGGTTTACCGTATGATACCATGTGAGTATAAGGGAGGGGGTTATTTAATGGAAGGAAGGTACATTTTATAAGGTAAGGTTCCATAAATAGGGGGTAGATAAGGGGTATTTTCATATATTTCTTGCACGCAGGTGACGTCTCCTTATTACTACTAGTCAATCCCCCGTTCCTGGATTATGATGTTCTACTACTAAGATAGACGACCTCCTGACCATTTTGTGCCCTCTATGAATTATGTACTGGTTATAGATGCAGGAGAGCCTCTTATTTATGATGAGGCTATGCGCAGGGCGATTGTCACTCTTGGGAGAGGGCTATGTAGTGTGAGCTTGACTCATTGCATAAGAATAAGACTTGGGATTTGGTTTCCTTGCCTTAGGGTAAGAAGGCTTTGCCATGCAAGTGGGTGTATAAGATGAAAAGTACCCCTAGACACCCCAAGCTGGCATACAAGGCTCGATTGGTTGCTAAGGGTTTTAAGCAAGAGCATGGTGTTGACTTTGATGACGTCTTTTCTCCTATGGTCAAGATGACCACCCTACGCTTAGTCTTGGCCTTGGTTGCACAACTTGACCTGGACTTTTACCAAATGGATGTCAAGACGGCTTTTTTACATGGGGACTTGCATTGGGGACTTATATGATGAGATTTACATGGAGCAGCCAAAGGGCTTTGCAGACCCTGGCAGGAAACACCTAGTGCGCAAAATAAAGAAGAGTCTGTATGGCTTGAAGCAGGCACCTAGGGAATGGTACCATAAGTTTGATGCATTCATGCAGTCACAGGGCTACAGCCACAGTGCTATGGATCCGTGCTTTTACACGAAGAAAGCCTATGACGGTTCTTTACTGATTTTGATACTCTATGTGGATGACATGCTTTTAGCAAGGACAGCTCATGACGATCTAGATGCTCTTAAGGCTCAGCTCAAGAAGAGCTTTGAGATGAAAGATTTGGGACAGGCCTCTCATAGACTTGGTATGCGCATTACGCATGATCGATCTCAGGGACTACTCTATTTGTTACAGAGGGAGTACATTCATAAAGTCCTTGAGCGCTTTGGCATGCAGGATGTTAAGCCTATTGGCTGTCCATTAACTTCTCATGTGAAGGTTTCATAGGCCGATTGTCCACGACAGATGAGCACAGGGTTGAGATGGCCAAGATTCCCTATGCATCAGCCGTGGGTAGTCTTATGTATACCATGATAGCCACCGTCCAGATATTGCTTTTGTAGTTGGGGTTGTGGCACGTTATATGGCTACACTTGGCAAGAAACATTGGGATGCCGTGAAGGGTATCATGAGGTACCTGAAGGGCACAACAAATATGTGTCTTTGTTATGGCAGCCATGATATAGGAGTCGTGGGGTACACTGACTCTGATTATGTAGGACATGCAGACAGTAGGAAGTCCACTTCTGGCTTTGTCTTCACTTATGCTGGAGGGGCTATCTCTTGGATGTTCAAGGCCCCAAAGTGTACAGCTCTTTCTACTATAGAGGCCGAGTATATTGCAACCACAGAGGCTTGTAAAGAGGCTAACTAGTTAGGCCATTTGATTGCAGACCTTGGTATGACAGATACTATGCCTACACTGCATTCGGATTTTATGAGTGCCATTGAGTTGGCCAAGAATCCGGTCTTCCATGTGAAGACAAAACATATTGAGTGGAGGTACTACTTCATTCGCGAGGTCATTGAGGACAAGTCTGTTGACCTTGTCAAGATTCCAACTGAACAGAATCTTGCATACTTTCTCACGAAAAGCCTCACTACCGAGCGCTTTGCCTTTCTCAGGAGATTGATGGGCATTGGATGAGATGACATCTTTTTCCTCATCCTGTAGTACATGTGTACATGTACTGTCTTTTCTTTTTTCTCTCTCACTGGGGACAGATTCGCCTTTAAGTGGGTAGTTGTTGTGGGGATAAAGGTGCCTTCACCAAGCCTCCCATGTATTACTACACTGATAGTACCCGCCATTGCACATTGTAGGTGGCGGGTGCCCATCACAGTCACTTATTCTTTATTTTTTAGTGACAGTTTGAATAAAGGAAGGCCCGACCACACATTGTGGTTGTTGGAGTTTCCACTTTTGAGTCTTTCTCTCTCTCTTGGCTCTTGCTCTCCATCCGCCATAGCTCTCACTGCCAAGCTTCTTCCTCCTGGGTTCCACTTCCCTTTCAAGTCCGTTCTCAGCAGTGGTGCATTATTAGGGTGGTCTAGGCTTGCCTGCTCATAGATGATTGCACCCATGTGCTCCAACCAAGTTTGATCGAGCTCCTTGTGCATGACTCCTTTCTCTATTCTAAGGGCACTCTACTTACATGGTCTAGAGTCCACTCAAAATTTGTTTGATTACACGTTCCCCAGTGTTGTATTCTATAGTATCAATTTTCCTTTCACTCTCATCATGAAAGGAACAATAGTATTCATATTCGTTGTCTTTGTCTGATTGCTCATTATTGTCCAAGTTTTGATACGTCTCTTCTTATTGGTTGAGGACTAAAGCCCAATTCTACATTAAATTTAAATTGTGCACCTTGGACCATCGCCATTCAGGCTCATCCAAGATATTATGGAGTAGCCTGAGATTAGTTGATGGATTGCCATCCAACCTTTTGGTCAGATATCCTAAGATTTCCAAGAGCTCTTGTCTATTTTTTGGGACTTGAAATGTAACAGGGTTGGGCTTTTCACGTAAGCTTCCAGCTATCATATAGACTGGTGCTGAGGATGTGTCCTTGGGCTTGCCAATTGCCTTGATGACTTGTTCATACTCCTCAATGTTCGAGAACGGCACGTCGATGGTAGCAAGAACATGCATCCAATCTTGCTCGTCCTTAGGGAATGAGATATAGTTGGTTAAGGCCCCATAGGATTTTCTAATCTAGCTATCACCTTTCAGCATGGTAAAGATGGCATCTAGGTCAATTGGCATAGTCTTCCAAGTGTCCATCTCTACTCTTAAAACCTCAATTTGATTTCCTAAGAAGATAAGACCATTGCCCTAATCTTCTATGACTCTCATGTTGTGCATGCAAGGTCCGCGGACTAGCAGGATGTCGCAGTCCACTCCCTTCATGACTATAAAGTCAATAGAGAATGGGATTCCTACGATTTTCATTGGTCAAATTTTCAACACTCCAAATGGTTTCACCTTCACTCCATTAGCCAATGTGACGTTGACCCTAGCAGTCTCGACCGGTGGATTACCCCAGGTTTGGAGTAGTGCATGGCTTAGCACACTCACTCCCACCCTTGTGTCTACGATCCCCTTTCTTGTGACATCCCCTAGAGCTAAGACTGGTAGGACTGTATACACTTCTTTGCCCTCTCAAAAAGCATTGATATGCAAGGATTTAGGCATGGAGTATAGCTTCAGGCTTGGTATTTACATTTTTGTGTTATGCTCATGCAAGTTTGTGGTAACTAGCTAATTTGATTCTTCCACCCATTGTTTCAGCTCTTGCCATAGCATTGGATGATGCCTAAGCAGTCACCTAAGCTTAGAGTCACAGGGTAGTCACCAATGTATTAAGGAGATTGCTAGCCGCTTGTCTCTCTCCTAACTCTATAGTTCTTGGCCAATGGCCTTGACTAGTTTGCTGGCATGTAGCATTTAGACTTTGTGTAGGTGGCACTACTTATGGTGCCATTGCGTCCCTTGTTTTCGGTCATGGGGGAGAGACTGGTGTGCTTATTCTTGAGAGATCATCAATCTCCGCTTCTAGTATGGGCTCATTGTCTTTTAGATGCTCTTGGGCCTACTTCACCTATTCATTCACTTTCTCGATGGCTTCAAGCTGGTGCTTCGGGTTGGGATACTCCCTGACCTTAGTTCTTCCCTTTGCAGTCATCCATAGAGCTGATATTTGAAATATATACCAAAACACTACCTGCATGAACCCCCTTTTTAAGTAATGAGGATAATGATATAGCAATTTTGCAAAAGGATAATGCAATTTTTTTTTTCTTATCCCCCCTCCCCAGCCGACTGTTGTGCTGGAAGGGGAGGGGAATAGAAAGGATGCAGAAGCTCCTCGGTGGAGCTCGCAGGGTGATACGGCCATGCTCCTCGGTGGACTGAGGGGGGGCCACAATGGACGGAGATGGGGATGAGGACAGAATGCTGCCATGACGCTGAGCCGAAAGCTGAGAGGGTGAGAGAGGGAAGAGATGAGTCGATGCGCCACTCTGATAGCCTGTGTGGAAGGAGGAGGGAAGATTGATGCAACACCATCGGGCCCTGACATCCCAGTGTGCGCTTCCCCCCAGTTGTCGAGACGCCTCCTAAAGCCGTCGTTGAAGCTCCCCCCCTCCACGTGGCTGAAGTTTTAGAAGCTTCTTGGGGGGGAAGCTTCTAAAGGGCTAGACAAGCCCCCTTTCACCCCCCTTCTTGTGCCTTTTGAAACCTCCCCCCCCGGTTTTTAACTCCCTATAAGCCCCCTTCCTGTGCCTCTTGAATCCCCCTCCCGCAGGTTTTAAAATCCTCTTAAGCCCCCCTTTCCTTTGGGCTTGAACCCCCCTCCCCCGTGTGTTTAAATTCCTTTAGGCCCTTGCCCCTTGGCTTTGGAATCACCCCCTTCCCCTTGGTGTTGGAACCCCCCCCCCCTTCGTGTTTAATTTCCCTTAGGCCCTTCCTATGGGTTTTAGGATTACCCCCTCCTCCCTCCGAATTTTTCTTTAAAGGCCCCTTAGGCCTTTTCCCTCCTTCCGAAAGGTATAGCCTTTAAAGGCTACTTTTTCCCCTTGAAAGTTCTCCCTTAAGATTCTATAAGGCCATTTTCCCCAAGAAAAATTGTCCTTAGCGCTTTCCTTTCCCTATGCAAAATACCCTTGGGGCTTTGTTTTTTCCCCACTTGCAAAAGGAAAGAGAGTGTTGAGGGTCTTTTAACACCTCCCTTTCCCACTCAAAAACCCTCGTAAGGGATTCCACACCTTGTTATTCCCCATTCATGCGAGTCCTTACAAAGGCCATTAAGCCTTCCCCATGGCTTAATGGGTCTTTCAAATTCTCGATTCCAAGGAGGAAGCCTTCTATAATTGCTTTCGACGGACGGTGCAAGTTATTGCAAAAGAGAGCCACGGTGGAATATAAAAAAGGAGTTGTAAAGGTGCTTCCACATCAGAAATGCCTCCTAAGAAAGTCCAAGGCGCAGCCATGGGAGGGTCCTCTCCTGGCATCCACGTGGATATCTCACCCCAAGCCCAGGTTTTCCTTCCTAATTTTTATTTGATATTGTTGTAATTCAATCATGCAAGGTTAATTGTTAGAAATAGGATATATTTTAATCCTAGATGCTCACAACGAAGGAACTTAGTCATCAATACTTTAAAATGAAACATGCAAATTAAAGAAAGCATAAACGCACTTCTAGCAAATAGCTTTATGCATTGAAATGAATTATAAACTAGATTATTGTCGATTAAAATAGTATACTTCATTTAAGCCTAGATGTATAAACTGCATATCGCACTCTTAACCCATATCCTCTTCGCAATGAATCATCATGGAAAGTGCAAAGCATGAAATGATTCTTACAATGCATAAATCTAGGAAATTATCGTTTGTCAACTGCATAAATTATCAAGTAAAAGGTTGCTTGTTTAGCGTGAAATTTGTTCTCAAAGTAAAAGAAGATTAGTTGGAATTAACCTAACCTATGCCTGACCTGAAATCAATAAACTAGGGTTGAAAAAATCAATTTACACATAGACAACGAGTCATGTGAAAATGATCTCGAATTTATCTTCTAGAGTTAAACAAATTGGCATAAATCTAAAACACCTAAACGGCGGAGTACTCGTTTAGAACGAGTTAAATTCCAAGAAATTCACTAGGAAATTAATACGTGACCTAATCGTACGTATTGCTAAAACTGAAACTCCTATACCTAAATACTTGCCCACATTCACTAAATGTAGGGGACAGTGAAATGAAATTGGAAAGTGAGCTAGGGTTTGTCCCTAAGAATCTTACAAGATGAAACTTGTAAACCCTAGGTTTCGTGACTCCATTGTGTCAATAGTTCGATGCGACACTTGCGCAACAAGTGCGGAGTCATATGATCTTGTGATTGGATCACAAGGGAATGGCCAAGTTCTCACAATGAAGTTGGCATGTCCTTACGCAAGTTATCTTGCAGGAGGATGAATAATCATCCTAATTTAGTAGTTTTTCTTGAGTAAAGAAGATTGATTGGAAACTAAAGACCAATCGATAAACTGAAGTAACCAATGAACTTAAGGTTTGACCAAGTTGGGTTAATAGGGTACGCCCTAACCCAGGATATAGGGGATCTTACCAAATTGCAAGTCATCCCGGATCGAGTGCTGGATGCATTCCAAAGGAAGGATTCATTCCTTAACACTTTGCCAACAAAAGCGATCAATGGAAATGCTTGTGCTTGCTACAGATTTTAGAGTACTGTTTGGCTTTGTTTGATCAATGAATTAAAAGATAAATGGATATCTATACTTCAGGTTGAAGGCCTGAAGGGAGAGGCAGCTTTAGTTACCCCCAACTGCGTGCCTGACCCTAACCAAGGGGGTTGTTAACCGCGCCGGGCAAGTAGACCGAACCTGCCGTGAGAAGTCTCTCCGTTGAGCGCTACTTGGAGTAGGAGGACGCTTGGGTGCCAAAGGGGGCTCTGGCCATAAATCCCTCGCCTTCGGGCCCTACACAAGAGGCTAACGTGACTCGAGATTCGATCTCGATGCCCGCATACTAGTCTATGGGTGAAAACTTGGATTAGTGATCCCTATGGATTGCTGAATAGCCTTTGGGCAGATTGTGGATAAGCCTACGGGCTGGACTCTTTGTATTTCAAAGATAAATATGATAACCTAGTAATAAGGAACTTGTCTGATATTGTTTTTCTATGTCAAATGATAAGACTACGTGAAGGAACTAGTGCCTAACGGGTTAATTAAAGAAGCTGGTTGTTACATGTCCAACTAATGTGTTAGGTAATTAAATAACTAAAACAACCCAAGGAAAGTGCGGAGGATGGGCCATAGGTCCATCCTACCAATGGGTGGTCCTGGTTGGCCGAGAACTTTTCTCAAATCACGATGGACAGCTGGAAGATTGTCAAAGAACAGAACAACAAGAGCGTTGATCGAGAGTTATGATTGAACCCGATTTACGCTGTTTTAGGGGAACGGAATGGGACTATGCCTTATGGCAGAGAGGTTGAGCTTTGCATCCCTCTCGTTTCCCATTCTTCTTGAACCAAGTGCAGCGTGAATCCGCTTCGGACCTGGGGTTTCTGCATAAAGTAGTTCACTTGGGTCCGACGCTAGTTGCCATTAGGAAATGACCAATAAGGAAAACCCTAATTCAAGTTGATCGTAAGTGGGAACGGCTGGAATACTTCCGCTACGTGGCAGACGCAGAAAGCCCTAGATCGCAAACCCCGTAACATTCCATGGGAGTGCCGGGTGGAGCTTTCTAGACACCCTTTCCAATGGACTGCTAAGACGTGTCCTGAAGATACAATGGACACATTACAGTTGGTATCAGAGCCAACCAACAACAAAATTGTTTTATGAAATCTTAATAAGAAGAAATAAAGCAAATGTTGATATTCCAAACATTTCCTTACTTCAATGCTTTCTTGTAGAATTACGAAGCGTGGAACAAGTTCTTAGTATTTCGAATCATGTTTATGACTGCAATGCATTCTCCACATTATCGACAAAAGGTTGAGATGATGAACATCCTAGAGCAAATCTATAATACATCACCTTTGTACATGGAACGAAGATGGACGGGTGCTTCAGGAATCTACTATATAGCCACCCACCGTTTTTCTTACCTACAAACCAACCTAAAAAGGATCAAGTGGTTGGAAGACCTGAAAGTCGTGAAGCTGTTCATTTTTGTGGAAGCTCACGTAAACTCAACTTTACATATCCGAGGTTGGAGGGTTGAGATGAACTCATATGTATCTGAGGAAGTAACCCATGTAATCTCCGCCGACATGATTAAAGTGTTAGGGCACGATGAAAAGAATGGGTTCCAAAGGAAAGGATACCCTGAACTTCCAATGACTTACCGATTCCTGAAGATCCATGACCCGAAACCATACTATTATATAGTTCATGTAGATAAATGTAATACAACGTTGTTCTCCCCAAACTAAATGTAACAGTTGGCTTATCATTGCAAGAAATGTTGTATTCGAAAGGGCTATGCCCATATAAATACAAATAAGACTTCCTTTTATCAATGTCTGATTGTGCATGAGAATTGATAAAAAGTTAAGTAGCTACATTGCTTATGTGATAGCGGAATTGAAGATGTAATATAAATCAATAACGAGTATCGTATAATAACGTTAAGAAACCTTTATCTAGGCATAACCCTAGGTACAGGTCCCTAGTTCGCCTCCTACATCAAGTACTGCTATAATCTAAGAGAATAAATTCTTCTCAAGCAGATCAAGCCACCCGAGTTTGACGGGAGAGGCAGGTCCGTCCAAGGTGATGCTGAAATTTGGATTGAATCCATGGAAGATTACTTCGAAGCAGCCGGTACTGCACCCACCAATCAGGCTATGCTCCCCAAGCTAAAGCTCACTGGCGAAGCCAGGCTTTGGTGGAAGCAATGGTGCAGGGATTAAGGGATCGCGGAGGGATCCGTTACCTAGGACAAGCTGAAGAAAGCCATGTAGGGAAGATACTTGCCACCTGCATATCGCACGTAGAAAATGAATGAGTTATACGAGCTAAAACAGCTGGGGCTCACTCTTGACACATACTACTCTAAATTCGTTTCACTTTTAAAGTATGCGCCACTGATGGACATGACACAGTAGGTGTCCAAATTTTGTGCAAGTTTAAATCCACCAGTAAATACCCGTCTCGAACCTATGCGTCCATCAGATCTTCAGGATGCACTCATTCGAGCGGTGCCTATAATTCAGGAGGTATAGTCTAGACCAAGGGGTAACAAAGCTTGGTCCTATAATGACCCGAACAGAGGAGCATTCAGACCTCAGATAAAGAGAGTTCAAGGTCATAATCAGGGGCAAAGAAAGAAAGCAAGGACTAACAATGTCAACAACTTTGTTTCTACTCAAAGTAATGGCCGAAATCTCCATTGTTTCCACTGCAATGGGCCCGGTCATTTCAAGAGGCAATGTCGCAAACTTGGTGGAGGACATCGCCAAGCACCTTTCCAATGAACGGGTCGTGGTCAAGGAGCCGCTACCCAAGGCAAAGGGAGAACCACCTATGTTACCAATAGGCAAATGTGCGAAGAAGAAGAAGAAGAAGAAGAAGAAGATCCAACCATGGAAGTAGAATTCGAAAGGGCGACAGTCCATGCCGCTCTACATAAGAAAGGGCCGAATCGCCAGTTCTCGGTGATTCAGACACCGTCGGACTATCAAGGTAAAAGTTTCAAGACCTTGATTGATTGTGGCAGTACACATTCCTTTATCTCACCAGCATGTGCAAAAAGATTAGGAATAGCCACAGTAGAAGCACCTACCCTGCTTGTGGAATTGGCAAATGGTCGTGAGGTTACTTGTCCAGGCAAACTGCTAAGGTGGAATTCTTTCTAGGAGGAAAGAAGACTTCGATTAAATTCAGAGTCATGAATTTAGGTATCCATGAGTGTCTACTCAGAATGGATTGGCTTAAGCCTGATGACGCCCACATTCATTGTGGAAAGGGCCAAGTTTCCTTTCGAAACTCTAAAAGGGAATTAGTCACAATCCAAGGTGGGGCTGGAGTGCCAAGAATTCAATTGGCCAAAGTATCTCGGATCATAAAAGGAGTCAGAAAAGGATTACCTGTCTACTTGATCAAACTCAACAAGTTAGGTTAGAAGCAAGAGTCTAGTGAAGGACCTTCTTGGCTAAAAGAATACACAAACATATTTCCTGAAGAGTTGACAGAACTCCCGCCTCACATTGAAGGAGCAACTCAAGCAACTGCTAGATCAAGGCTACATCGGGCCTAGCAGTTCACCATGGGGAGCGCTAGTACTATTCCAGAAAAAGAAAGATGGGACAATTCGACTATGTATTGATTACCGAGGATTGAATCAATCAATGGTTAAGAACAAGTACCCTATTCCTAGAATAGATGAGCTTCTTGATCGTCTTCAGGATGCAAAGATCTTCTCCAAGATTGATCTCAGGTCAGGTTACTATCAGATAAGGATCAAGGAAGAAGATATCCCAAACACATCTTTCAATACAAGATATGGGCACTTTGAGTTTCTAGTTATGTCATTCGGACTTACGAATGCACCTGCCACCTTCAACAGGTTAATGCAGGATATCTTTAGGCCACATCTTGATGATTTCGTGCTTGTCTTCTTTGACGACACTTTAGTCTATTCTAAACAGGAAGAGGATCATGAACCCCAACTTCAGATTGTCCTTAACACAATGAGGTCACATAAACTGTATGCTAAGATGAAGAAGTGTGCATTCTTCAAACGTCAAATTGAATATCTGGGATTCATAGTATCAGCAGAAGGAATCTCAGTGGACCCAGCCAAGGTCAAAGATGTGCTAGAATGGCCAACACCAACATCTATCAAAGAAATACGTAGCTTTCTTGGAATGACAGGATGGTATAGGGTCTTCATAAAAAACTATGCTTTGATTGCAACACCTCTGACAGACTTAATAAAGAAGCAAACTTCCATTACACGGTCAACTCCCGAACAAAATAGCTTCGACAGATTGAAGTAAAGTTTGGTATCAGCACCTATTCTAAAACTTTCAGACCTCAATAAAGAGTTCAAGGTAGTAACTGATGCTAGCATACTTGCCTTGGGATGTGTGCTCATGCAGGAAGGTCATCCAGTAGTATACTCTTCAAGGAAATTCAAGAGTCATGAAAAGAATTATGCTACGCATGATCTGGAATTGTTAGCTGTCATCCATGCTCTAAAGCTTTGGAGACACTACCTGTTGGGTAATAAGTTTACACTAGTAACTGACCATAAGAGTCTCAAATGGATCTTTACCTAGAATGAGCTCAACATGAGGCAATGTCGGTGGATTGAAGTGTTGGAGGAGTATGACTTTGAAATCAAGTACCGACCAGGAAAAGAGAATGTAGTTGCCGATGAACTTAGTCACAAGGCATTCCTTAATTCCCTAATCTTGCAGAATCCATCAACAGCCAGATCTCTAGCTACAAAAGTATCTATGCCAAACAACCCTATACTTGAGTTAGCTAGAGAGGATGCATGCCATGATCCGGCCTACCAAACAATGCTGAGGGAGATCTCTATCAAAGATCAGAACCAAAAGCTGCAGGCTAAGTATCATGAATTCTCCATTAATAGTGGACTTGTCTACTATATAACAAGGCTGTGTGTATACCAGCAAGCCAGTCACTTAAGGAGAAGATATTGTGGGAAGCTCATGATTCCCCCTTCGCAGGACATCCTAACTATGCCAAGACTCTTAATGCAGTTAGGAAGAGCTACCGTTGGGAGAGGCTTAAAGGTAACGTTCTCAAATATGTCACCGAGTGTTTGTCTTGTCAACGTATCAAAGCCGAACATGTCATGATGCCAGGGAAGTTGCAACCGCTTGACATCCCCCAAATGAAATGGGAATTCATCAGTATGGATTTTGTTGTAGGCCTACCCCAAGTCCAGGGAGGATACAACTCCATCATGGCTATGGTTGACATGCTTACTAAGGTTGCACACCTTATTCCAGTAAAGACAAACTATAAACCCTCAGACATTGCAACATTGTTTATCAAGGAGATATTCAAGCTACATGGGCTACCCAGAAGAATCATTAGTGATCGTGATTCTCTCTTCACATCACACTTCTAGAGAGCTATCTTTGAAGCTATTGGGACTCAACTCTGTTTTAGTACCGCTTACCATCCCCAAATGGATGGACAAATAGAGCGAGTAAATCAAGTCATGGAGGACATGCTTAGAGCATACTGCTGTCGTGAGCCGAAGAGGTGGATTCAATACTTGCCTTTGGTTGAATTTGCCCACAATGCTTCTTACCAACAAAGCATTCAGATGACCCATTTCCAAGCATTATATGGTCATGACTGTCGAAGTCCCCTAAACTTTTCGGATCCAACCTTAAGGGTTGAAGCTTCAAGGCAGATGTTGGAAGAGATGGATGACCAAATAAAGTCAATAAGATAGGACATCCAAGCTGCCAAGGATAGACAGAAGGCAAACGTAGATTTCAAACATCAAGATAGAGTCTTCGAAGAAGGAGACATGGTCTTCATTCGCGTACGCTCTAAAAAGAGTTCCTTATCTTTAGGAGATTCCAAGAAACGAAGTCTAAGATATTGTGGACCATACAAGATCCTAAAATGTCTAGGACCTAATGCTTATAAACTGCAACTCCCTGAGAACCTAAAGGTTCACAATGTATTCCATATCAGCCTATTGAAGAAGTATATACCTAATCCTAACCATGTACTTGATGACCAACAAGTTGTAATGCCTAGTCAAGGAGTCCTTGAACTAAGGCCTGACAGGATCTTAGATGTTAGGGAGAGACAATTAAGATCCAGAACCTTGAGAGAATGCCTCGTCCAGTGGAAAGAGTATCCTGAAGGGGACGCCACTTGGATAGATGAAGGCACTCTCAACCATCATTATCCCCAGTTTATCTCGAGATGAGGACATCTCGATTCCTCTAAGGGGGAGAGAATGTAATATATACCAAAACACTACATGCAAGAACCCCCTTTTTAAGTAATGGGGATAATGATATAGCAATTTTGCTAATTTCCTAAGGATAATGCAATTTTTTTTTCCCTATCCCCCTCCCCAGCCAACTGTTGTGCTGGAAGGGGAGGGGAATAGAAAGGATGCGAAAGCTCCTCGGTGGAGCTCGCAGGGTGATACGGCCATGCCCATCGACACGTTAGGAGAGAGAGGATCCCCCTCCCCTCCCCTATATAACTGAGGGGGGGCCGCAGGCTGAACAAGGACGGACGGGCCAGAGATGGGGATGAGGACGGAATGCTGCCATGACGCTGAGCCGAAAGCTGAGAGGGTGAGAGAGGGAAGAGATGAGTCGCTGTGCCACTCTGATAGCCTGTGTGGAAGGAGAAGGGAAGATTGACGCAATGCCGTCGGGCCCTGACATCCCAGTCCGCGCTTCCCCCCTAGCTGTCGAGATGCCGCCTAAGTTCGCCGTTGAAGCTTCCCCCCCCCCCCATGTGGCAGAAGTTTTAGAAGCTTCTTGGGGGGGAAGCTTCTAAAGGGCTAGACAAGCCCCCTTTCACCCCCCTTCTTGTGCGTTTTGAAACCTCCCTCCCCTCCCCCCCGGTTTTTAACCCCCTATAAGCCCCCTTCCTGTGCCTCTTGAATCCCCCTCCCGCAGGTTTTAAAATCCTCTTAAGCCCCCCTTTCCTTTGGGCTTGAACCCCCCTGCCCCGTGTGTTTAAATTCCTTTAGGCCCTTTCCCCTTGGCTTTGGAATCACCCCATTCCCCTTGGTGTTGGAACCACCCCCCTGCCCCGTGTTTAATTTCCCTTAGGCCCTTCCTATGGGTTTTAGGATTACCCCCTCCTCCCTCCGAGTTTGTCTCTAAAGGCCCCTTAGGCCTTTTCCCTCCTTCCAAAAGGTATAGCCTTTAAAGGCTACTTTTTCTCAAGTTCTCCCTTAAGATTCTATAAGGCCATTTTCCCCAAGAAAAATTGTCCTTAGCCCTTTCCTTTCCCTATGCAAAATACCCTTGGGGCTTTGTTTTTTTCCCCATTCGCAAAAGGAAAGAGATTGTTGAGGGTCTTTTAACATCTCCCTTTTCCACTCAAAAACCCTCGTAAGGGATTCCACACCTTGTTATTCCCCGTTCATGCGAGTCCTTACAAAGGCCATTAAGCCTTCCCCATGGCTTAATGGGTCTTAGTTGTGAAAGATTCTGAAATACCCCTTTCAAATTTCCGATTCCAAGGAGGAAGCCTTCTATAATTGCTTTCGACGAACGGTGCAAGTTATTGCAAAAGAGAGCCACAGTGGAATATCAAAAAGGAGTTGTAAAGGTGCTTCCACAGCGGAAATGCCTCCTAAGAAAGTCCAAGGCGCAGTCGCGAGAGGGTCGTCTCCTGGCATCCACGTGGATATCTCACCCCAAGCCCAGGTTTTCCTTCCTAATTTTTATTTGATATTGTTGTAATTCAATCATGCAAAGTTAATTGTTAGAAATAGGATATATTTTTGTCCTAGATGCTCACGACGAAGGAACTTAGTCATCAATACTTTAAAATGAAACATGCAAATTAAAGAAAGCATAAACGCACTTCTAGCAAATAGCTTTATGCATTGAAATGAATTATAAACTAGATTATTGTCCATTAAAATAGTATACTTCGTTTAAGCCTAGATGTATAAACTACATATCTCACTGTTAACCCATATCCTCTTCACAATGAATCATCATGGAAAGTGCAAAGCATGAAATGATTCTTACAATGCATAAATCTAGGAAATTATCGTTTGTTAACTGCATAAATTATCAAGTAAAAGGTTGCTTGTTTAGCGTGAAATTTGTTTGCAAAGTAAAATAAGATTAGTTGGAATTAAACTAACCTATCCTAACCTCAAATCAATAAGCTAGGGTTGAAAAAATCAATTTACGCATAGACAACGAGTCATGTGGAAATGATCTCAAATTTATCTTCTAGAGTTAAACAAATTGGCATAAATCTAAAACACCTAAACCGCGGAGTACTCGTTTAGAACGAGTTAAATTCCAAGAAATTCACTAGGAAATTAATACGTGACCTAATCGTACGTATTGCTAAAATTGTAAACTCCTATACCTAAATACTTGCCCACATTCACTAAATGTAGGGGACAGTGAAATGAAATTGGAAAGTGAGCTAGGGTTTGTCCCTAAGAATCTTACAAGATGAAACTTGGACCCTAGGTCTAACGACGCCAGCCTAGTAACCTGAAACAGATTGTTTCGTGACTCCATTGTGTCAATAGTTCGATGCGACACTTGCGCAACAAGTGCGGAGTCATATGATCTTATGATTGGATCACAAGAGAATGGCCAAGTTCTCGCAATGAAGTTGGCATGTCCTTACGCAAGTTATCTTGCAAGAGGATGAATAATCATCCTAATTTAGTAGTCTTTCTTGAGTAAAGAAGATTGATTGGAAACTAAAGACCAGCCGATAAACTGAAGTAACCAATGAACTTAAGGTTTGACCAAGTTGGGTTAATAGGGTACGCCCTAACCCAGGATATAGGGGATCCTGCCAAGTTGCAAGTCATCCCGGATCAAGTGCTAGACGCATTCGAAAGGAAGGATTAATTCCTTAGCAGTTTGCCAACAAAAATGATCAATGGAAATGTTTGTGCTTGCTATAGATTTTAGAGCACTGTTTGGCTTTGTTTGATCAATGAATTAAAAGATAAATGGATATCTATACTTCAGATTGAAGGCCTGAAGGGAGAGGCAGCTTCAGTTGCCCCCGACTACTTGCCTGACCTTAACCAAGGGGGTTGTTAACTGCACCGGGCAAGTGGACTGAACCCGTCGTGAGAGGTCTCTCCGTTGAGCATTACTTGGAGCAGGAGGATACTTGGGTGCCAGGGGGGGCTCTGGCCATAAATCCCTCGCTTTCCAGGCCCTACACAAGAGGCTAACGTGACTCGGGATTGGATCTCGAGGCCCGCATACTAGTCTATGGTCGAAAACTTGGATTAGTGATCCCTGTGGATTGCTGGATAGCCTTCGGGCGGATTGTGGATAAGCCTACGGGCTGGACTCTTTGTATTTCAAAGATAAATATGATAACCTGTTAATAAGGAACTTGTCTGATATTGTTTTTCTATGTCAAGTGATAAGACTACGTGAAGGAACCAGTAACGGGTTAATTGAAGAAGCTGGTTGTTACATGTCCAACTAATGTGTTAGGTAATTAAATAACTAAAACAACCCGAGGAAAGTGCGGAGGATGGGCCATAGGTCCATCCTATAGATGGGTGGTCCTGGTTGGCCGGGAACTTTTCTCAAATCACGATGGACAGCTGGAAGATTGTCAAAGAACATGAACAACAAGAGCGTTGATCGAGAGTTATGATTGAACCCGATTTACACTGTTTTAGGGGAACGGAATGGGACTATGCCTTATGGCAGAGAGGTTGAGCTTTGCATCCCTCTCGTTTCCCATTCTCCTTGAACGAAGTACAGCGTGAATCCGCTTCGGACCTGGCGTTTCTGCGTAAAGTAGTTTGCTTGGGTCCGACGCTAGTTGCCATTAGGAAATGACCAATAAAGAAAACCCTAATTCAGGTCGATCCTAAGTGGGAACGGCCAGAATACTTCCGCTACGTGGCAGACGCGGAAAGCTCTAGATCACAAACCTCGTAACATTCCATGGGAGTGCCGGGCGGAGCTTTCTAGACACCCTTTCCGATGGACTGCTAAGACGTGTCTTGAAGATACAAGTGGACACGTTACAATATTTCTGCCTCTACGTCAATGTCTCTTCTTTTGGTTTTGAGTGGGAAGCAAGTGGACTAGGAGTATTGTATGGAGATGATGTGAAAAAGCAGCAATTTGTTGCCACATTCAAGGGTAAGGCTATGAACTGGTTTACTCAGTATGGTGCAGCCTATTTTTCTGATATACAAGCATTACAAACAACATTTCTGGCAAGATTCAGAAGGTGAAAAATAGTTGATATTTTGAAGAAGCTTAAAACAATGAAATAGAAGAGGCTCCTTGTGGAGGATTATGCACAATAGTTTTTAGATTTGAATGGAAGACTTGCACCCAATGAAAGGCCAACCAATGAGATGTTGGGGGAATGTTTGCGGGAATCTCTAAGAACTGCAGTAGCCAATACATATATTCTTGCAGGAGCAGGAGGATTTAATCAGTTGTTGGTAGCAGCTATGCCAGACGAGTAGAGAAAAGGGTGAGAATCATCAAACAGAAGAAGAAGAAGAAGTATGACAATGATTCAGATTCAGACATTCATTCAGACTCAGAATGAGACTCAGAATCAGAGTCTGACTCAGATTCTAATGAGACCTAAAATGGGTCGGCATTGGCTATGGCACTAGCCAGACCTCATGCGTACGACAGACAACCCCACCACACAGCCTCGCGGGCCAGGAGCGTCTAAAACTCACTTTGCACTAAATACTTATGACGATTTTGCATTTGTATCCAATATGTAGTCTAACGTTCACCTTCCCTTCTCCTCAGACGTAGATCCCATAACATATAGGCATAGTGCCTCATAATACACACATAGGGAAGCACCTCTCTGATAATTGCTGCGGCTCCACTGCGACTCTCCTACACCTCGGGGATTGGCCCCAAGATGCATCGCTCCAACATGTAACATTCGCACAAACTCCACTCTTTCATAATTCAGCATTCCAGGAGATTTTTGATTTGCCTCACAAAACTTTTCCCAATGGAAGCACCCGTCTAAACCTATAGCTTAGGTTTATTGTCCTCTCAACATTTGTCAAAGTTTATCAATCAATTGCAATGCATTCCAGGAGATACCATGTGGCATGCTTGATGCAAGGTGTGTGATGATTGTGCAAAACCATTTTATGATTAAAAATTAACCAGCCATGTGAGTTGCGGAAAATAGCCTCTCATGAATTTTAACTAAGCGTTATGTGTGCTGCGCTGCTTTAAGGACTAGCACCAGAACTTCTGTGCTACTAGTCGCCTATATTTAATTATGAAATGATCCCTAAATGCTATGCACAAAGAGGAAAATCAGAATTGGTATCTTTTTAGCAATTAGATCGTCGCACAAACTTCCTCCCCCCCTCACTGTTTCGGTGTTGCTGCGTTGCATATGTGTAAATGGTTGTTTTGTATCATTTCTATATGAAAAAACCAAAGAACACATACTATAACATAAAGGATGAGGCCAAACTGAGGCTTGACCTCATCTTTAACCTCGTCAAACATTCACACACATAAATCTTATTTTTTCATATATTTTTAGTGCGAAAATCCCGATTTTCTCTATTTTTTGCTATTTTTTCTATTTATTATTCATGAAAAATAGGTATTTTATGATTTATTTGTGTTGTCTTATTATTTTGACTGACACTTAACATTTTTTCTAAGTTTATTCCATTTCCATTCCTTTTTCCCAACTCAAAAACGGAAAAAACTACTAATTTCCATTAAAAATGACATTTTGCGGGTTTTAAAGAATTAATAACGACTCTAAATCATTACTAGGTTCTGCATTTTGTAGGTACAGCCCTCAAACATGATGCAAACAAGGTTCAAACAAAAATTTATTGCATATGAACAACATTTGGACCATGAAACAAGAAAAACAAGCACATTTCTTCATAAAATTGGAGCATACTGCGTGTCTTGCATGTTGCGGGTTTTTTAATAATTATTATGGGAAGCCCACAGACTGATTAGCAACCATTCTTGAGTGCTGAACCTCTTTCTTCAGCCTCCTCTTCATCTTGAAGCAATCCGATCACAGCTGGACAAGCATCCTTCAACCTCTCTTCTTCTTGATTTCTTGCACATGAATTGCCTCTATGCAGGAGAGAGAGGGAGGAGAGAGAAAGATTGTTTTTTAATCTCTTTGCTTAGTGCATCATTCCTTGATCCGTTTATGGCGATGGAGGGCAAAGGATAGAAGCATCTCAAGGCCAAGAGGATTCCTCCTACCTCCACCGATCAGAAAATGATGAAGAATGGGGGAAAAAATGGGACGTAAAAAACTGATGCCCTCCCCCCTCCCAATGTTTCAATTCGTGAGCTATTTTGATTGTTAAGCTCTTTGTTAAGAGCTTTTAAGCTTTTAATCAACTTATCTAGTTCATGCCTTTTGCTTTTACACTTCTGGCAAGTGGTTTTTTCGCTTTTGGAGGGGCAAACGACATCGGATTCAAGATCCGTATGGACGGGTGGTTCCATGACATCGAAATCTACAAAGATGGGCCCCGCCACACTCTTCTCGACTTCTAGATCCAGTAGCTGCTTCACAACCCTCAACCTTGCGGGGATTAAATGGGGAATCAAACGACCTCGGAATTGAGATTTGAAACTTGCATTGGATTCCTGACGTCATTTTGCATCTAGAGAAACTCCAGCTCGGCCATCCACCATCATTTGATTTCCCATGAAAATTAGCACTAGTGCTTTAGGGACTTGTTGCTTAAAATCGTACTGATTGCCACCGTTGCCTTCGACGAAGTCTATTTTTCCCTTGATATTTGTAATTTTTAGCTATTTATAAGCACTTCTCGACATAAAAAATCATCTGTCATTGGCGACCACGGGATAGGGTGACTCAGCCCATCGAATCCCATGAATAGGTTTGCATATAAACAACAAAAAGGAGCATCAAGCTGGTATAAAAAATACACAACACAACACATCACTGCTCATACCCTACCCCTTGACAAAACCAAGGCATGAAATCCACGAGGAGTAGGCCCAGCATAATCTGATAGAAAGCCTGAAGCTAGTCATTAACCAACTGCTCCAACACAGCCAAGCTAAAAAGAATGATCAAAGGGGTCATCCTAAGTGGTGGTCTAAACTACCTACCTAATTAAGGACAACTCAACCAGGAGCTTCTACTAGGCAAGAAATCCTATAGCCTGATCAAGAAATATTTTCTTTTAGCACATTACTCTTTTAACCTCTTATTTTTCCATACTCAGGAGTGTAAAAAGGAGGAAGCTGAGCGTAATGACCCAAGGAGAACAAGGCATCGGCCTCGGGTCCTGTCTTAGTATCCAAGAACCTACCAAGCCCTCACAAGGAGACACTTAATCCTTTTCTAACGCTCACTTTTATTTTCGCTCTAACCTTCTTTTATTTTCTTCTTTTATGGCAAGATGTCACCCCAAGGAAGGCAAGGCATCGGCCCCAGGTCTTGTCTCATCCCCAGGAACCTACCAGGCCTTTGCAAGGTGATAAACAACAGCTCAAGGATTTTTCTTTCTTTCCTTTTCTATTTTTATAGGGGTCAAAACCCCTTTTTACACACCTCCATATATATATACTTTCTTTGAGATATTCGGGGTTTTTCTTCTTTTTATCATCATCATTTTTCTCTGGCAGGCTTCTTTAACTACCTCACAACTAGCAAGAACTCCTAGAATGGCCACCTAGCGGGCTGGTAGAATAGGATCACTAGAACTCCCATCTAAAACATGTCTTTCAATGCCTGACAATGCCTTGTAGGAGGCAAGGACTACTCAGACCTCCCTCAAATATACCTAAACTAAACCTGGGACTTCATGCCTTGATTGCCGGTCCCCAACAAGAAAGAACACCCCCTTCAAGTCCACAGATACATATAACATAAAAGAACAGGCACTCGTAAAGGAGAGATATCACCTGGACAGGGCCATGAGAAGCTTCCACACGACAAAGACTCCTTCCAAGTGCTTCTTTGAACCTGTCTAGCACATGATTAAAACAAGAAACCATTAACTGTACCCATATTAAACAGACAACTAGCCTTCTTGGCCTAATGAAATAAAGCATTTCACTGCAAACTAACTGGTCCTCTTGGCCTAAAGAGATAGATTATTAAAAAAATAACTGGCCCTCTTGGCCTAAAATGGATAGTTCATTCTAATCCATGCAATATATGGTCTCCTTGGCATATACAGCACATGATCCAATCAAACTAATCAGGATAGCATAAAATAGGAGGACTAGCCTCATGCTACTCATGCAAGTCAACTAAAAGCTTGATCTATGCTCTTTGTAGATCCACTAGCCCAACTCTTTCTACTGATATCTCAGTAATAATGGCCATCTCTTCTTGGGTACTATGAGCTGAATGAATGTCATCATTATGTTGATATATCTCATCCCCTTGGTCGTCATTCAAATGGATCGCTTGTTCCAACTTTCCAGTAACTCCTCCTACAAGGAGAATCATGGATTTATGATCATTCAACTCTTCTCTAATTGGACCATTCCATATGTCAATGATATGATCCAAACTAGACAAAGCTTCAAGCCTAGACCCATCACATAGATGCATCTCAGGGCGGCGGTCCCTATTGTCAGATGTCGCATTATGGCCTTTAATCGAATCCTCTTGGGAATCCATCAAAGTATGTCCACATGCAATTCCTGGCCCTTCATTTGACACACCAATAGTATTTTTAGGGGTTTTGGGCCTCCAAACCCATCTCATATTCCTTTTCATATTCTTAGACTGCCTCATTTGCCCACAGGTCCAATGGACTCACTGTGGATTTATCACCATTACTAGATGGCCTCATAGCCTTATGGCTTCTATTTAGTACAGGTGGACCTTTGGCATGCCGCATCTTCTCTACACGAGATGTCTTTACTTGCCTTTGTCCACTCTACAACAACTACATAGCCATAGGAACCATGATTTTACTAAAAGGAATAGCATCTACTCGAAAGCATGATTCATCTATAAATTGGAAAGGTCTCTCAAGAGCCTTACTAGGAGCACAACTAGAACCACCCATAAAATGCTCATCTAAGCTTGTAGACCTAATGGTTCTATCAATTCCACCATCACAACTACCTCTCATGGAAGTGTTGCAAGCCTTGATGGGACTTACTGGGCTTGGAATATTTTTATCCCCATGGGGTATATTATCCCTACTATTGTCATTTTTTGCTTGGAGATTTTGGCTACCAAGGTTCCTCTCATAGGTTGCCTTGGTATCAACAAGTGAGCTGTCTCCTTGTAGAAATGGTTGAAAGCTAGGATGCACTTATATTGAGCGGGAAAAACTCCAAAAGTTTTCCCAACATCTTTGAATATGTCCCTCATAATCAATGGCATGCATCTTTGCTTCCCTTAACGACTTAGGATTCCGCAATCCCACTTGGTTTGCATGTTAATCTCTAACCCACTCAAAAAGAGCTCACATAGCACATTACCTGGCAATGCAGTAGCTCTTCTTGGCCAAAGCCTCAGAATATCATCAAAGGCTCTAGCGTATTCTTTAAAAGAAGGATAGGAATGTTGCCTAATCTGCATCAGCTGCCCTAAAACTTGGGTCGTAGGCACCTTCTTCTCATATAATTCATCTAAAAATCGATCACTCAACTCCTCAAAGGATTTAATAGACCCCCTTGGGAGGCTCTAGTACCATTTTCTAGCCTCTCCCTTTAGGGTACTTGAGAATACGAGCATCCGATGAATATCATTGAATCCACTTGCAAGGCAAGTTAGGCCATATTCTCGTAAATGCACCATCGAATCCTCATTAACCAACCCATGAAACACTGGGAGATCCCTCTAAGGAGGAGGGAATTTAGTCATTTCCTTCGGGATCAGCACTGGGCCATTAAAATCCTCATATTCATGACCTAACTCTAGTATCTCGGGGTCTCCAACCTCTTCCATTTCCACCTTTACTGGAGGTTAATATTATCCTTAATGTCCCTTTTTGCCAACTCATAAAGTGGTCTAGGGAGACCTATAGCTCTTAGCATGTCATTCCGATCCTTTCTTAGAGGATCTTCCATATCTTGCTCCTTCCTAGGCAGTTCCATGATAGTTTTATCTAGGGGCTTCTACCCCTCATCAAAAGCAAACTTATCCTTAGCATTTAGGACTTGGGGACCGTGTCTTTTAAGCAACGATTTTCCCTTTATATCTAGGGCTTCTAACATCCTTGTGATACTTAAAATTTTGGCACGATGCCCCACCACATGGGATGTTTCAGTCACAATTGCACTCCACTGTGTGTCGAATTTTTCCCATGGCACTACGGCTTTAGCATAATCACTTTTTGATGCCATGACCACCATAGCTTCCAACATACTTATTCCATGCCCTCTATGTTGATGGATGGCTATAGATGATTTCTCTTGGGTAGAGACCACACCAAGGCAAACCTTGGCCCATGCCATTATTGAGATGATAAGCTCAACACATGCGGACATTAATGATGGACCGCCTGGTTCGATGGGTCCACACGTCTACACTTAGCATGTCGGTAGTCATTATGACTCTCACATGGCCACTGACTCATTACTTATTATATTCAGGTTATTACACCTATTTACAGCTGGCATAGTTATAGCGCCAGTCAACTAGTGTAGTCAATTATGCATTGTTTGACTTAGTAGGCCACTTTCATTTATGTTGTATCTTATCTATACTTTGTGTACATTGTAAAAGAGTGTGGAAGAAGAAGAAGAAACCCAGCAAGAAAACGTTTTGGCCTCCATCTCTCTTCTTGTCTCTTGAGTGAGTTTCTCCTTGTGCATTCTATGTGTGTTCGGCGCAACATCTTAAGCAAGTCCCCCCACCAGGCAATTCTTGACATGGTATCATAGCTGTGCTACTGAGAGCGACTGATTTCGAGGGTTGAAGTGAAGGAGAAGAAGCAAGGTTCGAGCAAGCAAGCCACCGATAAGAAGCTCTCTCATTCTTCCACTCTTTCTCTTGGATAGTGCTTGTGGAGGCACCAGAAGCAGGGTAGAGCAAAAATCTCAGATTGCAGTGAGATTTGGTGTGCGCGAAGAGCATCGTGTATTCTGAAGATTAGCCCTTTAGGGATTCCCGCTGCTATTTTGGCCATCCGAGGTCATTTCAGGCCCGTTTTAGAGCCGTAAGGTTGCGAACAACAGTTCAAGATACCTTGCATTTTCAACTGTGTCTACCGTATACAGGTGCACAGGTTAGAGATTTCAGATCTGTAAGTTCAAAGGTGTTTACCAGCGAATAAACACAAGATTTATCTGTAAACTGGTTGCAGATTGCATGTATTGTTGAGCAGACAATGAAAAAGGCTGTCTAGTGTATTGCTGTGCACTACAAGTCGAGGGTTGTAGAAGTTTTGCTTGCTGTTTGGTATTAGTATTGTGATAATGGTAGAGAACAGTGGAAACCCCATCATTGAGAAGCTCGACAAGGACAATTACCCTTCATGGAAGTTCCGTGTCACGAACTTCCTTATTGGAAAAGGCCTCTACGAGTTTGTGTCAGGTGAAGAAAAGGAGCCGGAGGTGAGTGATCCTCCAATGCAGAATAGACAAAGGCACGGAAGGAATGGAATGCAAAAGACAAAAAGATCATGTATTGGTTGTCTGCAGTAATTGACAATAATATGCTGGGACATATCAGAAATGCAGAGAATTCATATGCAACTTGGACCATACTTGAAAGTATGTTTTCCGTAAATACAAAGGCACGAAAGATTCAACTCAAGCAAGAGTTGAATACATTGAAGAAAGGGAAGATGTCTATCAATGAGTATGCACTGAAGGTAAGGAGCATCGCAGATGCCTTGGCAGCGATTGATGCAATTCTCAATGATGATGATTTGGTGTCCTCTATCTTGGGTGGACTTAACAATGAAAAGGCTTGGAAGTCTTTTGTAACTTCCGTATATGTCAGAAAGTCATTTCCAGATTTCGATGAGTTGGTCTCTCTTATGATCACTGAAGAGATCAACATGTAGAGTGAGACATCTGAAAGAAGTGGTGAACAGGTCCAAGCTTTCTACTCCAATTCAGGAATGGGACATTGTAGGTTCTCTTCAAGAGGCCGTACAGGACGTGGTAGTGACAACCAACAAAACAGATTGAATCAGCAATTTGGCGATATGCAGGTTTCAGGAGGTCATGGTAACTTTAGAGGTAGGGGGAGCTTTAGAGGAAGAGGTGAATGGTAGAACAGAGGTTCTAACAACTCTGGTATTGTGTGTCACTACTGTGGCAAAACAGGCCATATTGCAGCCCAATGTTATGCTAAGAAAGATGATATTCGCAGTGGTAAGTTGCAGCAAGGAAAATATACATCGTCTTCACGACAGAATGAAGACAAAAATGAACATCTGTTTGTTATGAAGCATATGTTAAATGCTGTTACAAGAAAGGGAATACATGATGATGTTTGGTATGTTGATTCAGGTGCATCCAATCATATGACCAGCCATGTAAAATGGTTTGGAGAGATGTAGGATTTGTAAAATACAGGTTATGTGCAGACGGGTAATGATTCATGCCACCCAATTTCACACATTGAAAAAGTTCCCTGGTCCTTGCATGATGGTAAGACAAAGAGTCTTTCAGATGTATTACATGTGCCATCTATTACAAAGAACTTGGTGTCAGTCGATCAGATGGTAGAGCAAGGACTGCAAATCAGATTTAATGCAAAGGGCTGCTTTGTAGAAGACTTCAATGACAAGTGCAAGTTGGTTGCAAAGGGAAGTAGAGTTGGACGTATGTTTACTCTAGATGCTAGAATTCCTACTTTGAATGCTGCTATGTATGCTAAAGGAAAAGGTGTTGTTGCAGATATTGAAATTTGGCATAAATGCATTGGACATGCAAATGTACAAAGGCTGAAATTAATGCAGTCCAAAGGGTTGGTTAACCTACATTTAGAATTGTAGAATTTCATAAGGTATGCGAAGCATGTCAGTTTGGTAAGCAGGCAAGACAACCCTTTTCACATGACAGATATGTAAGCAGAAATATCCTTGATGTTGTGCATACAGATATTTGGGGGCCTACACAAAATGTATCTCTTAGAGGCAGTTCATACTTTGTCACATTCATTGATGATTGTTCTAGAAAGCTGTGGATATATTTTATGGAGGAAAAGAGTGAAGCATTTGAGCACTTTAGAAATTTCAAGGCTACAGTTGAAAGAGAAATAGGCTTGAAAGTAAAGTGCTTGAGGTCAGATGGAGGGGGAGAGTACCTCTCGAATGAGTTCTATGATTTTCTGAGGTCTCATGGGATAAAGAGACAATTCACATGCAGGTATATCCCATAGCAAAATGGGGTTGCAGAAAGGAAAAACAGGCATATTGTAGAAGTTGCATGCGCCTTGCCTTGATGGCTAAAAATAATATGCCTAAGCATTTTTGGTCTGAGACTATTCATACAGCTGTTTATATTATGAACAGAACTCCCACAGCTATAGTTCATGGTATGACTCCTGAAGAATGCTTTACTGGCAAGAAGCCTGATGTATCGCACTTAAAGATATTTGGCTGTGTTGCATACGTTCACATGCCAGATGAGCTACGGAAGAAGCTTAATCCAAAGGCAGAAAAATGTGTTTTTATTGGATACTCTTTAGAGCAGAAAGGGTATCGTGGTTATAACCCTGTCACATGTAAGTTCAAAGTGAGCAGGGATGTCATCTTTGATGAAATGAGCAGTTGGTATGCATCTAGTGGTGATCCATTGAATGATGATGATGATCATGACACTCATGTGCAGGCTGAAAAGCAAGAATCACGGACTCTTAGTGGACCAGAGACATCATCTGGTAGTCCTTGGTCTGGGAGACTAAGGAGTAGCTCTACATCTTCAGGTGCATCTAGTAGCACTACAGGTAAAGACAAAGAAAAGAATAAACTGTCAGATGACATTGATGTAGTTCTTGATGGAGACTCTAGTGGCTGAGAGAGCTTGGATGATGAGCTTAGTATTCCTTTTGTCACGATACCAGGTGTACAGAGAGCTCATAGTAATGTAAAGGCTCCATTGAGTGATCCGGTGGTACGCAGATCTAGCAGGGTCAGATACCCTATTAAAAGATTTGGTTTTGAAGGTTATGCAACTTATCATTTTGCTTATATGGTGAAACTAGTTGAGGATGTTGAGCCCACTTGTTTTGAGAATGTTGTTCGTCATACTCATTGGGATGCAGCAATGGATGAGGAGATGGCTGCATTAGAGGCCAATAAGACTTGGGATCTAGTATCATTGCCAAAGGGCAAGAAAGCTATTTGGATGTAAGTGGCTTTATAAGATTAAGCACAATGCAGATGGTTCTATTAGTAGGTACAAAGCTAGGTTGGTTGCACAAGGCTATGCCCAGATATATGGCATAGATTATGAAGAAACCTTCAGTCCAGTTGCTAGGATGGCAACTATCAGATGTGTGATTACTTTAGCAGCAGCCAAAGGTTGGAGGTTGCAACAAATGGATGTGAAGAATGCCTTCTTGCATGGTGATTTGCAGGAAGAAGTGTATATGGATCAACCAACAAGTTATGAAGATTTAGAGCATCCCACGTATGTGTGTAGGTTGAAGAAGGCGCTCTATGGGCTCAAGCAAGAACCTAGAGCATGGTCTAACAAGATCAGAGAGTATCTTGTCAATATTGGCTTTTATGTTTATGATGCTGATCACTCACTTTATGTGAGAAAGGGAGATGCATGTTTGGTCATCATAGTCATCTATGTGGATGACTTGATTATTACAGGTGATAGTGATAGTGGGATTGCTGAAGTCAAGGACTTTTGGAAGAAGAAGTTTGAGATGAAGGATTTAGGTGAGCTAAGGTACTTCCTTGGCATTGAGGTGATCAGATGTGATGATGGTATATGGCTGTCCCAAAGACAGTATGGCTTGGATATGTTGTCCAAGTATGGTATGTGATGGACCTAAAAATGGGCCGGCACTGGCTCATGCACTAGCCGGGCCTCGTCACTACACACAAGACAACCCCCTCGGCCTCGCGGCCAGGAGCGTCTATCAAAATCTCTGCCTTCCTAAACATTGCGTTTGTAATACGTTGTAGTCCAACTGATCCTAGCCCACTACTCCTCAGAGGGAGTCCCTTTCACAGAGCCAAAAGGCTCGAATCACATACACATGGGGTTCCTCCTATGGCTGAATGCCGTCAACCCTCTGTGACTCTCCTACACCTTGGGGATTGGCCCCTCGATGCGTCGCTCAACATTTAGACATTTCGCACAAATGTCGCTCAAGGTACCAAATAAACGTGTCCAGGAATGTACCATTGTCCTTACTTGATTTCCCCTTTAGGATCCCACGACTAGCCTACAGCATGGGTATCTCACTGCCTCTCAACGTAGGTCGTGTCCTCAAACAATTGCAATGCATGTCCAGGAGCTGATCACCGATACTCTTAAATTCTTTTCATGCTCTATGCATTTGGTGGATGCCTAGTGCTCAAACATTTAGCAAACAGTATCGTGCACAAGTGCAAATCATTCTTTCATACTTTTCTTTCTAACCGCTTTGTGCTTCGTTGCATGGGCTTAGCACCGAGGTGATCCTCGTGCTACTAAGCTCTTGATCTTAATTATCATCCGTCCTAAATGCTATGCATAGAAATCAGCAACTTTCCCATCATTTCACACGGCATTTAGACATATTTCAACTCCTCTACCCTTCCCCGTTTAAATAGTGCATCGTTGGATAGATTTATAGGGTATTTTGACATCATTTTATGTATAGAAAGCGGAAAAAACCACACTAGAACAAGAAGGCGGGGTTGAACTGAGGCAAATCCTCATGCTTCAGTCCGCACAAACATTCACAAGCATTGCTCTTATTTATCCTTATTTTTCGGAACCCAAAATGTATTTTTCCCCTATTTTTCATGGTTTTTTCCTATTTTCCCTTATTTTCCTGCATTATTTAATTGCTGAAAATTCAAAACAGGTTATGGGCTGTGGCCCTTAGTTCCTCCTTGCAGAAAAATGAAAGTTTAGTTGATGTTCCTATTTTCTTCCCCCTTTTTATGTAAAAAACCCTCATTTTCCCTTATTTTTCATGTTTTACGTGTTTTAATGTATTATTTTGAACCACAAAATGCATATTTTTCTGATTTTTTGATCATGACCAGCAAGAACTCATAGAAAACAGTATCATGAACAATTATTATCCCACATGAACACCATTTCATCCATCAAAAGCCATAAAAACTCAAATTTTCTTTGAAAATTTTAAATTACCGCCTATTTGCGTGTTTCGGGTTTTGTGTCCATGGCTGTAGATTTGGAAAACAGCAGCACTTCATGTCCAGCAACATCACAAATCACCATTCTCAGCCCGTGTAGCAATCCGATCCATGCCGGACAAGCCTCCATCATTCTTTCTTCTTCCTTCTTCTTCCCACATGAACTTGCCTTTAGAAGAGAGAGAGGGAGGAGAGAGAAAGACTGAAATCAGAATTCTCCAAAGAGGGCATCATTGCGCGAGCGAAGGGCGGCGATAGAGTCTGCATACAGAGGGAAATGAGTGGCAATGCTCATTGGGGGGGGTTGTTTGCAGGCTGGAGATGACATGATCAACATTGAGGGCGCATTTTTCGGACGTGATGGCGCCATCTCCTCCTCCTTTTTCTCACCACGATTTGCATCTAACATTTCATGTGACTTTTAATCTTGGGTTCCCAAGAGTCACTTACTCATTTTGGCCAAATTTTGTCCACCTCTTCGCATCTTGACCGGTTTCTTGGCCATTTCTCCGTCCGGACTCGGAATCGAGCTCTGAAAAATCCTGGGCGTCCGGCTTAGCATCCCGCATTGGCCAGTAGCTCGTGTCAACCCGCACGACTGTCTGAAAAATTATGAAAAATCAACAAGTGTCGCTCGGGCGCCTTTAAAGCACTTTGGCGCTTAAAATCGTCCTAGATCGAGCTGCCGCCTTTGACGGTGAATATTTTTCCCTTGATATTCATAATTTTTAGCTATTTTTAAGCACTTCCTGTCACCTAAATTCCGCTCTCATTGGCGACCACGGGATAGGGCGACTCAGCCCGTCGAATCCACGAACATATCTGCACATAAACAACCAAAGAAGCATCAAACTGATACAAAACAATTATCATCATAAAACTCAACACAATGCTCCCCCTGGACAGAACCAAGGCATGACCTCCACAAGGAATAGGCCTAGCATCATCTAATAGAAGATCCGAAGTGAGTCACTAACCAGCTGCTCCAACACAGCCAAACTAAAAAGAACTGCCAAAGAGGTTGCCCTAAGTGGTAGTCTGAACTACGGACCAACTAAAGACAACACAACTAGGAGCTCCTACAAGGCGAGGACTCCTATAGCCTGATCAAAGAGTAGTTTCCTTCAGTACATCTCTTCTTTTAGGTTTTTTATTGGATGAACATACTTGGGCATGTAAAAAGGAGGGAGCTGAGCGTAGTGACCCAAGGAGAACAGGGCATCGGCCTCAGGACCTGTCTCGGCACCCAAGAACCTACCAAGCCCTCGCAAGGCGACACTTAATCCTTTTCTAACGCTCACTTTTCTTTTCGCTCCAACCTTCCTTGTTTTTGGTATTATTTATCCAGCAAGAAGCCACCCCTAGGGAGCCAAGGTATCGGCCCCGGGTCTGACTCGTCCCCAGGAACCTACCAGGCCTCCGCAAGGCAATGATCAACTGCTTATATATTTTTTATTTCATTTCTTTTCTTTGATAGGGGTTAGAACCCCTTTTTACACACCTTCGTATTTATATTCATCTTTTAGGATATTCAGGATTTCTTGGTATCATCATTATTATCTTCTAGCAGGCTTCTCTAACTGCCTCACTACTAACCAGAACTCCTAGGACGGCTGCCGAGCAGGCTAGCAGAACAGAGCCACTAGGACTGCCTTCTAAAACAGGTCTTTCAATGTCTAACAATGTCTTTACAGGAGGCAATGACTACTCTGACCTCCCTCAAACATACTTAACCTAAACCTGGGACTTCATGCCTTGGTTGCCGGTCCCTAAAAAATATCCCCTCAACAAGTACAAATACACATATAACAGGAAAGAAAGGTACTCGTAAAGGAGAAATATCACCTGGATTGGCCAAAAGAAGCTTCCATCGTAGCAAAGGCTCCTCCAGTCTCCACAAAATTCCACGAACCACGAAATCTGTCCAGCACAACACTAAAACAAAAACCCAATTAAACGCACCCGCACTAGACAGGGAAATGGCCCTCTTGGCCTAATGAAATCAGACATGACGTTGCTACCAAACTGCATCGGCCCCCTTGGCCTAATGAAATCAAACATTACTATGCATAACATCCTCCTGGAAACAATTATGATAGACATCAAAGCATACTATTCCCAGGGGAACAGGGCTTGTAGCCCTAAACTAGGTGTAGTAGATTATGACCTATCCCTCCTGCGTATATCGCAAGAGGTGTTCGCATCACATGTCGTCGAATCAGTCTGTGGGTCTGAGATAATAAAGGCAGATGAGTCTCGCTTACCCTCTGCATCACCCAAATCAACCATCGTCTGCCAAAGAGGGCATGTTCAGAAAGCATACCCCACAAACGACCAGGTCCTGTCTCACCATCAATAGATATATCGGGACAAGGGCCGCAATTAAAGAAGAGGTCCTCTTCATACGCAAGATTAGCCAAAGAATCGGCAAACTGATTCCAATTCCGTGGAATCAGCTGAAAAGACACTCTATCGAATTCGTCTAGCAGGGCTATGGCAGTATGATGGTACATACAAAGGATCGGGTTCCGTACCATGTACATCCCATTGAGTTGATTTAAAACCAACTGAGAGTCCCCTTTCACCAATAGCTGGCGGATACCACCCTTCTTTGCAATATTCAAACCCATAATCAGGGCTTTGTATTCTGCCATATTATTGGTAAAATTCGCCCCGAGATAAGCGGCTAACTTCATGACAATGCGTCGTCGGGGGTCTCGGATGACAACTCCTACACTTCCTTTTTTGCATGGACCCCAGGACGCCCCATCAAAGTACAAGGTGTACGTCCATAAAGGGTTTACATATCCTGCCATCCTAAACTCTACTCGTAATTATGGTAATCGAAATTCAGCATATTCAACGGGTGGACTGTAGGCTCCATCCCTCCATCATCATTGAATTCAACAGGGATGCTCGTCAAAATTTGTAGGCAGTGATGGCAGAAGACCTTGATTTCCCAAATAAATGTCCCGCCTTCTTGCTCAATCACCTTGTATCCTTTGCTCCACCAAATGAGCTTCCCCTGATGATACCTCTGTTCTAAATATGGGTGTTCTAAATAAGGGATCAGACGACCCATCAACCTCTATCACGATTTCCTTGCAGATGTTTGATCGATCTTGCCTAGACCTGCAAGGCAGTCATAGCATTAGTACAATCAGAAGTAATAAGGTTTAATCTTATTAAGATTAACCTTATTTTTAAATTCTATCCCCTCAAGGTCGGCTAACAACACTGTAGATTTATTCTTTCCTATCCTAACGATCCTATAGGGCCCATCCCATTTGGGCTCTAGCTTGCCTGGAAATAATTCTCGTCGTGCATCATAATACAGAACAAGCTGTCCTTTCTTGAAGGTGTATTTCTTGGCTTTGAGGTCGTGTAGCTTCTTCATTCGGCGCTTCGCCACTTCTTGGTGCAATAAGCTCTGCAACTTAAGCTCATCTAAATGTGCCAGTGTCGTTAAGCGCTCAAAAAGTGCGTCTTCATCACTCAAAGAATGATTGATGGCAAACCGAATAGTCGGCAGCTCAATCTCTAAAGGCAAGACACACTCCTCCCCATATACTAACTTGAACGGGGTATGCCCAGTGGCTCGTTTGAAAGTCGTATTATAAGCCCACACTGCCACGTATAACTTTTTATCCCAATCCCGTTTCTTTTCCGACACAATTTTGGACAGGATGCCTACAAGCTGCTTGTTGGTGTTTTCGACTTGCCCATTGGCTTGCGGATTATATGGGGTTGTCTTGTTATGCTTGATGTTCCACAACTCTGTCAAACCTTTGATCACCTTATTCAGGAAATGGGTTCCGCGGTCCGACACTAATTCTTTCGGCGGACCAAACCGGCATATTATCTGCTCTAAAAGGAAACTAGCAGTTTCTTTAGCATCATCTTTCCTTGTTGCACGTGCTTCTGACCACTTTGTGAAGTAGTCAGTTGCTACAATGATGTACCGCTTTTGCGTAGTCGATGACAGAGTAATAGGACCCACAAAGTCTATTCCCCACTTCTCAAATGGAAGTATCGCCATAATAGGGGTGAGTGGTCGTTTCCTATTCTCTCGACTATCATGTCGTTGGCAAATATCGCATCGCTTAACATACGCAAACGCATCCTGGAAGATGGCAGGCCACCAATAACCTGCTCTTAAAGCCTTCTGTGCTGTAAGCCGTCCAGCAAAATGGCCACCGCAAGCAGAATCATGGCATTCTTCCAAAATGAATGGCACCTCGTCAGGCATCACACACCGGCGATAGATGTCATCAACCCCTTGCCGATATAATGTACCTGCGATCAAGGCAAACTTTAACGCTTGCTGCTTAATTTTCCTTTTCTCAGCTTTAGATAATTCGGATCCCGCCTCTCCTGTTGATAAATAATGCGTTATTGCAGCATACCAGGAGGGAATAGATGCTGTATCTATTTTAAATAACAACTCCATATCACTACCTTCAACCACAGATTCTTTCGGCTCCCCAAAGTCCACTAGACATTCCACGATGCCTTGCAACCTTGGTGGCTTACTCTTGATTTCATAATCAAATTCCTGCAAAGTGATTAACCACTTCGCTAGACGGTCAGGCGGCTGTAGCTTATTCATCAATAGTCGAAGTCCCTCCGCCTTCGTATAAAGCACGACTTTCTCATAGAGAATGTAATGCCTGAATTTCTTGGTCCCAAAGACCATCGCTAGACATAATTTCTCCATGTAGGTGTAATTGATTTCGGATACCCCCAGCTTCCGACTAGCAAAAGCAATCGGGTGGTACCACTTCTCTTCCCAAAATTGGGCTAAACAGCAGCTGATACTATACATGGTGGCTGCTGAAAATATATAGAACACCTCACCTCTTTTAGGTGCTTTTAAAACGGGCGCTCTTGCTAGCTCTTGTTTCACATCCTCGAATGCTACCTTACAAGGGTCACCCCATACAAACGAACAGCTAAAGGACAATAAATTTGTAAGTGGCAACGTTCTTTCTGCTAAGGCATTAATGAATCTACGGTAGTAACCAACCGAAGACAGAAAGCTATGAACTTCTTTCGGAGTGCGTGGTGGACCCATGGCAACTATAACTTTGACCTTCTCGGGGTCTGTCGCAATTCCTACCGAACTGACCACATGACCCAACAATAGCCCATAAGGTACTCCAAAAACACACTTCCGTGGGTTTAGGGCGATGCGAAATTGTCTACAGCGCTCAAAGCATTTTCTTAAAATGATCAACTGCCTTGGTCTCACGGTGGCAGCCCCTAAGTCATCAATAAACACCTTCAACTCTTCGGGGGATATGTCACCGAATGTCTTATCTGCTGTTCGTTGCCACGAACCAGGTGCATTGCATAAACCAAAGGCCATCACATGGTACGCAAAAGTACCAAATACAGTGATAAAAGTTGTTTTCAACTTGTCCTCTTCTGCAATTGCCATTTGGTTGTATCCTGCAAAGCAATCCATAAACGAATATATCTCCCTACCCGCTAATTGATCCAAAATCTGGTCAATAAATGGCAACGGGTAGTAGTCCTTAACTGTCTGCTTATTCAGCTCCCTAAAGTCTACACATAAACGGATTTGATTATTCTTCTTCTTTCTAATCACAACTGGCGAACACCATTCCGTGTGTTGCACAGGAAAAATCAAACCCGCTTTTCGAAGCTTCTGTAACTCTTCAAACAACCCGTCCCTCAATTCGAAAGGCATACGCCTTACTTTCTGCCGTACAGGACGACTGCCCTCTTTCAACGGAATTGTATGAACAGCAAGACTAGGAGGAATGCCTCTCAACTCATCATAACTCCAGGCAAAGATATCACGGAATTCCTGGATCAAGGCCACATAGTCCTCCCTTTCTGCTGTGCTGAGCATAGAGCCTAATTTGATTGGCCGCGAATCATCAGGCATACCAAGGTCTAGCTCGATAACATCTGCATCTCTTATACGATCTTGGGCCTCTATCGGCTCGTTCAAAGTGATCTGATAGATGTCCTCTGTGGTGGATCCTTCTTTGGACTCATCACTCGATGATGTCTCACTGGCAGATAAATCTTCTAATGTCTCCAATTCTGTAGAAGATAGAGGAGCTCTCTCACTCTGCGGGGACTCAGGATAAGCATCAACCACCACACGCTGGGCACCTCTGCCGAATATCAATCGACCGGCGGGTATATCCACTTGGCAATCCGCTTGCAAGATCCAAGGTCGTCCAAGTAATACTTGGTAACTTGGCCGCCCTGCAAAACGAATCACCCTAAAGTCCAACATGCATTCTACATTTGCAACAGTGACATGGACCTTAGTAATGCAGCCTTTCGGCTGTCTCAAACTGTCATCTGCCATTCTGAGAATTGTGGAGGTATCTTTCTGAATCGCAAGACCTAACCTTTCCATCAGTTCAGAACTCATAATGTTAACAGATGATCCCGTGTTGACAATGGCATAATCTACTAATATCCCATCGACATAGGCTGCAACCCTTGGGCAATGCTTCTCAGCATGCTCGAACCAGTCATCACCAACTCGCGCAATACCCAAAGGTTCCACGATATACCCGGTACGTAGGATCTTTCTAAATTCCTTGCGTACTCCTGGGGAAAGCTTAATAAGCTGTAAGAGGTTCACATCCGGCTTGACTTCGCAAAGAGAGCTCGCCAAATCGAATTCATGATAGTTCGATAGAGCTCGCTTTTCACGCCAAACCATCCGCTCTTTAGGTCGCTGAACTGGCTTTATTGCCTCTTTCTTAACTTTCACCTTCTTCTTTGGTGCTTCCTTATCGGCTTTACTCTCTACGGGCTTCAAAGGTCCCCCTTCCAAGGCAGGATCCAAAACTTGCGTTCCTTTGTCGCCTTGTTTAGGGTTTCCGTCGACAGGCTTATCCATGTCGGCTTCTCTACCCTTTTTACCTCTTGTAAGGACAGCTCATAGATTAGAGGTTTCAGCATCATTAACGCGTACAGCCTCAATCAAACTAACCCCACTACCACTTGGTAGCTCCTCCACTGTAGTCTTTGGTCGTTGAAGTATTTGTTTAGGCCCGTCCTCTCGCTGGGAATCATTTCCTTGGGCACGATGATTAACAGGCCCGGGTTGCCGACTACCTCGCTGGAGGGAACTAATCTTACTCCAGCAAGTAGCTGCTAAATGGCCAGATTTTCCACAAATGTCGCACTTAACATTTGGGCAATTTCTTGGATAGTGCTGCCCGCCACACCATTTGCAACTAAACCTCGACGGTGCACCCTCCTCCGCGTATCTACTTCCTATCAAATTTTGTTGTTTTTTAAGGAAGTTGACATCAACAGCTATTTGTCGATACTGCTCCGTAATCATGTCGGTATAATGCTTCATCATGTCCTTAACCTCGCCAAGAACATTGGAAGAATTCGAGTCATAGCCTTGGTCATTACCATGTCGCTCCATCGGCCTAACAATTCGATTAGGCACTGGTTGTTGAGCCACAGGCATGGTATTAGAATTGACCGCCTGGCCTCCACCATTTGGAGCCATTTGACTGCCCGTAGGCATCGACATGCTAGGGGGAGCTGGTAATAAAGGGACATTCTGCATCATGTTCCCTCTCCCATTAGGATTAGCCATCGCTATCCCTTGGCCACTACTGCCATTGGCTATTGCCATATTGTTTCCCAATACTAAACCCATGTTCGAATTGCCTCTAGAAGCATAGGCTGCTTGTAGTCGGGATTCCACCTCTTGTGCTCGTGTAATGGCAGTATCTATATCCCCCAAGGGGACACTACTCAACTGCAATTGGATATTGAAGTCCAACCCATGTAGGAAATATTGCAATTGGGCAGCTGCGGGGATAGGAATAGAGGTGTCCAACTTACGGAAAACCTCTTTTATCTTCTTCGCATAAGCACGAATATCCTCGTGTGGTTCTTGGCGGGTCACGTTGAGTACACGCAACCAATATTGCCCACCCCTTTCAGGGGCAAACTCCCTTCGAAAAGCTCCATAAAATGCATCAATGTTCAATATGGTTCCGGCTTCTAAACCATGATACCATATAGCGGCTCTTCCTTTGAGAGTCATATTGAAGAACATCATCAAATGTCCTTCCTCTTGAATGCGACAGTTAAACATCAGCTTTTGAAACTCCCTAATATGGAGTTCCGCATCTTCCTCAACTAGCCCATTAAAAATGGGTAGTGGGTAACCTAGAGCCGGCAAATCCGTCGTTCCTGCTGGAATTGCAATAGGCTGCGCCATGACGAGAATTGGATTTGCACCAGGAATAGGGGACGGTGGGGTTACACCTCCCGCAATTGACGTGGACTGGCTTATGGCAGGAAGGGGAGCACTAGAGCTTCCGCCTTCTCCTAACTTACTACTTGTGGTCCTAAGACCACTAGATCCACTCCCTCGTAAGGGTTCAGCACCGCTACGCTTAGGGGAATATCTCCTAAAAATTTCAGCACGTCGCCTAGCTCTTTCATCTCTTTCTTGCTTTTGGATTTCTGCTAGACGATGCTTATCAATAAATAACGGATCAATCTCAGTATCCTTTGGCATAAACTGCTAGTTGGTCCCTAAACAACCAGGATTCGAGAACCGCCACTTTTAAGCGGCTCCCGGCAGACGCACCACTGATGGACCTAAAAACGGGCCAGCACTGGCTCATGCACTAGCCGGGCCTCGTCACTACACACAAGACAACCCCCTCGGCCTCGCGGCCAGGAGCGTCTATCAAAATCTCTGCCTTCCTAAACATTGCGTTTGTAATACGTTGTAGTCCAACTAATCCTAGCCCACTACTCCTCAGAGGGAGTCCCTTTCACATAGCCAAAAGGCTCGAATCACATACACATGGGGTTCCTCCTACGGCTGAATGCCGTCAACCCTCTGTGACTCTCCTACACCTTGGGGATTGGCCCCTCGATGCGTCGCTCAACATTTAGACATTTCGCACAAACGTCGCTCAAGGTACCAAATAAACGTGTCCAGGAATGTACCATTGTCCTTACTTGATTTCCCCTTTAGGATCCCACGACTAGCCTACAGCATGGGTATCTCACTGCCTCTCAACGTAGGTCGTGTCCTCAAACAATTGCAATGCATGTCCAGGAGCTGATCACCGATACTCTTAAATTCTTTTCATGCTCTATGCATTTGGTGGATGCCTAGTGCTCAAACATTTAGCAAACAGTATCGTGCACAAGTGCAAATCATTCTTTCATACTTTTCTTTCTAACCGCTTTGTGCTTCGTTGCATGGGCTTAGCACCGAGGTGATCCTCGTGCTACTAAGCTCTTGATCTTAATTATCATCCGTCCTAAATGCTATGCATAGAAATCAGCAACTTTCCCATCATTTCACACGGCATTTAGACATATTTCAACTCCTCTACCCTTCCCCGTTTAAATAGTGCATCGTTGGATAGATTTATAGGGTATTTTGACATCATTTTATGTATAGAAAGCGGAAAAAACCACACTAGAACAAGAAGGCGGGGTTGAACTGAGGCAAATCCTCATGCTTCAGTCCCCACAAACATTCACAAGCATTGCTCTTATTTATCCTTATTTTTCGGAACCCAAAATGTATTTTTCCCCTATTTTTCATGGTTTTTCCCTATTTTCCCTTATTTTCCTGCATTATTTAATTGCTGAAAATTCAAAACAGGTTATGGGCTGTGGCCCTTAGTTCCTTCTTGCAGAAAAATGAAAGTTTAGTTGATGTTCCTATTTACTTCCCCCTTTTTATGTAAAAAACCCTCATTTTCCCTTATTTTTCATGTTTTACGTGTTTTAATGTATTATTTTGAACCACAAAATGCATATTTTTCTGATTTTTTTATCATGACCAGCAAGAACTCATAGAAAACAGTATCATGAACAATTATTATCCCACATGAACACCATTTCATCCATCAAAAGCCATAAAAACTCAAATTTCCTTTGAAAATTTTAAATTACCGCCTATTTGCGTGTTTCGGGTTTTGTGTCCATGGCTGTAGATTTGGAAAACAGCAGCACTTCATGTCCAGCAACATCACAAATCACCATTCTCAGCCCGTGTAGCAATCCGATCCATGCCGGACAAGCCTCCATCATTCTTTCTTCTTCCTTCTTCTTCCCACATGAACTTGCCTTTAGAAGAGAGAGAGGGAGGAGAGAGAAAGACTGAAATCAGAATTCTCCAAAGAGGGCATCATTGCGCGAGCGAAGGGCGGCGATAGAGTCTGCATACAGAGGGAAATGAGTGGCAATGCTCATTGGGGGGGGTTGTTTGCAGGCTGGAGATGACATGATCAACATTGAGGGCGCATTTTTCGGAGGTGATGGCGCCATCTCCTCCTCCTTTTTCTCACCACGATTTGCATCTAACATTTCATGTGACTTTTAATCTTGGGCTCTCAAGAGTCACTTACTCATTTTGGCCAAATTTTGTCCACCTCTTCGCATCTTGACCGGTTTCTTGGCCATTTCTCCGTCCGGACTCGGAATCGAGCTCTGAAAAATCCTGGGCGTCCGGCTTAGCATCCCGCATTGGCCAGTAGCTCGTGTCAACCCGCACGACTATCTGAAAAATTATGAAAAATCAACAAGTGTCGCTCGGGCGCCTTTAAAGCACTTTGGCGCTTAAAATTGTCCTAGATGGAGCCGCCGCCTTTGACGGTGAATATTTTTCCCTTGATATTCATAATTTTTAGCTATTTTTAAGCACTTCCCGTCACCTAAATTCCGCTCTCAGTATGACAGTATGCAAACCACTTTCAGTCCCGTTGGAGCAAAATGTAAAGTTGAGGTGCTGATGTTGGGGATGAGATAGAGGACCCTACTATGTTCAGGAGGATAGTGGGGAGTTTGATCTACATGATCATTACAAGGCTAGACTTGAGCTACACTGTTGGTCTTGTGAGTCAGTTTATGCAAGTACCTAGAAAGCCACATTTGGATGCAGTCAGACGCATATTGAGATATGTGAAGTCCACATTACATTATGGACTTTTCTATGAGGCAGGTACAGATGTACAGGTATTTGGATACACAGATGCAGATTGGGCTGGTAGTATCTCTGATAGAAGATCTACCAACGGATACATGTTCTCTCTTGGTAGTGTAGCAGTTACTTGGAGCAGCAAAAAGCAATCTATAGTTGCTTTGTCGAGTACAGAGGCTAAGTATAGAGGTGCTGTTGTTGCAGCATGTGAGGTGGTATGGCTACAAAAGTTATTGGCTGATTTAGATGTGCATGTGAAAGGTCTAGTTGTCATTTATTGTGACAACATGAGCGGTATACAGTTAGCTAGGAACCCTGTGTTCCATGCCAGGACAAAACATATTGAGGTACACTACCACTTTGTGAGAGAGAAGGTACTAGCAGGTGAGATTGACTTGGTATATGTCAGCAGGACAGGATCAGATAGCTGACATCTTCACAAAGGCATTGGGTATAGAGAAGCTTCAAAAGTTTCGAAGCTTACTTGGAGTTGGAGAGATGCAGTTGAGCTTGAGGGGGAGTGTTGAGATGACAAGCTCAACACATGCGGACATTAATGATGGAGCGCCTGGTTAGATGGGTCCACACGTCTACACTTAGCACGTCGGTGGTTGTTATGACTCTCACATAGCCACACTGACTCATTACTTATTATATTCAGGTTGTTACACCTATTTACAACTAGCTTAGTTATAGCGCCAGTCGACTAGTGTAGTCGGTTATGCATTGTTTGACTTAGTAGGCCACTTTCCTTTATGTTGTATCTTATCTATACTTTGTGTACATTGTAAAAGAGTGTGGAAGAAGAAGAAAAAACCCAGCAAGAAAACGTTTTGGCCTCCATCTCTCTTCTTGTCTCTTGAGTGAGCTTCTCCTTGTTCATTCTGTGTGTGTACGGTGAAGCATCTTGAGCAAGTCCCCCCATCACACGATTCTTGACAACCATTGCATTAGAGGATGGGGTAACCACTAACTGGTTACTCCTCTCATCACCTAAATTATCTTCTATAGAGGACTCATGCTCTACATACCCAACTAAGTCCATTAGTAAGTTTTGTATAGGGAAAGCCAAGGTTTTCCATCCTTGAACAAACCCCATTTTATGGTTAGCTTAGCATACTCCTAATGGAAATTATAAACTTAGGTCCCTTTACAACCTAGATTCGCAGACGGCCACTTATAGGCAGCTCCTAGAAAATGCACCACTGATGGGACCTAAAATGGGCCGGCACTGGCTATGGCACTAGCCAGACCTCATGCATATGATAAACAACCCCACCACACAGCCTCGCAGGCCAAGAGCATCTAAAACTCACTTTGCACTAAATACTTATGACGATTTTGCGTTTGTATCCAATATGTAGTCCAACGTTCACCTTCCGTTCTCCTCAGAGGGAGATCCCATAACATATAGGCATAGTGCCTCGTAATACACACATAGGGAAGCACCTCTCGGCTAATTGCCACGGCTCCACTACGACTCTCCTATACCTCGGGGATTGGCCCCAAGATGCGTCGCTCCAACATATAACATTCGCACAAACTCCACTCTTTTATAATTCAGCATTCTAGGAGATTTTGATTTGTCTCACAAAACTTTTCCCAATGGAAGCACCCGTCTAAACCTACAGCTTAGGTTTCATGTCCTCTCAACATGGTCAAAGTTTATCAATCAATTGTAATGCATTCCAGGAGATACCACGTAGCATGCTTTATGCAAGGTGTATGACGATTGTGCACAACCATTTTATGATTAAAAACCAGCCATGTGAGGTGCGAAAAACAACCTTTCATGAATTTTAACTAAGTGTTACGTGTTGCGCTGCTTCAGGGACTAGCACCGGAACTTTCGTGCAACTAGTCTCCTATATTTAATTATGAAACCATCCCTAAATGCTATACACAAAGGGGAAAATCAGAATTGGTATCTTTTCAGCAATTAAATCGTCGCACAAACTTCCTCCCCCCTCACCATTTAGGTGTTGCTGCGTTGCATAGGTGTAAATGGTTGTTTTGTATCATGTTTGTATGAAAAACCAAAGAACACGTACTACAACACAAAGGAAGAGTCTAAACTAAGGCTTGACCTCATGCTTTAACCTCGCCAAACATTCACACACATAAATCTTATTTTTCTATATTTTTTGAGTGCAAAAATCCCAATTTTCTCTATTTTTTCTATTTATTATTCATGGAAAATCGGTATTTTCTGATTTATTTGTGTTGGCTTATTATTTTGGCTGAAATTTAAAATTTTATTTGAGTTTATCCCATTTCCATTCCTTTTCCCCAACTCAAAAACGAAAAAAACCACTAATTTTCATTAAAAATGACATTTTGTGGGTTTTAAAGATTTAATAACGATTCTAAATCATTAGCGGTTCTACATTTTTGTAGGTACAGCCCTCAAACATGATGCAAACAAGGTTCAAACAAAAATTTATTGCATATGAACAACATTTGGACCATGAAACAACAAAAATAAGCAAATTTCTTCATAAAATTGGAGCACACTGCGTGTCTTGCGTGTTGCGGGTTTTTAAATAATTATTTTGGGAAGCCCACAAACCGACCAGCAACCATTCTTCAGTGCTGAATCTCTTTCTTCAGCCTCCTCTTCATCTTGAAGCAATCTGATCACAACCGGACAAGCACCCTCTTCTTCTTGATTTCTTGCACATGAATTGCCTCTATGCAGGAGAGAGAGGGAGGAGAGAGAAATACTAGTTTTTTATCTCTTTGCTCAGTGCATCATTCCTTGATCCGTTTATGGCAATGGAGGGCGAAGGATAGAAGCATCTCAGGGCCAAGAGGATTCCTCCTACCTCCACCGATCAGAAAATGATGAAGAATGGGGGAAAAAATGGGGCCTAAAAAACTGACGCCCCTCCCCTCCCCCCCCCCAACGTTTCAATTTGTGAGCTATTTTGATTGTTAAGCTCTTTGTTAAGAGCTTTTAATCTTTTAATCAACTTATCTAGTTCATTCCTTTTGCTCTCACACTTCTGGCAAGTGGTTTTTTTGCTTTTGGAGGGGCAAACGACATCGGATTCGAGATCCGTCTAGACGGGTGGTTCCATGGCATCGAAATCTACAAAGCTGGGCCCTATCACACTCTTCTTGACTTCCAGATCCAATAGTTGCTTCATAATCCCAAACCTTGCGGGGATGAAATGGGGAATCAAATGACCTCGGAATTGAGATCTGAGACTTGCATTGGATTCCTGACGTAATTTTGGATCTAGGAAAACTCCAGCTCGGCCATCCACCATCATTCGATTTTCCATGAAAATTAGCACTAGCACTTTAGGGACTTGTCGCTTAAAATTGTACTGATTGCCACCGTCGCCTTCGACGAAGTTTATTTTTCCCTTGATATTCGTAATTTTAAGCTATTTTTAAGCACTTCTCGGCATCAAAAATCATATGTCATATTCAAATTTAGAGAATGACAGTTCATCTTTAGACTGTCAAGATTCAGAAGATGATGACAGGAAATCTTGAAGTAGGAATAAGAAAAGGAAACAGAAACAGAGGAGTAAAAGTAAAGGAAAGAAGAACAGTACAGCAAACAAAAAATCAAAATGCAAGGTATAGAATCTCAATAAGCAGACTACTGCAACTCTGAAGAGTATGGGAATTTCAACATCTCAGAAGAAGGATAAACCATATTGTAATACATGCCAGAAGCATGGACACACAGATGCTACTTGTTTGTATAATCCTAATAACAATAGGGCAAACACAAGAAATTAAGTGCCAAGGGGAAATACACCAGTTGCAAATGTAGTAGAACCAGATAGAAATAGAGCAATGGAAGGTCCACCTAGAAGATTTCAAGGGAGAAATAACTGGGGACCACCTAATCCTCAAGGAAATGGTAATCTAAATGATGACCCATGCAGATACTGTGGAGAAATGAATCACAGGTAGGGTCCTAATTGCTCATTATGGTGTAAACACATAGAATAGGCCACCACAAGCTAATGTAGTTATTTTGGAAGAAGCCAAAAAGGTTCATGATGCTGTGGTGTAGAGACAATAGAATGATTATCTTGATGTGCTGAATGTACAGTGTGATTGTTTCAACTATATGCAAATGGAGGAGATTCGTGAAAAATCAGCATCGGTTTTGGTTATTACAAGATCAAATGGAACGTATGTGGCTGATCCTGTTATATCCCATAAGGAGATGAAACACCCTCAGTTTTGGGAGGATCAAAGACAAGTCAGACAGGGGTGTTTGAAGGAAATTCAAAAGAGTCAAAAAACTGACTATGGTAAGCAGAAATTGCAAAAGCAAATACCTGATATACAATTAAGTACCATGAATTGTTTCACTCTCATACCATTTGCTAGTGTGACATTGAACCCGGCGGTCTCACCAGCACTCATCTCTTTATTGATTGTTCAAGATGGAATCCATCCTCTAGTTTGACAAATGAGCCATCGGCTCCATTGGGGTTGTTTGGTGCCAAGACATTTGATGGGGAGGCCACGCCTATCCCATTGCATGTCATGACCCGTACGTAGACAAAGTAAGCTGGCATATAATTGCCAAGGCCTAGCAACCTTGACACAAGCTTAGTTAGAAAGAAGAGTCAAAGATGGATGAAGAAAAGGCCAAATGCTATCATGGAGCTTGGCTCGGCATTATTTCATCCCGGATTGAAGACCTAGAGCTTGGAGCTTCAATGCAAGCCATTACTTCTTCCTCCCGAGGTAAGATTTCATCTCCCACCTCTCCCTGACCCTCATTGCATCGTGATGGCTTGGTAGGTTAGACTTGGGGACGAGTCAAAGACTTGGCCGATGCCTCGCCTTCCTAGGGATGACATGTAGCTAAAAAAGAAATACTAAGGAAGGTTGGAGAAAAAATAAAAGTGAGTGCAAGAAAAAGATTGGTGTCACCTTGTAGGAGCTTGGTAGGTTCTTGGGTATCGAGTCAAGACACCTGAGGCTGATGCCCTATTCTCCTTGGGCCATTATGCTCAACTCTCTCCTTTTTACATGCCCAAGTATGGAAACTTTGAAAGAAAAATTTGTTAAAAGAAAATATATGATGACTAGGCTATAAGAGTCCTCGCCTAATAAGAGTTCCTAGTCTAATTGTTTCAAGTTGGGTAGGTAATTCAAGCCACCATGTATGATAACTTCTTTGATGGTTATTTTTAGCCAGTCTGTGTTGGAGCAATTGATTAGTGACTCACTCTAGATTTCTGCTAGATTATATTAGGCTTATCCCTTGTGGATCTTCATGCTTGATTTTGTTAGGGGGTAAGATGAAAGCTATTTTTTTGCTTCATTGTATAATCTATTTTTAAAAGTAGCTTGATGCTTTTTATGGTTGTTGTTTGTGCATATCAATTTGTGGGGTTTGACAGGCTGAGTCACCCTATCTTGTGGTTGCCACAATGAGAGCGCATAGAGCCCATTTTTGAAGCAAAAAAGTGGTACAAGAGGCGTAAAATACCAATTTTTCATGGAAAATGAAATGGTTGCAGATCAAGGAGCTGAATTTTTCTAGATAGATTTCCATGCAACGAATGCAACGCAAGTCTCAGTTCATCGATCTGAGTCCGTTTGACCCCCATTTAATTCCCACAAGATTTAACATTATAAAGCAGTTATGTGATCCAAGAGCCCGATAGAGTGCAACAAAGGTCAACTTTATAGATTTCAATACCTTGGAGCCAACCGTCTAGTTGGATCTCAAATCCGAGTCTGTTTCTCCCTCAAAAATACAAAAAGCCACTTTGTTTGCAGTGTGAACACCCAAAGTGTGAACCAACATTTTATAAATGAAACTCTAATGAAACTCTAATGAAATGAAACTTTGAAAAAAAATGCAAAGTGTGACCAATCTCTGATCTAGGCAGATAGCACTTTATTTTGATTGTAGACATGAAAAATATGGTGCAAGGAATCAAATTGCTAAATAATAGTATTTCTCTCTCCTCTCTCCTCCCTCTTCTTGTTGTGTGTTCCCATGCTTGATTCTATGAGAGAAGGGGGTAGGTTGAAATGAGAGATTTTGATCATGGGAAGATAATGGAGCATAGATCGAGGTTGGGAGGATCATCAACAATTGTTGGGAAGCGGCAGGGGACCTCCAATCATGAGATACGTAAAGGCGTAGTTTTATGATGATGAGTAAGTGGTAGATTTAATCGTTTTATGATAAATTTTGGTTGGAAATAGTTGAAAATGGTTTTATTTGGTTGTCAATGCTATGATTGATCAGAAATGTTAAAGAAATCAAGAAAATTCAATCATCTAATAATTTCTATATAAACACGCAAAACCCATAACGTTGTGATTTTAAGGAAAATCATGTGATTTTGGGGTTTTGTTGTGTGTATAGTGTTTGTATGGGATGGAATGTGATAAGAAAATAATTTTAAGTAAGATTGATAGGTCTAAATTAATAAATTATTAATTATCAATAAATAAATAGCAAAAATAAGAAAAATAGAGAAAATTAGTATTTTTACATCCAAAAAATAGAAAAAAATAATACTTATGTTTGTGAATGTATGATAAGGCTGAGGCATGAGATTGAGCCTCAATTCAATGATATCTCTATGTTAAAGTGGATATTTACTACTTTCATGAAGGAAAAATGCATAATAAATGCTCTCTAAACCTACCACTGAATGCACAATCTTAAGTTGTAGGGATAAGGGGGTGTTAAGGGCTGATAATATATTGAATTTTGATTTTTTTTAAATGCATGGCATATAGGATATGTGGTTCAAAATTAAGAAGGTCCATGACCACGAGCGTGCTTGGAGCTAGCCCTAGGCAATACAACAATCTCGTTTAGAGTAAAGGCATAGAAAGGAATGTTTTTTCAACTTCACAATGTTGGTTGTCAATAATGAAAATTGTTTGAGCACTATAAATCATACACAATTGCATCGCATGCAATATATGGTATCATCCTGGATGCACAACAATTGTTTTCATTAGCAATGACCTATGTTGAGGAGGTGAGGTACCCTAAGGCTGTAGGGTTAGTGATTCGTTCTTTGGGGAATATTAAGTGCGGACCATTTATTATCTCTTGGATTGATTGATTAAAAGAGTGCATCATGTTTCATACATGCTTTATGTGTTTACGATTCTATCTTATCACGAGGTGTAGGAGAGCCTTAGTGTCAAGTCGCGACAATCAACCAAGGGGTGCTCCCTTTGTTGTGCTTATGCGGTGTATTATAGTGATATGTATAGAGACTCCCTTTGAGGAGTGTGGGAAGGGTTATCTGTTGCATTAGAATCCATACAAATGCAAAGCTATGTATTAGAGGTCATGGTAGAATGCCCCTTAGATGCTCTGGGCTACCACGAGGCCGTGAGGGGTATATATGAAACTCTTGAAAACACTATCTGAGGGAGCTTGAAAATCTATAGTGTTTGTCTTTCTACTTGAACCAAACAGCAAGATCTTGAGTTTTTTATGATACAAGAGGAACATGAAGAGAATACTTATGTTTGTGAAGACGATCAAGTTGGCTTTGGAAGCAAAGACCCCTTGACTCTTTTCTTCTTCAATGTCTTTTGCATAACTTTGAAGAGTTGGGCATGGCTTTCTACTAATTCATACCCTATTCAGCCATGAATATTTGGATGTCCTCTTTGACTAGGCAAGACCCTTGTAGGAACTTTTCAACAAAGTGATCCATAGTTATCTTAAGCCTCTTCTGAATCAACATGATCCTTAAACCTTTGGGAGGAATGATGCTACTATAGTCTTCCAATGTGTTCTCCACATTTCTCATTACTTTTTCTCGATGGAGAATACCCTTGTCGATTACAACAACAACATCACATGTATGGGAGTGGATTCATAACACATTCCCAAAATGACCACTTACTTTAGAGTTGATGCTCCTCACGACATAGAATAGAATAGTACAAATAGTTCAAAGGTGAGTGACCAACTATTACTATATTGATGTTATTCTTCTCTTGCAACCTTCACTTCCAAGCTTGAGTGTCTTGATATTATCCAACAAACCTTAGACATGAGGAGCACAAGAGAATGGAGGGGTGCTTCTCGTTGTGGGATCCACATGATACAACTTACCATAAGACTATAGATCGATATTCCTTCTATCCTCTAAGCTCATTGCATCCCCAATGCACTTGGTGTGCTAACAAACACCTAGTTTTTATTGTGAATGGACTCATAATCATCTCCCAGATCAATATGAAGATTGTATAGAAGTGTAGGACCAACCATGTTTGCAACTGAGTTACAAGCAATGATTCATGCTTGCAATATTGATGTGGTTTAGAGTCCCCAAAAACAAAGATTTAACAATGGAGAGGAAGATTTTGATAGAGTCATTGAAGGGCAATTTCTATGTGATGGTGAGACATTAAAGGTGGTGTATGCATAGTATTTGAAGTTCATTGTCAATGAATGATAGAGAATAAACATACCACGTTGAAAGAACAGTTTGGTAGCATAGAACCACATGCCTTTGGTGAATTATGTGTAGAATAAACCAATTTTTAGTTACTTAATGATTGCACCTTTAGAAAAACTCAAAATACACACCAACCACTTACCGCATTGGTTAGAAGAAATTTTTTTGAAGAAATGGAAGGATTAAAATTATGTAAACTTAAGGGGAAAAGTAATGTGCCCCCTATTAATGGCCATTGAAACTGATTATGGATGTGGAAAGGCTAGGAGGGAGGGATTCAGGTCAGGACTCATCATCTTTCTTTGTCTCTCATTGCCATAGCTTGTTCTCTCTCTCTCTCTCTCTCTCTCTCTCTCTCTCTCTCCCCCCCATTAAGAAGCTATATGCATGCATTTATAGTGCTCTATGTGTGTGTGTGTGTGTGTAGCAATGGAGAATCATGTTTATGATGCTTCCTGAGTTGTGATGACTCCGAGCCACTACACCTCATGGATGTTGGTCCAAGCATCAACATGATGCTACAAAGAGATGTGTAAACAAAGTAAAGAAAGGGATCATGGCTCTATTTCAAGATCACCAAAAACAAAGTCAAGGGAGGACATGTGCTCAACTATGTCACAGTGCTAGCATAAGCAAACTCAAGGTTTACCAAGTGAGCAAGCAAAAGGATCTACTTCAACTACTACTACGCAAACAACCTCCCAACTTTACCTCTCACATATTTGGTTGGATAAAAATGCTTTGGTCTTTTTAAGACATTGTAAACTTCTACAACATGTAACATTTGATTTCATTCGATCTTACTACGCAAACAACCTCCTAGTCTCGGGTAAGTTACTCATGAATAAATGTGTGCATCACGTGGGTTCAAAATAAAGTATTTTTAAAATGCCATTTTTATACATTTTTTACATACAAAAGGGTGTAATATTAAGGGGTTATTTACATATTGAATAGAAACGGGTTATGTTTTATTTAGTAAAAATTCACAAATAAGGATATTTTTACATAGGCCTTGAATGCACGTGATGTAGAGAATATATATAGAGTAACTTCCCCGAGCTTCCAGCTATACCTCTGGCATACTTGGTTGGAAAGAAATGATTTGGTCTTTTTAAGACATTGCAAACCTCTATGACAGCTAATTTTTTATTTTACTTTGCAAGATTATATCTATTTTTGTTCTTTGGTTCTATTTGTAAACTTGGAGGAAGTTTCATATCTCTTTTTATGACTTTGAAGAAACTTATGTAACACAAAGTTTTCAATTGAAATGACATATAAAAAATTGAAAGAAGAGAAGCTCACACGGAGACATAGCTAGCCACATGATTAGGTTGTCAAATGTCCATGGGATGATATGACTTTGAAGCTAACACAAAGACATGGCTATCCACGTGATTAGATTGTTAAATGTCCATGTGAGGATTGGACTTCATATAATTCTTATTCTTTCAAGTTTGTTCTTCCTTTTTGATGGTCTGCTCTTTCTACTTAGTGAGGAGTGTTGTGCCAAGGGTTGTGCTTCCTAGTATCTTTTGTGTTAGTTGAAGGTGTGAAGCTTCATGCTTTCAGGGTTTCATTTTCATCTCAACTACTATAAAGTTGTGAAAGCTTCATGCTTTCAGAGTTACATTTTCCCCAACTACTATGAGACCGCAAACATGCACCGAGGGTAAGCCCCACAATTGGTACCTGACACTAGAGAGGATATACAATCCCTTTGGTGAGACCACAAAAAGAGCTTCATCTTAGTAGCAAAATAGTTTGGCAATGAGGATGAGGAATAAGCACTTGCATTGTCACTTGCATGATCACATATAGTTATAGTATTAATTTTGGGTGCCATGCACTAACTAATTAGATAGTTGTGCATTGCAAGGAAAAACTAAAGGGATGAGTACTTGGTACTTAGCAAATTTTTCTTAATGTCATAGGAACTATATGAGAACTATGGCCAGAGCCTTGAAGGGAAGGTTGACCAATGCTAAGATCTCCCTGATGAACAATGGCTTACGGTGCTCAAGTTGCAGTATCAAAAGAATGCCAAGATATACTTGAACAATCTACAACCAGATTTTTTCAAGGACTATAGACTACTCTTCCATAAGGGTTATCAAACCCTCCTATCCTATGGGGAGATCATGGAAAAGTTTGCCAAGTGCTATGCATTTGGAAGGTTTAGTGTTGCAAAAGAAGACCCTTCTACACATAAGATTGCATGGGTAAAGTTTAGGGAAATTGTGCTAGACATGTGCAAAAGCAAGCTTAGAGGACTAGAAAAGAAGTTTGACAATTGGACGAGGAAAAATGACATATTTCAAGGTGGCTTGCATGGGTTGAGCAAAAAGATCAACCACACATAGGGTGCAAGCAACATTTGCACTGAAGAGGATAACATTTTCAAGTCAAGACCTTCTAAACTAGATTACAATTCTAATTTATAACTCATTTTTAAGAGGGTTTTGACAAGTTGCATGACACAAGAGTTAAGCAAGTTACATGAGCTAAGGGCCTCTCTCCAATGAAATAAGGAGAGCTTATTGAGGGTTGATGAATCTAGTGCCATTTCTAAGAGAATTAAGGAGAACAACCTTACAATGTTTGAGCAATGTCTAAATGAGCTGCATCGACAAGGTCTATTAATATTGAAGAGCTAAATGAAGTGGAGGCTGATCTGAATGTGTCAAAATGCATACTCTGTCAACTTGGAATGATTAAGGATTTACAGCTTCTTGCCCTTCGACAGGTACTTTTGCCTTACCTTTTGGTATCATCCTTTTTTGGTACCTACTATACTCCTTTGGCCTTGTGTCATATTTATTTTTGTACCTTTAACACAATATTAGTGAGTTTGGGAATCTCCCAATTTCCATTTTTTGAATACTAAAAAGATGGCACCCAGATAACATGCCTATAAGTTTCTCAAGACCATATGATGTGACCTATCATTAGAAATCACTTGAAAAATGGAATCTATTGAGCTATAGAGCACTCGATTTGGAGTTATAGTGTTCAAGTTATGACAAATCCAAAGATTTGACCACGTGTCCCAAACTTATAGGAAATTTCCATATTCCGCAATATGGTGTTGTTTTAAAAATTTTGGATAATTTTAGAACATTTTGGTACGTTTGGTACATTTTTTCCAAAATAGTCTTGCATATTTTAAAATGTTTTGATAGATTTTGGTATATTAGGCTTGATATTGATCCTCATGTATAACAAAAACCATACGGGTCACCACCAAGCAAGAGAGTCCCCTCATTGCAGTAGGAGAGTGTACCCACATTGCTTTTGGTGACCTCACGTGCACCGAATGCTCTATGAAACACCACTAAGCAAGGGAGAACTCTCACTGGGACAAAGGGTCCCCACATGGAATGGTGGTGATCCTCATGTGCACCAATGATTTTATGGGTTAACACCAAGTGAGAGACGCCCCTCACTATGGTGGAGGAATTCCTACCACTTGATGATGACCCTCATGTAAACTTTTTCGGTGGACCCCCATTTCTTAGAGAAGGACCCTTGATCACTTGGTACTTTTTTGGTATTTGATACTATTTTGGAACTTTTTATTTTTTAATATCAAATATTGTTGGATACTTTCCATCTCTTAGTGAAGGACCCCCCATTGCTTGATGGAGGGCCCCCATTTCTTGGGAGAGGATCTCATTGGTTGGTACTTTTTGGGTATTTTTGGTATTGTTTGACACTTTTTGATATTTTTGAATATCAAATATTGTTTGGTACTCCCCATTGCTTGATGAAGGACCTCACATCCCTTGGCAAAGGGCCCTCCATCACTCCACGGTGACCCTCATGAACTTTTTTGGAGGGCCCCCCATTGCTTACGGTAGAGGACTCCCCATTGCTTAATACTTTTTGGTATTTTCAATACAGTTTGTTCCTTTCTATTTTTGAATATCAAATATTAAGTGGTATCCCGTATCACTATTTGATACTTTTTGCACACTTTTATTTTATACATTATAGTTTATTTTGCACCCAATTATTTGTGCATTTTGATATCTTTTGAAACATTTTGGTATATTATTTGTGTATTTTGATACATTATGATTTATCCTTTGTGTTTTCAAATAATATTGGTACTATTTGGTACCCTTTACTCATGACAATTTTATGTTTGTTCTGCATATGAAATGTGATTTGCTCACAGTCAAGATTCAAGAGGTTTAAACCTAGAGCGATTTTTTAAAAATATTGTAGAATTGGAGAAAGGCATAAGGCTCATGTTTAGAATCCAAATTTTGAATGAAGACAACAAAATCCATATTTTGGGGACTTGCATTAGTTGTGGGGAGTCTTAGACTCAGGCTACATAGTGGGTCCTTTCATGTTAGCTAAATCTTTGAAGACTTAATTGTGGGAAAATATTTAGCACCAATATTACCATTCCATGTTTGAATTTCAAATAAGTGATAAAAATTTGACCACGTGGCTAAATATTAATCCATATTTGAAAGTGGGATTTGGGAAGGTAGCTTATATAGTATTTAGGGTAGACTCCACCTTTAAGCAGACAACAAGATTTGACCATGTGGTCAAATAATAAAGGTATTGGGGGTTCCCAAAGTGCATGGAAATGTAACGTGTCCACTAGTATCATCCAAGACACGTCTTAGCAGTCCATCGGAAAGGATGTCTAGAAAGCTCCGCTCGGCACTCCCATGGAATGTTACGGGATTTGTGATCTAGGGCTTTCCGCGTCTGCCACGTAGCGGAAGTATTCTGGCCGTTCCCACTTAGGATCGTCCGGAATTAGGGTTTTCCTGATTGGTCATTTCCTAATAGCAACTAGCATTGGACCCAAGCGAACTACTTTACGCAGAAACGCCAAGTCCGAAGCGGATTCACGCTGCACTTGGTTCAAGGAGAATGGGAAACTAGAGGGATGTAAAGCTCAACCTCTCTGCCATAAGGCATAGTCCCATTCCGTTCCCCTAAAACAGCGTAAATTGGGTAAGACATAACTCTAGGTCAACGCTTTCATTGTTCATGCCCTTTGACAATCATCTCGCTGTTCTTCGAGATTTGAGAAAAGTTTGCGGCCAACCGGGACCACCCAACCATAGGACGGACCCATGGCCCATCCTTCGCACTTTCATCGGTTTGTTTTAGTTATGTAATTATCTAACACATTAGTTGGACATGTAACAACCAGCTTCTTTAATTAATCTGTTAAGCACTGGTTCCTTCACGTAATCTTATCACGTGACATAGAAAAACAATATCAGACAAGTTCTTTATTGACATATCATCATATTTATCTTTGAAATACAAAAGTTCTGCCCGTAGACTTATCCACAACCCGCCCGAAGGCTATCCAGCAATCCATAGGGATCACTATTCCAAGTTTCCGCCCGTAGACTAGTATACGGGCCTCGAGATCCAATCCTGAGTCACGTTAGCCTCTTGTGCAGGACCCGGAAGGCGAGGAATTTACGGCCAGAGCCCCCCCTGGCACCCAAGCGTCCTCCTGCTCCAAGTATCGCTCAACGGAGAGACCTCTCGTGGGGGGTTCGGTCCACGTTCCCGGCACAGTCAACAACCCCCTTGGTTAGGGTAAGGCAGGTAGTCGGGGGTAACTGAAGCTGCCACTCCCTTCAAGCCTTCAACCTGAAGTATAGATACTTTTATTTTGTAATTCATTGGTCAAACAAGTCAAATAGTGCTCTAAAATCTCTAGCAAGCACAAACATTTCCATTGATCGATTTTGTTGTTGGCAAACTGCTAAGGAAGGAATCTTTCCTTTCGAATGCATCCAGCACTCGATCCGGGGTGTCTTGCAACTTGGCAAGATCCCTTATATTCTGGGTTAGGGTGTACCCTATTAATCCAACTTGGTCAAACCCTAAAGTTCATTGGATACTTCAGTTTCCGGTTTTTAACCTTCCTTACTTAGAAGGATATCAAAGTATACATCCTTTTGCAAGATAACTTGCATAAGGATCCGCCATCCTTGTTGCAGGAATTTAGCCTTTCTTCTTGTGAATCGATCACAAGACCATATGACTTCGTACTTGCCGCGCAAGTCCTGCATCGTACTATGCGATAATGGAGTTACAGAACAATCCGTTTTCAGTTTCTTTAAGCTGATGTTTGTCAGACCTAGGGTTTCCTAGATTTATTATTTTCTCAGGGATAAACCCTAGTTCTTTTTTTTCGGTTACAATTTACCGACCCTACATTCAGGGAATGTGGATAGGTATTTAAGATATAGACGTTTCTTGGAATTTTAATTCATTCCCAACGAATATTTCGCAGCATTTTTAATTTGGTTAACTCTAGAAGGTAATTTCGAGATTACTTCCGTATGATTTGTTATCTACCTGTCAATTGACTTTTCAATCTTATACTTCATCGATTTAAGGTTAGGTTAAATCCAACTAATCTTCCTTTTCTTTTCGAACAAACTCATGCTAAATAAGCAATCTTTCCCTTGCTAAGTTATGCAGTTAGCAATGATAACTTCCTAGAGTTTAAGCATCGCAAGAATCCTTTCATGATTTGCACTTTCCATGATGATTTGTTGTAAAAAGGAATAGGGATTAATAGTGCAAGATGCAGTTTTATACCTTCTAGGCTTAACCGAAGTATACTACTTTAGCGGGCAAATAATCTTGCTCATAATTCGTTTCAATGCATAATGCTATTTGAAGGAAAACTATGTTTATACTTTATTTATTTTGGATGTTCAATTAAAATAAATTCCTTCGTCGTAAATAACTAGGACAAAATATATCCTATCCCTAACAATTCATCTTGCACGATTGAATTAAAATCGATATAAAATCAAGAAGGAAAAACCTGGGTTTGGGGTGAGATATCCACATGGATACTGGGAGATGACCCTCCCGCAGCTACTCCTTGGACTTTCTTAGGAGGCATCGCAATTGTAGACCTTTGAATGTGGAAGTAGCTTTACACTCTTTTTCGAAATTCCAGCGTCACTCCCTTGCACATCAATACTTTTCTTCTCTTTTTCGAGTAGGAAAAAAAAAACCAAGTCCCAAGGGTATTTTGGAAAGGCACGGAATAGTTAAGGGTTTATCCACCAGGAGGGGTAATAAGACCTTTAAGGTCTTATTTTCTTTGGGAGGGAAAGGTTTACAAAGTCTAAAGAAAAGGCCTTGTAGGGGTATATACACGGGGAAAAGGGTGTGTGTGTGTGTGTGGTTTCAAAAGGCATAAGAAGAGGCCTTGGGAGAACTTTGGACACGGGAGTGAAAGGTATAGGAACGGGGATCTTGGAGGGATTTTTTTTAGGACACGGGGGAGGGGTGTGTGGACACGGGGGTGAAAAGGACTTAGGAGTTTCAAACCCAGGGGGGGGAAAGATGAAGGGTAACACAAAGGGGGGGGTGAAAAAGAAAAAGGGGAAAGGTGAAGGGTGAAAGGGGGCTTATAGCACCGGGGGGGGGGGGGGGGGGAAGGGTGTGTAAAAAGGGGACATGAGGGAGGGTGAAAGGGCCTTAAAAATGATTAAAACCGGGAGGGGGAGGTGTGTGATCACGGGGGTGAAAATAAATGAAAGCTTCTGGGGGAAAAGAGGGGTAGGGGTCAACGTGATATCCCGAGAGGGAGGTGGCTCCCTTTCAACGTGGCGGCGCGCAGAGCCTCTTCGCCTTCAGCCTGGCGGCGACCTCCCTTGCACCACCTTGCCTTCTGCCTGGCGGTGACTTCCTCGGCAGTAAATTGACGTTGGATTCTTGGCAGCGTCCTTCCGTTTTCGCCCTCCCGTCATTGCCTTGCACCTACATGGCCTGGTTTAAATAGGAGGGGAGGGGGAATCCTCCCTCTCTTACATGGCAGCACGCATGGCCCCAGCACCTACATGGGCGCCAGCACCCTGCATCCCGTGTCCTCCTTCCCCTCCAGCGCGACGTCGGCTAGGGGAGAAGGAGGGAAAAAAAACAAATTGCTTTTATTCATTTGATATTTTACAAGAAACTCCCCAATTCCCTAATATAGTGTTTAGTACTTATAATTCATCAAGGTGGGTGGTTATAGAAAATGGAAAGACAGTAATTGCTCTGAAGAAGTTAACAGATTTTTGCAACTTTGATGTGATAGGCTGATTGTCAAGACCATGAAGGATTGGAAAAATTTGGGAGCCACGCAATTCACCAAGCATTTCACACTGAGAAGATTCTAAAAATTATGGTAGACACCCCCATTTACATTGAATTTGGCCTTGTAGAGGATCTTGGCAAGGAAATTACCAAACAAAATGTAGAATGATATTTCTAAGCATGTCCTCTCACTATGTATTTTGTAGGAGAGAAGAAGAGATAGTCAAACATGTAATATGGGTCGGATCATTGAATCTACAAATTTTTCTGCTTTCCCTTTCTTACACATCTCATTTCCAAGAAAGGCCTTTTAGCTTGGTTGTTAAATTGTTATCCAACCACCTCATCATACCACCTCATTCTCCACATAGGCACTGGTGCTGGCACATTATAATATTATGGAAAATTTTGTTAATGAGGTGACCACCATGTGCAAAGGTTTCTAAATGGGTCGTCACCAAGCAAGGGAAGTCCCATTGAAAGGGTGGTGGACCCAATATTTCTTGGTGGTTATCTACATGTGTCACAAAACTTACATGGGCCACCGCCAAGCGAGAGAGCCCCGTCCTAGTAGTGAGCTCCCTCCTATCACTTGTTGGTGGTGACCCTCATGGGTTGCAACATTGTATGGTACCACATCGTGTACTTATTTTTATATCAAATTGTCAATATCAAGACTCTTTTTGATGATTATACAGTGTCGTAATGATATTAATATGGTAATATATGATGATCTTAGGGGTTTTAAATATCTCACTAGTGATGATTAAATTGTGATTATAAGGTGATACAATATTATGGGTGGCGATAGGTGATTATCTCTTGACTTTTGAAAGTGTCAAGGTTGATTATATAACTTGGGAAATTATATTAAGGAGGTAACCATTATATTGATATGGCTTGTTATCACTTGATGTTGATCTTTGTGTGTTGTGAACCCCACATGGGTCACCACCAAGCAAGAGAGCCCCATCAGAGTAGCAAAGTTCTCTCCTATTGCTTGGTGTTGACCCTCGTGGGTGGCAAGGGTGAGAATCACAAGTGTCAAGTGTGATACAATGTTGTTGATGTAGATATGTGTGGTAATCTCTAGGATTTTAAAAATATCAATATTGATTATGGTATCTTGGGAATTATAGTGAGGAGATAACCCCTTACCACTTGGTAGCGATCTTCGTATATTGTGAGCCCCACACGGGGGCCATCACCACATGAGAGAGCCCCTGTACAGTAGGGGAATTTCCTCCTATCATTGGGTAGTAGTAACCCTCATGGGTGGAAAGGGTGAGAACCACAAGTACCAAGTCTAATACAATATCATGGGTGGTGATACATGGTGAAATTTGGACTCTTAAAAATATCAAAATTGATTATGGCATATTGGGAAATTATATTGAGGAGGCAACCATCATATTTTTATGTCCCGTTATGGTTTGGTGGTGACCTTCATGTGCTATGAGCCCTACATGGGTTACCACTAAGTGAGAGAGCCCCACCATATTAGTGGATTTCACTCCTATAACTTGGTGATAGCCCTTGTGGTGGGTAGTAAAGGTAAGAACCACAAGTGCCAGGTGTGATACCATATTGTGGGTGGAAATACATGGTGATCTCTAGGCTTTTAAAAATATCTGTGTTGATTATGGTATCTTGGGGAATTATGTTGAGGAGGTGACCATCATGTGTGGAGGGCTCCATATGGATCACCACTAAGCTAAGGAGATATCTCCCAAGGACATTGTGACTTGTTTTCGCTTGGATGGTATCATGCATGTGATGTGAACCTCCCATGGGTCACCAATAAGCATAAGAGATCCCCATCCTAATGGTGGAGTTTTCTCCTATCGCTTAGTGATGACCCTCTTGGGTGGTGAGGTGAGAACCACAGTGTGCCAACACTACAAGATATAGGCCTTATACCGATGTTAAAAGCGACGAAAATGCAAATAACAAAATTTACCCCTATCGTCGTAAAAAGTGTCGTTATTGGTGACGCCATAGAACAGTTGGTATCACCGTCGCTATCAGCATCGGTATTGGTGTCGGTATCAATGCGACGCTGATACTGACACCAATACCAATGCTGATAGCAACGGTTTGCGACATGAATAACGACGCCAATAACGATGCGAGTAGTAAAATTTGCGACGCTAATAGCGACGGTAACAGGGAAAAACAAAGTTTTGTGGCAAGGCAGATATAGCACAATGTGCTTTATTAGAGCCATACAAAATAGTTTTGCAATGTGTACAATGCGCTTGTAAACAAAAACAATGTATATTGAAATCATAACACTGATACATGAAATAAATATATGATTGCATAATAAGAGATTGGTACAATCATGACAAGATATCACTAATACATAGAAAATGTCTACATAGATCAGGCGATCCAAAAATAAAGGTGTGTGAGCTTCAGGGATCCAAGGGCGAGCTACATATCCTTGCCCTTCGAAAGCTTGTCTCATCGCAAAGGAGCATCGAACGGAATCTGCAAAAAAAGAAACAACACATCAGTCCACCATACAATAATGCATTATAATTAAACATAGTAACTACGGACAAGAAAGATGAGTGACTTACAGGGCCGCCGCGTCTATACAATCGGCCGATCAATGAAGTGAGACCGTGCCTCTCTGCATATTGAGTCTCAAGCCCAGTCAGATCGCGATTTGTAATGGAGTGCTGCAAAGAAAACAAAATGCTAACTGTTAGAAACATGATTGTCAGTACAAAGGATATTGCAAAAAAATAAACAAGCAAAACAAAAGAAAAACTTACAAAGTCCTCCAAATATGTCCTGTGGCCGCCACTCCCAAGATGATGGACCACTCTAGCCTCGAGTCGTGCCCTCGCCACCTCATGCTGCTGACTCCAACGTCTTGGAGAATCTGTAGCCTCCTCCCTCAGTCGGCGTTAGTCGTCTGCATCTAACCACTCGGGCTTTGCAGTCCCACTCTTGATTACCTTGCGTGCGTCGGATCGTCTGTGTGACATATATGCACGTATGCAATCCATCATCCAGCCCGTAGAGAATCTATCTACTGAGGCTAGAACCGGAAACTCCTCGTGCAAGGATGCTACTATGTAGTCCTTGCTCCCCTCCGGTATGTTCTTTCAATGATCTAAGACGTTGTGCCGAAAAACTTGTTGGCATAACTCTCTCATGCAAGCCATCACCCTCCTCCCCTTATCATTCATGATGATGGCTCTTGACCTACCATCGACTAGATATCCATATCCCCCTAGAGTCTGCCTAAGATGGGTCCTCTCCCATCTACGTCCACGCTCCTGGGCATATCCAAGAGACCCCTGTGCATCCAGTGTACCGATCGGGGTAATATCTCTCGAAGTGGCACCCATAGGGGTGCCACCTCTGCTGATGGCGGAGTAACTGGAGTAGACGTCCCCACAAGTGTGACAAATCCCTGAGGTGACGCAACTCTAGCTGAACGATGAGACGGAGACACCGCATCTGTGCCTCCACAGCATCCACCTGAGCCTAAGCCACACTCCCTGGAAGGGCCACGAGAGCGAGGAGTCACACATGTATCCCATGTCGACCGCGGGCTCATTGCATCCGTATCTCTGTAGCATCCCCCTGACCGCGAAGCACTTCCTCCCTTTGGCCCAAGTCTGGAGTGCCGAGCTCGTTTGCTCGAAGCCGAAGCATCTGGTCGCGCTGAAGTAGATCTAGCAGAGCACCCTGACGAAGACCGAGAAAGTGGATGCTCCAAGTATGAAGTATCCTATGGTTCCATGTCAATCTCTTGACAGAACTCCGCATACACTAGAAGGTCAATAGACATGCCACCACAAAAGGATGAGTCCACCTCGTTCTCAAAGAATTCTTGGACTCCTGTATTTCCATCATTGTTAGCTGATGCTGGCTCCAAGCTTTCGATGGCCTCCACCCCTTGCAATATCAACCCCTCTATTTACATATTATCTTCATCTATGCTCGGAACATCACTTTGATCATATACTCTCGCACTTTGGGGAGTTAAAGGTATAACATACCACCATCGAGTTTGTTGGGGGTTTGGATAGAAGATTGCCTGTTCACAAACATGTACAAGAGAGTTATCCTATTATCAAAAAATGGCCCATTGGTATCATGCTTATTTTTCCCTTTATAAATCCAACTCAACAGTTGTTTTACCTCTCCTTTTCCAACCTCAAGGTGCTCCTCAAATTCCAATTTTTACTTATTGTTCTTTCATTGAAGATCGAGTATTTCCCCTTCTTCGTCTAGTCCTTCCCCATGTATACATATTCCTTTCACTTTTCCTACTTATCAAATAATTAACACCTTTCTTAACCGATTCACCTAAATTCTCAACTAATCCTTCTTTAGTTTATTCCTCATTTTATGATTTTTCCTACCCATCTCTTCATTCTCTTGTATCAGTTCCTCTTCCATCTTCTACCACTTCTATTTCTCAGCCCCCTTAGTCCGTTAGTGAATATGAAGGGTTTGATTCGAAGATTCCAAGAAGAAGAGGATAGATTTCAACTGATCTTATTGGACCGCAGATTAATTGGCCATTAATTCCAGGGGAGTGGATGACTGCTAGTCAAGCGTACCAAAATTATCTCCATTTTGCCCAACAACATTCACAATCTCTAGATCCTTCAGTGAGATTGACAGTTCACTTTTCTTAGTACCTAGCATATATGCATAGGCATTCACATAATGATCAAAGGCCATTCCAAAGTTATGTATGAATGTCAATGTGAATATTGATTCGCAACAAGTGGATGTACTATATTTTCATGCCCTTTGTCTACCTAGAAAATACCTTGTTTTATTAGAAAGGATGTGATGCCTTCAATTCTTCTAGAATCCTCCAAACACTTTTGTAGATGAATCCTTATCCATGGATCATTTTCGTAAACCACAATGCAAGTTAGCATATTATCCAAAAAGAAAAATTGATAGTCTCCCTTGCTTAGGTATTCTATTTCAAATCAAATAAGAGTAACCCACTATCATGGATTTGCAAACATGTATAACAAGCAAGATAACAAATCTTAAAAAAACCATGCTTCCATGGGTTGTAATAGCCACCAACCAGTGACAAAAATATAGGTACACTTGAGTGAAACACTAAAGTAATACCCATAGAGTAGTCTCTTAACTGAGAATTCTAGCTTAGGCATCTTGTCTTGGTCTTCATCGGATCACTTCACTATGTTCAAGAGATGCACATATGCCTACATGACAAATATGGAAATCCATAAAAGTAGAAAATGCAGCCTTTGTTTTCATTAGATTGAAGCAAGTGCAACATTTAGACACATCAAATAATCTTGCCTCTTATGGAAGTTTGGAGCTTGATAAGCGGTATAACTTGTCATACAAGTAATCTTCACCGAGCTCGGTTCATCCCATTGAATGCCATATAATACCTTGAAGCTATCTTCTCTAGTGGCACAATTGGCAATGGAGAGATACTTGTAGCCACGGTCTTTCAACTATTCTTCCTCATCTCTTATGGCAACTCCAATATTTTTTTGTGTTCTAGCAATCCTTGACCCTTGATTTTTACAATTCCTTTAGAAATGAATGCATTAAACTCTTCCAAAATTCAACTAGTACATGATTATGAAAACATAAACATGACAAAAATAATGAAGATCTTGAAAATTCTAAAATGTACAAAATTGGATACAAACTCACTTGATTTGCTTCAAGAGGGTTCCACGTGGAATTTAAAGTCAATATATTACTATGCAATCATGTGGGTTGTGGTGAATACCTTCCAAACAAGCTAAGATATTAGAATACACAGTGTGTTGTACCATGGTGGAGTATAATGGTAGAATCTCATCTCAATGGACATCTCCACCTCAACCCACTTTCGTTGTTTAAGTGTGAGGCTAGCCAAGATGCTCTCTTTGTTGGCAATTTCAAAATTTCAAAAAATGTAAACTTCATGGCCAATGTTTGGGGTGACATAGGCTCTTGTAATTCTACATTGGAGGGAGAGATTTATTAAAGAAACCAAATAATAGAGATATTGCACAACAAACTGAGGGATAAGAAGAGTGCTAAAGTATCAACAACCCCCCTTGAGGTTTTCCTAAGGGAATATAATACCCAAAATTGCGAGCATGTTATTATCATCCATCCATAGAATTTATTTCCTGTGAGTTCTATCAACTGTAAGGACATAGTAGAAGATTATAAGATATAAGACCATGAGAAAGAAAAGGTATAATAGGTTCAAACTTGTGTGCATTGTGTCATATATAATTAGGTGTCTTACAAATTGTTACATGATATAAAGAGGAGAAATTGTAGTATGGCATAGTGGTTGAGTGAGAAACTTGGTGATATAGCTGGACACTCGAGCCCATAAGGTTAGAATGGTACCATAATGTATAAATGGGTGCTATAGCTACACATTGAGTCCCTAGCTTAAAATGCTAGCATATTGTCCATGATAAGTGACATACCTAGAAATTAGAGGCCCTAGGTTAGAGCGTTATCATAATGTTATGTAATACATAGAGGACACATGGTATGATATTGTGACCGAGTGAGAAACTTGGTGATATAGCTAGACATTGGAGCACCTAGGCTAGAATATTGCTAGCATATCATACATGAGAGGTGATATAGGACAACATTGGACGCTCCATGATAGAATGCAAGCATAATGTACATTGTTTCGGAAATTAAGAACACTTGGGATACTAGGATAAGTCCACATTATTATGGTAATTTGAGACAATAGAGGCCTTAAAAGGATGCTGAAATACATGGGATCCATAGATGTGGAATATAATTAAATAAGTAATAAAATTGGAATAAACTTAAAATGCAATTGATAACAAACATCAATAGTATTGATTCACTCTGATCAATCATTGTAACTAAATTCATTACAAACAATGATAATGATAATCAAGAAAAGCCACACTATTACATGTGAGTCATATCTATGATTAGTTGATTTTTTTTCTTGTAGTTTTTGGACCATTTTCCTATAGTAGTAGAGAGAATATGTGTTTGCAAATGCAAATGCAATCACAACAAGCTCCCTCACAAGCTATATTCATAAAATTATACCATTGACACCTATGACTCGTACTTTGTATCTTGAAGATCAAAAACTTGGCATGATATTTTGATGTGGCATTGGCTTGCATCACAAAGTCCATGACCACATTTAAGGTATGGAGGTTTTTATTGAGATAGCTTTATGATGGTGTCAAACATGTTAGATCAAAATACAATTATAAAATAACTCACAAAATCCAAGCTCTCATATGTATGTCAACCATGCTTCCAAAGCCACCTTCAATTCAACAAACAAGATGCAGCATCAACTAGCGAGTCTTGAAAGTCCTTGGTAAGCCCTTTCACATCGTAGACAATTATCCTGGAAAGAAAAGAGTGCTAAACTATGACACCTGTAACAACATATTCTTTGACCTGAGGACGTTGCAAAGAACAATGATTAGGTTTTACATGCTAAAGTATGCAAAAGCAAATGATGTTGCCATTTTTTTATGAAGTTGGATGAAATTGAAATTGTGAAGGGCAATAAAACGAAGAGAGTTTCTATCATCTTGATGAATAGGGCTCCTCAACCACATATCAAGGGGTTGAGGGCTTGGAGGGATTTGTGCACTTCAGTGTGTAATTAGAGCAAGACATTTGGTGGTTGGGAGCATTTCAAGTTGACATGGAATATTTTCACATGTTGGACCATGTGTTTCAATAAGCTTCTATACCCTAGATGATAAGTGCTCGACAATTAGGAGGAGAGGAACTAAGTTTTAAAGGGTTTGGACAATATAAAGTGGAGTGACACATGTCCATAGATTTAAAGACACTAAAGTACATGTATAATGTATCAAAAGGTGCTAATGGTAAGAGTCCTTGCATTTTCTACATGGCCATGGCCAAAGAGTACAATTATTCTTGTTGGAACAATGTGCCTAATAGACACACCAAAGATCCAAATATCCACATGTATACATTGCATGCCTTGTGTAGAATAGTTGAGAAAATTGTGCATCTCTACATTGGATTTGCATGGAAATTACAACCCTAGAAGGCCAGGGATGGTGCTATTAGGACTAGTGAGAGGGTTTCGTCAAACATTGGTCTCCATGGGTGGAATGTTATGATTGCGACATATCCTTACAGATCCCAAAATGGAAGTAGTGTTTCCAAGAAACCCTCAAAAGGTGAAATTTACGGCTAGAAGGTTTTTGGGCTTCCATATCAAGTGCAGAAAATGTTCTTCTCACATTCATCACAACCAATGGAAAGTGCTAGACAATGCAGTCAAAGACCACATGGAAGATGGAAGAGCAAGAAATAGGGAGGACAAGGTCTGGGAGGCATTGGACATAATGTTCTTCTATTGTGATGAAATATCTTAGTCCATTGAGGACCTCTCGTCCTGCGAGAGGGCCCTCGACAAGTTCAAAACCTTAATGAAGAATGTCTTGGGAGAAAAAAAATTCATGCTCTACATGGTTAGTAAGTTCCTTGGAATTTAAAAAAACTTTCAGGAGAAAGGGAAAGACAATATGAGGCTTTGGTGATGCTTGCAAAAGGGGTCACTACCAAGTGATATGGGGCCCTTCCTCTCTGAGGGTGGTGCCTTTTTCATTCGATAGTGATTTTCCTAGAACTTACTACTTTTAACATATAAGTAATTCCATTTCTTTGCATCATGTTATTTATAGCATGACCCCTAGTTGGCAAGGTAGTATGGGAGTTTGTCAATTTGGTCCACCTAGAAATAGAGAAGTCTCATTAACAAGCAAGGACAGATACTTTAGGCATGCAAGTCACAATGATCATGCACAAAAGCAAAACGGCCTACTAGAAGTTTTTTAATGATTTTATGGAATTATTTGGCACAGAATGAGATAGAAGAAGAAAAATAACATCCCAAAATAGTGCTCTTGCATTAAAAAGATCAAAACAAAAGAGACAAGAAGCATACAATAACTCATGTTCCATTGATTTTTTTTTACAATGGCTGATCTCTAGGGAGAGACAAGGCTAGGGATGAGGCTCAAGGAGCTCATAACCAGGCATTCATTCCTTCCTATGTGGGTTCAAAGTGGACAATTTCATCTTCTTTGGTTGCATTTCCTCATGCTCATCACCCTCATCACTTGAGGTTGGTAGCTATATAAATGGTGCTGGCTCCGTTGGAGGTACTGACTCTATAGTCAACACTCTTGGAGGGGCAGGCTCTATAGGAATCTTGCACTTTGTCCACCTCAAGATTTCTCATTTTGTGTAATAATGCACCTCACCTAGTTCTTGGATCTTGCAGCAATGGCATGAGGCAGAGTTATTTTCTTTGCATTTTTTTGAAACTCATATCCTCCATAAAACCTAGTCAACACCTTGAGCAAAGAAATGGGGATCCTTGCATTATCAAAGAGAATATTCACTGTGAAATTTTATAATCTCTAACATTAAAGTAATTTATTTAGATTAATGCATAATCTTTCTCTATAATACATTGCTTGATAGTGTGTTTGCATGTATGTACCTTTGTATGATCCAATTTGCCAATATATTGTAAGATAGTGGCATCTTTATTGTTGCTTGTTGCCTTCGAGATGCTAGCAACTAATGTCCTTGAGCCCCCTGCTCACATAAGAAATTCATTGCTATCAACTGGCACTTGCTTGCAAAAAAATTCTTAGAAAAGAAGCCAGGAAGCATTATAGACCAAGAATAAGAAGAGCACATAGACTAAATACCACTTGATTTTGGTCACTTTCAAGCAATCGCGTATTCGTGTCGCTACTCCAAAACAGTGTGAAAAAACTTGAAGCACATCATCATCCGTCTTTCTTATTGATCTAGAGAATCAATGTCATATTGGTCATTAAACACAATATTAGTGAGTTTGAAAATCTCCCAATTCCCATTTTTTGAATACTAAAAAGGTGGCACCCAAATAACATGCCCATAAGTTTCTCAAAACTATATGATGTGACCTATCATTGGAAAGCACTTGAAAAATGAAATCTATTGAGTTAGAGAGCGCTCAATTTAGAGTTATAGTGTTCAAGTTATGACAAATCCAAAGATTTGACCATGTGTCCCAAACTTATGGGAAATTCCCATATTCCCCAATATGGTGTTATTAGTGTCAGCGTCCATAGTATAGATAGTTCAAAAATGCTAGATTTTTGGATAAGTTTAGCTTATATTTGATATTTTGGATATTATTTATTGTAAATATCCTAAAAAGGCTATGGAAACTTCTAGAATAGGGTGACATGCAAAAAACAAGTTGCTTTTTAAACGAGTTTTGGAGATTTCATGAAAAAAAAGGATTGGCAAAATCTTGCACATGGTGATCGCAGTTTACAAACAGCAAACAACGAAACATTAGATTTGTGATCTGAGCAGCAGAGAAGAAGCTATGGTTTGATGCATTTTTTTGGTCTATAAGGGAGCTCCATGAGATCTAATGCTTGGAGATTGCTTCTGAGTAGTGCCAGATAAGAAATTGCAAGTTCTATCAATACATAATGCTTTGATTCATTGAGCTTTGTCTTTATCTTGTGTACCTTTTGTCTATTTTGTTTCTTCTCTTCTATCTCCTATTCTCTATTTCATTCTATCTCTGATCCTTGGTGAATACAAACTGTCGACTAAAACCCCCCCCACAGCATGACGTCCACAAAGAGATTATGCCACCCTTGGATTCTTGTGGCATTGTCGTTTCATCTTGTCCCATGTTTGCTATGCTGAGCCTTTGCATTATTTCCTATCTTCTCTCTTTAGTAGGCCATTGCTGTTGCTCATAGACTGATGCTTTTGCTATCTTTCATGTTTGCTATGTTGAGCCTTTGCATTGTTTTCCATCTTTTCTCTTTAGTAGGCCATTGTTGCTACTCATACCTTTGGTGATTTGTGTGTAGAACAAACTGAAGAAATGTGATTTTGTGCCACCAAACCATTCTTTTAGCTTGATATTTTGGTTATCTATCATTCAATGACATGAAGTTCAAAGATATAGCATGTATCACCTTTAATGCCTAGCCATCACATAGAAATTTCCAATTATTAATGGCTCTCTCAAAATCTTCCCTCTTCATTTTCAAGACTTTGTTTCTAGGGACTCTAAATCACACCGACATTGGGAGCGTGGATTAGTGCATGTAACTTGATTGAAAATATAACTAGCCATAAATGTCTATACGATCTCCTATTGATCTAGAAGATGAGTATGAACCCATTTGTAAGAGAAACCAGGTGTCTGTCAACACACCAAGTGCACTGGAGGCAATGAGATCAGAGGGTAGAAAGAATATCAATCTATGGACGACTGGCAAGTTGTATCTAATGGATCCCACAATGAGAAGCACCCCTCCCTCCTCATTGTATTCTTCATTGCTGAGATTTGTTGGAGATGGCATCGAAGAGCTTCTAGCTTATATACAGAATATAGTAGGACATTCAAATATATTGAGGCTATAGAACTAGTGGTTACTCCAAGAGAGCTATAATGATGAAACAATTGGAGGAGAGCCAAAAAATAATAGGCAAGCTCAAAACCTAGCTATATGTAGTAAGGTAGAAGAAAACAAAGCTCGGATGGCATGAGAGGTAGAGGAGCCTAAAGAATATCAAGTCTCTCAAGAGTGGAAGAGAAGGTTGTAGGAGAAGAATAATAGCAATATGATAACATTGGTCATTCACCTTGAGCTATTTGTAGTATTCCTAGTGCGATGACATTGTTGTTGTAACTAACATGGCCATTCTCCATCCAAACAAAGAAATAAGGAACGTGGACTGTAAGGAGCATGTTGATCAAGAAGAGGTTTAAGAAGGCCAAGGAGCTGTGTGTTGAAAATTTTCTACAAGATTCTTACCTAGACAAAGAGAACATACAAAGCACCCTGGATAGGGTGGGGATTATTAGACAAAAGCTACACCTAGCTCTTCAAGGTTATACAAGAGACATTGATGAAGAAGAGGGTCAAGGAGTGTTTTCTTCCAAATACATCTTCAGTACAACAAATAAGATGCAACATCAACTAGCAAGTCTTGAAAGTCCTTGGCGAGCCCTTTTACACCATAGATAGCTATCCTGGAAAGAAGCAAGCGCTAAACTATGATAGTTGTAACAACATATTCTTTGACCGGAGGGATGTTCCAAAGAGCAATGATTAGATTTTACATGCTAGAGCATGTAAATGACGTTGCCATTTTTGTTATGAAGTTGGATGAAATTAGGATTGTGAAGGGCAAGAAAATAGAGAGAGTTTCTATCATCTTGTTGAATAGGACTCTTTAGCCATGTATCGAGGGTGTTGAAGGCTTGGTGGGCTCAGTGCACTTTAGTGTGCAATGAGAGCAAGACATTTGGTGGCTAGGAGCATTTTAAGTTGACATAGAATATTTTCATGTATTGGACCATGTGTTTCAACGAGCCTCTACACTAGAGGTGATAAGTACTCAACAATTAGGAAAGAAACTAAGCTTCAAAGGGTTTGGACAATATAAAGTGGACTAGCACATAGTTGCAGATTTAAAGACACTAAAGTGCATGTATAATGTATCAAAAGGTGCTACTGGTAAGAGTCCTTGCATTTACTACATGACCATGGCAAGAGAGTACAATTATGCTTGTTGAACAAGGTGCCCAATAGACACACCAAAGATCCAAACTCTCAAGCCGTTCTAGATATCCTTGTAACAAACATCCACATGTATACATTGAATGCCTTATGCAAAATAGTTGAGAAAATTGTGCATCTATACATTGGATTTGCATGGAAATTGCAACCCTAGAAGGCCGGGGGTAGTGCTATTATGGCTATTGAGAGGGTTTTGTTAGACATTGGTCTCCACGGGGGGAATTTGATCGGAGACCTAGTTAGAAAGTTATGAGTTATTCTGTGCAATGCTCTATGAGGCAAACTTTCAAGAAAATGAGTTTTTCTTTGTCAGATGTTTTCAAAGCTTTAAATAAAGGTTTGTTCACACTTTGCATTCCAAACTAGGGGGGCAGATAATCATGGTGGGTGAAAATGAGTGACCCCAGGGACATGATGCTACGTGGGGTTAAGTGGAAAAACACATGAAAATATTATTTTTTTGTCTTTGTAACAAGTACCCGTTTAGTGGGAGTTACGTTGATAGATGGAAATCCCAAGTGGTGCCATGCATGTTTGACACGTGGTTGTGATATTTCAATTTTGAGACATGCGCCTCATGCAGGAAGAGATATTATTATACATGGAATGTGTTCTCGCTTCCAATTTTGAGTCCCATAGTGGAATTTTACATGGCATGGGGCATGTTTGCCATCTAACAACTAAGGGGAAGTAGGGGATAGCTTGGTAAAATAGGGGAAAAAGCAAAAAACATGAGGATTTTTTTGAAAAAAGAAGAGAGGGAGAGGGATTCTACATAAGATAATTAGCTTATCACAAAGAGAGAGAGAGAGAGAGAGAGAGAGAGAGAGACACACACACAGACACTACAAGATATAGGCCTTATACCAACGTTAAAAGCGACGAAAATGTAAATAGCGTTGTTATCAGCGTCGCTATTTGCGTCAGTATTTGCGACACTAATACTGACGCAAATAATAACGCTGATAATGACGCTCTGCGACACTAATAATGACGCCAATAATGATGTGTGCATGTAATTTTGCGACGCTAATAGCGACGGTAACAGGAAAAAAAAATTTGTGGCTGCCCTGCCCTGCTACATATAGCATTGTGTGTTGTATTTGGGCCATACAATATAGTTTCTACACTATGTACAGTGCTCGTGTAAATAAAAACAAAGTATACTTAAATCATAACATTGATACATGAAATAAATACATGATCGCATAATGAAAGCGGCTAGTACAATCATGGCAAGATATCACTACTACATTGAAAATGTCTACACAGATCAAGCGACCAAAATAGAAGGGTGTGTGAGCTCCAGAAATCCAAGGGCGAGCTATACATCCTCGCCACACAAAATCTTATCCCACCACAAAGGAGTATCGAACGAACTTGGCAAAAAAAGAAATAACTACACATCAGTCCACCATACAATAATGCATTCTAATTAAACATGGTAACTACGGACAAGAAAGATGAGTGACTTACAGGGGCCGTTGCGTCTATACAATCAGTCAATCAATGCAGTGAGACCATGCCTTTCTGCATATCGAGTCTCAAGGCCTGTCGGATCACGATTTGCAATGGAGTACTGCAAAGAAAATAAAATACTAACTGTTAGAAATATGATTGTCAATACAAAGGATATTGCAAAAAAATAGGCAAGCAAAACAAAAGAAAAACTTACAAAGTCCTCCAGATATGTCCTGTGGCCGCCACCCCTAAGATGATGGACCACTCCGGTCTCTAGTCCTGCCCTCGCTGCCTTGTGCGTGCTGACTCCAACGTCTTGGAGAATCTGTAGCCTCCTCCCTCAGTCGGCACCAGTCGTCCGCATCTAACCACTCGTGCTTTTCAGCCCCACTTTTGAGTGCCTTGCATGCGTCCGATCGTCTGTGTGACATATATGCACACATGCAGTTCATCATCCAGCCCGTAGAAAATCTATCTACTGTGGCTGGAACCAGAAAATCCTCATGCAAGGATGCTACTATGTAGTCCTTGCTCCCCTCCGGTATTTTTTTCCAATGATCTAAGACATTGTGCCGAAAAACTTGTTGGCACAACTCTCTCATGTGAGCCATCACCCTCCTCCCCTCATCATTCATGATGATGGCTCCTGACCTATCATCGACAAGATAGGCATATCCCTCTGGGGTATGCCTAAGATGGGTCCTCTCCCACCTGTGACCACGCTCCTGGGCATATCCAGGAGACCCCTATACATCTGGTGTACCGACCAGGGTAGTATCTATTGGTGTAGTACCCATAGGGGTCTAACCTGCAGACGCTAAGCAAAAGCTAGAGTAATTGGAGTAGACGTCCCCACAGGTGTGAAAAATCCTGGAGGTGATGCAACTCCAACAGAATGACGAGACGGAGACACCGCGTCCGTGCCTCCACAGCAACTACCTGAGCCACACTCCCTGGAACCGCCACAAGAGCGAGGAGTAGCACCTGTATCCCATGCCGACCACGGGCTCACTGCCTCTGTATCTCTACAGCATCCCCCTGACCCTGAAGCACTCCCTCCCTCTGGCCCAAGTCTGGAGCGTCGACCTCGTCTGCTCGAAGCTGAAGCATTTGATCGCGCCAAAGTAGATCTAATAGAGTGGCTTGACAATGTCCGAGACAGCTCCTGGTCCGCCATGTCTGTGAATCGCGCCATTTGATCTGGAGACATGCATATGAAGATATCTTGCAACTCCTCATCGCTCATCCCTCGACTCATCCTAATGATCTAAGTATCCAAAAATGTCACCTGTACAGACAAAAATTGATATTAACATAATCAATTTAAATCATATAAAGAACGGTAATATAAATCCTAAAAAAATGATCTCACTTAAAATGCATATCTTATGTATCCTTATAAGCGATTAGTCAACGAATTGAGTAAGTGGATGCTCCAAGTATAAAGTATCCTATGGTCCCATGTCAATCTCTTAACACAACTCCGCATATACTGGAAGGCCGATAGACATGTCACCACAAAAGGATGAGTCTGCCTCGTTCTCAAGGACTCCTGTATTTCCATCATTGTTACCCAATGCTGGCTCCTCTACATGCTCCAAGCTTTCGGTGGTCTCCACCCCTTGCAATATCGACCCCTCTATTTGCATATTGTCCTCGTCTATGCTCGGAACATCGCTTTGATTATATACTCTCACACTTCGAGGAGTTGAAGGTATAACATACCACCATCGAGATTGTCAGGGATTTGGATAGAAGATTACATGTTCACAAACACGTACAAGAGAGATTAAACTATTATGACATGTACCATGTTGTAATACAATTAACAAAAAATAAGTTCATGCACCTATTCATAATGGGCCGGCAACACAAAGGTGTCGCACAAATCTGTCCATTTTCTTTCGGAATCTATTTCGAGAAATCTAGATGGACCTCGTCGAACTGTTGCTCCAGCCCCTTTAAGTACCACTTTGAACCACTGCACATCGAATAGTATCATGGAGAAGCTACGATAATCCACCGTAACAATACTTTACAAGTTTCCAAAATACTCCATCTCATCTATAACAATGTTTGGATCCATTGCTCGTCATCGGCTCTCTTGCTCGAACCTTGCCATGATACCATAGTCCGTTGTGGAGCGCATTTTGTCAATACGCTCCACACAAAAATGTCGTCCACTCGACCACGCTGCACTATATATTTTGTATTGTACATTAAAACAATCAAATTAGTTGTCGCATATAAAATATAGATACGACAAATCCTAAACATGTCATCACCTTCGGACTACATCCCCTTGAGAATTCCCACTCCTCGATTGAGACCTCTGCCCGTTTGCGAGACGCTGTGCTCAAAGCTCCATGCAACCATCATGTTGACATGAACACATCTCCATGTCCTCGGGATATCGAATCAGTCGATGGCGCGTACTACGTTAAAATTCAGATCGCGCTTCCTCTCGATCTTGCCTAGCTTGCTGGTACCTGGCAAGCCACGTTGTCAAGTGTTTTTCTAAAAATTGAAAAGCCCTAGTCAAACTATAGCTAGGTTTGATTTTTGCTAGCTTAGTTATTTGCGTGACAGTTTGTTTTGTTATTTCATAGTTGGATTTCTTATGTTTGTTTAGCCTAGGATTTGCTTCTGTCATTTTGTTTGATTTGTTGAGTGTGAAACTTGATAGCCTTGGTCGAGCTTGGTATTTTTTTTAACAAGATGAAGCTTATGTTTGCTAATAGCTACCAAACATTGAGGAACAAGATATGTTTTCTTATTGAGACTTTTGCACATCACGGGGATAATGGGTTCACGAGTACTTCACATTGCACTTGTTGATGCACTGCATTTGGGAGTCATCTCCTGTTTTTATCAAATATTTCCATACCATGGGATGGGATTATACATGTTTTGCACCATCATTGAGCACTAGTATGGCATGAGGTCCACTACAGCTATATGCAGTAAGTTTTAGATGTACGCGCACATGAGAGAGCACTTTCATTGAGTACGCATATTTCTTGCACGTACAATATTTGAGATGCTCATCACAAAGTTAGGAACCTCTGGTTGAGTGTAAGGAGGTTGGGTGAGTTAGAGGGTCGTGAAGGACGCCACCAATTGTGAGATGGGTTGTTCTTATCTGGTCAACATCTTGAGGACCATCATTTTCTAGAGTGATTGTGAGATTTTGGATGGGTGGAGCAGAGTATACCATATCTTTTTTATGAGATTTGAGAGGTGAGGATAAGGAAATTTAAATTAATCAAGAAACTTTGTTTGCATTTTGCATGATGCACGATCACATCTAGATAGGCTAGGCACAATTCTTCAAATGAATACATTATTTTTGTGTGAGCATGGATTGATTGATTGCATACCATGGATCCAACATTGCATATTTTTCCAAATCATGAATGATTGAGCACGGAGTTTATTTCAAAAAATCATATTCTTGCTAGGACACATTGCATAAAAAAACAGGTTCATATCCAGAGAATGTTTATTTTGAAGACTCAAGATCAAAGGAAAAGATTGTATGTTTTACATTGTCAGCGAGTATTTCTTGAAGAAAAAGAGGACATGCATACTGAAAAAGTATGCAATTACAAGAACAATAGGCCAAGAAAGGAAATAAGTCGTCCAAGATAAAAGATGGGAAAAAATTATGTGATTTATAAAAATTAGTATTTTTGCCCATTTTTGATGAATTTTCGTAATTCTGCTTGCGTTGGCTTGTTTACCAGATGCATTCCAAACGTTTTGAGCACCCGAACAACTATATTCGGAGTTAAAATGACGAAGTTATGATCCAAACAAGTTGCAAACATGCATATGGCAAAAAAAACGAAAATAGTGAAAAGCAGTAGAAAAGCAAAAGCCAAAAGTTGAAAGCAAAAAGCCTAATTTGTGTGAGTGTGGATAGAAAACTATATAAGGAGATGAGAATGGAGAGTTAAGGGCCTTCCCCCTTGATTACAATTGTATTTTATGAGAGAGGAGAGTGGAGGGTCACATGCTAGAGTGAGCTCTAGTCATGCCAATTTGGAAGTTAGAGCTTTTGGGTGTCAAAGCGCCGAGCATCGGCTCAAGGTTGTTAATGTATGAAAATATATCTCACTTGGTTTGTTTTCAAAGTATTTGTATTTTCATTGTGTCATGGTTGTGTGATGCTCTACCCGCATATGGGTTTTAAATTTTTTTGAGATATAAGAGGCATTGTATGTTATCTTGTTTTCGTGTGTGGTTCATAGTGTATTATTGAATATTTGAATTTTTCAAGTTGTGTTGTGCATTCGACAAAGTCAATTACCCCAACCGGCACTCCTTAACGTCTCGTTATCGGGTTATGAGTGAGGCTTGCTCTCGATCACCGCTTGCGTAACAACGTCTCCGTAGAGGCATAGTGCAAAATATAAAAGCGATTCACCTTCTCCTCCATTGCAGCATCCATTCTTTTTTCTACCCCATTTCCAAGCACCACATCTCTGGTCTGTCTATCATCTCCCTTCAGCGACCATAACATTTTGTTGTGTGGATCCACCATTGGTAGCCACTGTGAAATATGCACTAGCGCCTCAAACACCAACTAACCTTCAGCCATGCTACCTTTTCTAGCCGAGCTCGTTGTCGCACAAAGCCTTTCAGGGTTTTCATAAAGTGCTCCAAGGAGAACATCCATCATGTATGGAAAGGTCCAGCAATCTCCACTTTATCTACAAGATGCACAAGAAGGTGGATTTGTATCGTGAGCATGCTGGTAGGCAGGTATTTCTCAAAGAGATAGACTGTCTCCACTGCTCCTCTCGTCATAATCTCCTTTTGTGAGATCTATTGTACTAAAGTCGACAACCTGTAAATGGCCTCGCGTATTTCTGGAGTAAGGCATCCTGCGATCGCGATCGGTAGTACAAACTACCACAAATGAGAAAGCATTATGAACAATGGCTACACTTCAAATAGAAAAATATGCACGCCAATTATAATCCATTCTTGGTACAAACCGGACATATCTTATGTCAGTCATGGGATTTTAGCCCTGATAATTGGTCATCTTTAGAAAATGCAGACCTAAGAGAATACATCATACCCATCGGAGTGCGGATAAACTTGACAATTTGCTTCACAATGCGTTCTTCTTTAGTGGATAAAACCCAAGAAGCGCGAGGTAGCTACACGCGACCATCACCACTCGACTGCGGCCAAAGCACCTCCATCTTGCCTACCTCCTTCAAATCCATTCATGCCCCTATAGTATCTCTCTTTCCTATGATGTGGTCCCATAGCAAGCTAACCATGTTCTTGAAAATATACATGGGATCCAACAAGTGGTTGATCTGTAAGTGGGTCCAATAATGCAACTCATAGAAAACTGAGAACCATCGCATTCCGTTTGGATGTGACTCCGCATGGACCATTTTCAGTCGTACCAGCTTGCAGCATTCATACGTGTTGGAGGTCGTCTAAGAAAACCTTCCCTGAGTTCATGACCCTCTTGCAAGAAAGCGGCGTGTCCTTGATATACCATCTTTTTCATGGTTCATGACCTTCGGGAGTCTAACTGTGGGCTGCACAATGGATATGTATGATAACCTGAGGTAATCAGACCTGTTCCAACACCTCTATCCAGTGAATACAAACTTGAATGAGCTATGATAGATATTACCAATGAGAACGAAAGCCTATTTACCTGAGCACTCTTCGAATCCCAAAAAGTCATGCAATGCCACATGAGAATGGCTTGAATATTGGTGAACCATCGACCATCGTGCTTGCTCATATCTTGCACAGTGACCCCCTCCTCCCACAAAATCTTAAGCTCATCGACTAATGGACGAAGATACACGTCCATATTTTTGACTTTGTAGCGTCCGAGGATGAGTACGCTAAGGATGAGATGTCCTTTCTTCGTAGAATGCCATGGAGATATATTGTAGTTGACAAGGACTATAGGCCACACATTGTAAGAAGTTGAGCGGCGAAGACCAAATGAGTTCATGCCATCCATTGCAAGACCGAGCCATCGAATATTCCTTGGCTCTCGGACAAAGCCTAGGAAGGTAGAGTCAATGTGGCTCCATGCGCGTGAATCCGTTGATATTCGTTGAACTCCATCTGTGGACCTATTTTGCACATGCCACGTTATCAAGCTCGCCATGTCGGACGTACAAAACATGTGGTTTATGCGAGGGATAAGCGGAAAGTGTCTAAGAACTTTTTGAGGGATGGTTTACCCTTGCAAGTCCTATCAATACCTGTGAGCACCACACTTTGGATATGTCTCCATAGTCTCGTATTCTCCTCGAAACAGTATGCAATCGTTGATATATGCATGGATACTGTTATAGTCCATGCCAAGCTTTCGTAAAACATGTCGTGCATCATCACGAGACTCATGCATGGTATTTACAGGTGGTAATATATGATATTTCAGTAACCTGAAAAAAATTATAAAACACCTTGAAAAAGCTCAAATGTTTTTAATGATAGTGCTGAAAAGAAATCAACTGAGCGTACATACAAGGTACCTGAACAACTCGGTCACACTCGCATCGCTCCACCCTTATTTTGCTTGCAAACTTAGAAGTGGAAGAAGTATCTTCAGGCAAAATACTCGGCACCCATCATATAATGGTATGGATGCTTCCTCTCTAAGCGGATCAGAAGTCTCGACATCCATGGGAATCAATGCATCGATCATTGCCTCCATCTCAGGCTGTAGGTAGATCTAGAAGGCTACCTATCTCCTCTAGTATTGACAATATAGATTGGGTAGTACCTTCCAAGCGGTGAATTGGCTCAGGCACTCCATCCATCCCATGCCCACGAGCTCTTCTAATTGGCCGCAAAGGATGCACTCCTCCTTGGGACGAGACGTCACCTCCCTGGATAGAAAATTTGCCAGCCACACCCAATCTTCTTGTATATGGTATTCAATTAGCTTGCCAGTACAATGTATGATTGATATTAACTTTTCTTATCGTTTGCTGAAAATCCAAGATCGCCTGATCAATGATCTCAAATTGAAACTCGCCGAAGCGTCATACGTGTTCTATAGACAATCGACATTTTTGTCTAATTGCCAGCTTGCATTGTGAGCAAGGACATGGGATACGCTGATTAAGATACGCCTCGTGATCTTGAACAACAAGACCTTCATCGTTTTCCATTTTGTCTATGTTACGACAAACAATTTGTTTTTGTTTGTCATTCTTTTTTTCTTTCTTAAATTGTTTGAGAAGGGATTTCCTCTCTTGTAACTCAACAAAAATTAACATATGTAAAGTCTCCACCCACCCACCCACAAATTAACGTATATATGTTGGAGTGTTTCCCGTCTCGTGGTGTTGCACCGGACCTCGCCACCACTCTCTCTTTATTTTTTATCCATTCATTATCTCCTCTTGATGCCAGGAGGCATATTCCACGATGGACGGTGGATTCCGTGAGGTTTTACGGTGGATTCCGTAAACTTAGATGACCGGGGCTCATACACAAAGACGATTCTTTGTGCGAGAAGTTGATGGGGACGCCTGTCCTTTCCGGGCGTTTCATTAATTTAGTGTGTACATGGGTGATTCCATAGCGGGTGATTCCGCAAAATGCATATTAAATTAATAAACGTTTATGAGTTTAGAGTGCGCACTCGTAATAAATTAAGGTTAGGATTTATTTCTAACCAGTTGATTTATTTATGTAGCTGAAGACTGCTAGGTATTCACTTTTGTCGGTTTAATTGTATTATTTTACTAACGATTGTGAATGCTTCAGTTGATGTGTAGAGATAGCAGCAGTGGCGGAGGAAGGCATTGGAGTCTAGCGAGTATTCGACCTTTGGATTATATTTTGATAGGCGCCACGCCTATATTTTGTTATGTGTATTGAGACATTGATTATTGATTATTATTTGTATGCGCCTATGCGCACGGATATGTTATTTCTATTTGGACATTGAGATTGGGCGTGCCAGACTCTATGGGCACCGTCCATTAGCTTTATTTCCTATTTTTGTAGAAAGCAAACTCAAAAGCTAAAAGCTTGTCATATTTTTGTAAATTGGGCTATTATTGAGCATGAAGATGGAAATATACATAAAATACATGCTTTGTGAAGCACTCACACAAGGCATGGGGGGAGATTGAACCCAATTGGTCTCTTGCTTCTTGTCGTTCATGCTTTTACATTGTTTTTTGTGCAAAAAGGTAGAGTTCATTGTTCTTGGGGACCTTCCGGGATTCACTACGTGAGCATACAGCGTCCGATCTGCGCACAAGTGGTATCAGAGCGGAGTTGAGATCAAGAGCTTCCAATCGCTACCCATCTCGAGCGACGGCGGAGCTCTTGGAACGATCGGGCTCTACAGTCAATCTCGTCGCGAACTGTCGATACAGGCAGACTTCTGGTGATCAAGAACCCCTGTTTCTACTGTCAGATCGCGAAGGACCAGGCTGTGCAGGCGGAGGACCACGCATTCATCTCCTTCATTAAGTCGTGGTTATACAGTGAGAAAATCCATATCTCCCTTTTTTCAAAGTTGAACTTAAGAGTTTATAAGCTTGGAGAAGAAGCTTAATTGCTTCAAATCTGACATCGTGGTATCTGAGGAGGTTCCGAAAATCACGCGTCGTCAACAAAACGGCCCCCCCCTCCCCCATGAAATCTGACGACTCAGTCATTAAGATTTTTAAGCTTAATCTCTTAAGTCAAAGCAAGGTTCTGCAAGTCACACAGGGCAAGAAAGTCACCAAACTCCGGGTCCTGCGTATCAGAAGTCAAGTCCTGCAAGTCGACTGGAATCAAGTCCTGCAAGTTCATTAAGTCGGCCTAAGTGTAAGTCTGCAACTCTGTAAGTCGGCTAAGTCTGCAACTCTACAAGTCAGACTAGTCAACTGGAGTCAGAACTGACTAGTGCTCAAAACTCCTAGAAGGCTTGTTCCTACACAAAAACTCTGAACTGGAAAGTTGTTCGTGGCAAAGTATTCTACCTACCTACAGGTTCGCTGAAGTATTTCCAGCAAACGAAGACGGAAATATTGCAGATTTTCTGAAAATTGAGAAAGAAATACCCAAAAATACATAGCCTTGTAACCCCAAATTTGAGCTACGCTCATCCCGCTAACCTGATTTTGAGTGAGAAAGATCTATTGAGTTTGACAGGATGACGACCCCATATATGGATGATCCTATGGCTGAAGACGACTTACCTGAGCCTACCATGGAACAAAAGCTGGATCTAATCATGCTGCAATTGGAAGAAGAACGAAGGGCTAGGCAAGCATTGCAAGCGCAATTGACAAAATTACAAAGAGCGTCTACCGACAAAGAAGAACCTCAAGCTGAAGATTTGATTCGACGTACCATCGACGCTACTCTTGAAGCACAAACCATTCGCAAGGAATCAAAGATAAGTAAACGAAGTTTCAAATTTCGCACTTTCAATGGCATACGAGAAGGAAAGACTGTTTTATCATTCATTAGCCAGTTTGATGACTATTTCGATGAGGAAACTTATCCAAAAATAAATAAAATCAAGTGTGTTACTAATCATTTGGTAGACAGAGCATCACTTTGGTGGACTGTAGTACGCAAGAGCATAGAATGTCCTGCTACTTGGGAAGATTTCAAGAAGAAGTTCATGCAGAATTTCCTTCCACCGCAATTTCATGAGAAGGCTATCAAGCAATGGGATTTACTTCAACAACGGGATCGTGAGCCTATTCCACAGTATACAGAGCGTTTTTGGAATGCACTCCTACAGCTATGCATGCTTGAAGACGTACCAGAGATGACACATAAGCGGAAATATACGTCTGGACTTCTTGGACATTACTACGCTGAAGTGAACATGTTCAAGCCTGCTACCCTTGAAGACGCCATCTCACTAGCTCACGACACTGAAGATAAGTTACGCGGAAGAGACAGACGACCACAGCAATTTCAAGCCAATGGTAATTATGGATCTAAACAATTCAATTCCAATTTTAGAAGATTTAATCCAGGTCGTTTCTCATCACCATCTTTCCGCAAGAATTGGGCTAAACCACCTGCATTACCATCCAATGTCAATCCAAATCCTAAGCCTATTCCACAAGCAAATCCAAATGTACCCAGACTTCCAGCCATTGCAAATAATGTAACCAAAACCAAACCAATAGTATGCTATAAGTGTCACCAGCCGGGGCATCTCGCAGCAAATTGTCATTCAAAGAAGCCACCAGCACATATCAACTATCTTGGAGCCATGGACGAAGATGAACCTGAGGATATGCCTGATTTCACTGAAGATGAGGATGATCCTACTACTACTTCCGACACTTTACCAGGTATGCCTACTCCACATTCATTATTGACTATGAAATGTTTGGTGCATGGAAAGGAAAGAACTATCTTGCATGATGACGGTAGTACTCATGACTTTATTTCAGTAAAATTGGTAAAGGAATTGAAATTACAGACTATACCTACGCATTATCGCATAAAAGCTGCATTTTTAGGCACTAGGTACAATGGCACACAAGAAGTTCAAGATTTAGAGATTCAAATTGGTTCATATATTGAAAGAAGAAATTTCTTAGTTGTTCCATTACAGTCAAGCGACATTATTTTAAGAATGCCTTGGAGACACCAGCATAACCCAAATATAGATTATTCCACGCACACAATGAATATTAATTTTCAAGGAAAATCTATTACATTATATGGTATGCATGCATCTAATATTTTTCCACTGCTTTCGCATACTCAAGCAAAACGTGCATTACGCAAGAGTACTAAATAATATCTTATTTGGGTGAATGAATTGCACGCAAAGGAAAATCATATGCACCCTAGGCATAAGGAATTTCTTGCATATTTTAAGGACGTGAAGGTGGTAAACCTGGTGGTAGGTCTTCCTTGGAACATATTTCTATCTAAAAAGACATCATGGTAAACAATATGGATTACTAATGCCTTTGTCTATTCCATCTAAACCTTGGGAACATATTTCTATGGATTTCATTACTGATTTACCAAATACTAAATCTAACCATGACATGATTTGGACAGTTGTAGATAGATTTAGCAAGCAAGCATATTTCATTCCATGTAAGAAAACTTTAACAGCATCACAAGCAGCACAGTTATTTTTGAAAACTATTTTTACTAACCATGGATTGCCAAAAGTGATTATTTTAGATCGAGATTCTAGATTTTGTAACAATTTTTTGATAACACTGTTTGCAAATCTAGGCACAAAGATTGATTTCTCATCTGCATTTCATCCAAAAACAAATGGACAAATAGAAGCCACAAATAGCACCATTCTAGATCTTTTACGTGCATATACTATTTCTAAACCTCAGACATGGGACACTCATTTGCATTTATTACAGTTTGCATATAACAATACACCGCACACATTTACAAAGAAAGCACCTTTTGAAGTAATTTATGGATATAGATTATCTACACCTGTTGCATCTTTGTCTAATAGAATTCAGAGTGCTGATGATATTGCTACTATGCATAATAGTATTTTTGATGCGGTTAAGGATATGATTGCTAAAGCCCAACAATCATATACCAAACAGGCTAACAAGAAAAGACAAGCCATGAATTTCAAAGTTGATGATTATGTTTGGCTGAGAATAGAAAAACATAGACTGCAAAGTGTAGATAGACATCCAGTTGTCAAATTAGCTCCTAGATTCTATGGACCATTTAGAATCATTCATAAGATTAATGATAATGCATTCAAGTTAGAATTACCATCTCATTGGAAAATTCACAATACATTTCATATTAGTTTATTGAGACCATTTAGAGGCCAATTACCTATCCACCCTGTTTATGAAAATCCACCTTTATTAGAAGAAGAGACTGAAATACTTGAACCAGAAGCCATCATAGACACTGACTACATGACCACTAGAACTGGCCGAAGGTATTCTAGATATCTAGTAAAATTTAAGAACCATCCTGTAGAGGAAGCACAATGGATGCACGCTAGAGACTTAAATGCTTTCCCCACTCTGTTAGTTCCACATTAAGCTAATAGCAATTGAGGTCAATTGCTATCCCACCCCGGAGGTATGATGCCAGGAGGCATATTCCACGGTGGACGGTGGATTCCGTGAGGTTTTACGGTGGATTCCGTAAACTTAGATGATCGGGGCTCATACACAAAGAGGATTCTTTGTGCGAGAAGTTGATGGGGACGCCTGTCCTTTTCGGGCGTTTCATTAATTTAGTGTGTACATGGGTGATTCCATAGTGGGTGATTCCGCAAAATGCATATTAAATTAATAAACGTTTATGAGTTTAGAGTGCGCACTCGTAATAAATTAAGGTTAGGATTTATTTCTAACCAGTTGATTTATTTATGTAGCTGAAGACCGCTAGGTATTCACTTTTGTCGGTTTAATTGTATTATTTTACTAACGATTGTGAATGCTTCAGTTGATGTGTAGAGATAGCAGCAGTGGCGGAGGAAAGCATTGGAGTCTAGCGAGTATTCGACCTTTGGATTATATTTTGATAGGCGCCATGCCTATATTTTGTTATGTCTATCGAGACATTGATTATTGATTATTATTTGTATGCGCCTATGCGCACGGATATGTTATTTCTATTTGGACATTGAGATTGGGCGTGCCAGACTCTATGGGCACCGTCCATTAGCTTTATTTCCTATTTTTGTAGAAAGCAAACTCAAAAGCTAAAAGCTTGTCATATTTTTGTAAATTGGGCTATTATTGAGCATGAAGATGGAAATATACATAAAATACATGCTTTGTGAAGCACTCACACAAGGCATGGGGGGAGATTGAACCCAATTGGTCTCTTGCTTGTCGTTCATGCTTTTACATTGTTTTTTGTGCAAAAAGGTAGAGTTCATTGTTCTTGGGGACCTTCCGGGATTCACTACGTGAGCATACAGCGTCCGATCTGTGCACCACCTCTCCTTCCATCTCTCTCTCTTTTTGTCTTTCTTTATTATGTTGTATGTTTATTCCCTCTCTCTCATTCCTTCTTCTTTTTTTTCTTCCTCCCCCTCTCTCATTTTCTTTAACGATCACCACCACGACCAGGACTACTACTACTACAACTACTACTACTACTACTACTACAATTTCCTTTTCTCTCTTCCTCTCCCTCTCTCATTTCCTCTCCCTCCCTCACCCTCTCCCTCTCTTTCTCTCTTTCCCTATCAGGTTTAATGTTTTTTCTCTCTTTTTCTCTCTCCTCTTCCTCTCTCATTTTTTCTCTCTCCTCTCCCTCCCTCACCCTCTCCCTCTCTTTCTCTCTTTCCCTATTATGCTTAATGTTTTTTCTCTCTCCTCTCCCTCTGTCTTCCTCTCCCTCTCTCATTTCCTCTCCCTCCCTCACTCTCTCCCTCTCTTTCTCTCTTTCTCTATTAGATTTAATGTTTTTTCTCTCTTTTTATCTCTCTCATTTCCGTTCTCTTTCTCTCTCTCTCATTTTCTTTTCTCTCTTTCTCTCTCTCTCTCTCTCATTTCCTCTTCCTCCCTCTCCCTCTCCCTCTCTTTCTCTCTTTCCCTATTAGGTTTAATAATTTTTCTCTCTACTCTCCCTCTCTCATTTCCTTTTCTCTCTTCCTCTCCCTCTCTCATTTCCTCTCCCTCCCTCTCCCTCTCTTTCTCGCTTTTCCTATTATGTTTAATATTTTTTCTCTCTTTTTCTCTCTCCTCTCCCTCTCCTCTCCCTCTCTCATTTTTTTCTATCTCCTCTCCCTCTCTCATTTTCTTTGCTCTATTTCTCTCCCTCTCTCATTTTCTCTCCCTCCCTCACCCTCTCCCTCTCTTTCTCTCTTTCTCTATTAGGTTTAATGTTTTTTCTCTCTTTTTCTCTCTCCTCTCCCTCCCTCACCCTCACCCTCACCCTCTCTTTCACTCTTTCCCTATTATGTTTAATGTCTTTTCTCTCTCCTCTCCCTCTCTCATTTCCTTTTCTCTCTTCCTCTCCCTCTCTCATTTCCTCTCCCTCTCTCCCTCTCTCACCCTCTCCCTCTTTCTCTCTTTCCCTATTAAGTTTAATGTTTTTTCTCTCCTTTTCTCTCTCCTCTCCTTCTCTCATTTTTTCTCTCTCCTCTTCCTCTCTCTTTTCTTCTCCCTCCCTCACCCTCTCCCTCTCTTTCTCTCTTTCCCTATTATGTTTAATGTTTTTTCTCTCTCCTCTCCCTCTCTCATTTCCTTTTCTCTCTTCCTCTTTCTCTCTCATTTCCTCTCCCTCCCTCTTCTCTCCCTCTCTCATTTTTTCTCTCTCCTCTCCTCTCTCATTTCCTTTGCACTTTTTCTCTCCCTCTCTCATTTTCTCTCCCTCGCTCACCCTCTCCCTCTCTTTCTCTCTTTCCCTATTAGGTTTAATGTTTTTTCTCTCTTTTTCTCTCTCCTCTCCCTCCCTCACCCTCACCCTCTCCCTCTCTTTCACTCTTTCCCTATTATGTTTAATGTCTTTTCTCTCTCCTCTCCCTCTCTCATTTCCTTTTCTCTCTCCCTCTCCCTCTCTCATTTCCTTTTCTCTCTTCCTCTCCCTCTCTCATTTCCTCTCCCTCTATCCCTCTCTCACCCTCTATCCCTCTTTCTCTCTTTCCCTATTAGGTTTAATGTTTTTTCTCTCCTTTTCTCTCTCCTCTCCTTCTCTCATTTTTTTCTCTCTCCTCTTCCTCTCTCTTTTCTTCTCCCTCTCTCACCCTCTCCCTCTCTTTCTCTCTTTCCCTATTATGTTTAATGTTTTTTCTCTCTCCTCTCCCTCTCTCATTTCCTTTTCTCTCTTCCTCTTCCTCTCTCATTTCCTCTCCCTCCCTTTCTCTCTTTCCCTATTATATTCAAGGTTTTTTCTCTATTCCTCTCCCTCTCTCTTTCCCTATTATGTTGAATGTTTCCCTCTCTTTCCTCTCCCGCCCTCTCCCTTTCTCATTTCCTCTTCCTCTCCCTCTCTTTCTCCCTTTCCCTATTATGTTTAATGTTTTTTCTCTTCCTCTCCCTCTCTCATTTCCTCTCCCTCCCCCTCTCTTTCTCTCTCCCTCTCTCTCCCTCTCCCTCTCTTACTCTCTCCCTCTTCCTCTCCCTCTCCCTCTCCCTCTCCCTCTCTTATTTCCTCTCCCTCTCCCTCTCTTTATCTCTCATTTGCTCTCCTCTCTCAATACACAGGAATTATACAAAAAACAAGTAAAAGAGAGAGAGAAAACACAAAAGCAAAGCAAGAATGGAGAATGCACTCACAGTAAAGGCTCGAAGAAAGACACGATCTTCGCGACGTCAGCTCCTCTTCGCTCTCCGTACACCTCCTCCTCTTCTTCGCGAACGGTGGCGACGGTGGTGAGAGCCTTCTTTCTCTCTCTTTCTCTCTTTCTCTCCCTCTCAAATGCAAGATGTTCGCTCTCCCTTTCATGAATGCGTGCAAATAACGAGTTCGGGTTTCGGCCCATGTTTTTTTCGTCTGAGTACCGTCGCTATTTGCGATGCTAATAGCGACACCAGTATTTCTCGTCACAAATCGCCATTGCTATACCCTCATATCCTTGTAGTGAGAGAGAGAGAGAGAGTGAGAGAGTGAGAGAGTGAGAGAGTGAGAGAGAGAGAGAAAGAGAGAGAGAGGGGGGGAGGGGGAGGGAGGGAGGGAGAGAAGAATCTTCTACTCTAAAGAGAAGGGAGAAATCTGAAGAAAGAGGCCATGCAAGTGAAGTTATCAGAGCCGTGGAGCATGATGGCAGGGCTATTGAAGCAAATCGGCTAATATGAGTTCTCAAATTTCAAACGATGGTAATAAAAGTCTTCCTTTTGTCTTGTTTCCTTCTACTGTTGCATGGGGCACAAAGTATGCAGATTTCTTCAGATGTATGGATATAAGTGAGAGACAGTAGAGGGATGTTCGTCATCGTATTGAGAGTGATGTATGTTAGTTGTTTGCGTGAGCCTTCCTGTTAGGAGAGAGAAGAATGGAAGTAAAGGATCTCTACATCTGAAACTAAATATGTGGCAAAGAATATGTATTATGGGTAGGTGTTGAATGTATGGACTCGAGTTAGCGAAAATTTGGAAGAATTTGCAACTACGAAAATGGTGAATTAGAGCTCATAACGTTTGAAGCTTCGTAACTCTTCATCAATGCAAGATATGCTGAAATGTATCTGCTGTTATGTTGAAAAAACGATAATCTTAAATCAAAGAAAGTGTCCTCTCATTTGCAAGGCTGTGCTTCTTGGAACAAAGAAATTGTGTTTGTTGTATAGAGCAGTAATGTATTTCTGTAGTGCTCTATGAGATAACATGTAAATTCAGCATCATCTACACCACCAACTTGGTTTTCCATGATAGTCTTCATGATTATCCATTGCTATAGCAGTGTAAAATAAGTTTTGCTACAGTAATGGAATGTCTACAACAGTGAAATACTCCTAGCAACTTAATTGGTATGAAAATTCGTCGTATAAAGCTCTGGTTACCTGCGTTTTTGGTTTGTATTTATATGTGCTCTTAGAAAAGAAGAATAGAAAGGATCGACAACTGTTTTTGCATTGCTTGAGGCAACCACGCTTTGTGGGTGAGTTTTTGCATGGGGTTGCCATCCCTAAAAAATAGGAGTTGTGTGAATCTGAAAGCTTATGTTGTCAAAGTCTCAGCCATGCTTGTTTTCACATCAGATTCTCTCTAAAAATGGTAAATTTTGAGCTTAAAGTTTTAAAATGCTGAAGTGTTGAGTTGAAGTCCTAATGAGGAGTGAGTGATCCCGAATATTTAATCATGTGTTCAGTGATATTGTCTTGTGGTTTTTGTTGAGGGGAGATCCCCAGTCTTTATCCTGTGGTGTTGTCTTGGGGGTTGTTAGAGGCCGACTACCCAATTCACCTACCAATGGTGCCAAGTCGATTGTGACACATTTGTCAAAAGATACTTGTCAAATTTATGACTGAGTACCTATTTGACAAGCACCTTTTAATCCTACACACACACACACACACACACACACACACATCCCTATCATAACATAGAGGTATCATGACATGTACATGTTGAATATATGACACATGCCAATAGATGTGTCCCATAAGTGATGATACAACACATATACACACAAAAACTTTCTACATATAAGTAATGCATGATAAGGGAGAATTGCCTCATGACATGCCTAATGCATGCTAATCAACGACCTCCCCCTGGTACACACATATGTGCAAAGAGAGTACATATATACATAATGATTAGTAGGAGACGATTGCATCATCGATGCTCACGACATGCATATGACAAATTCACAATCATGCCAATCCGACAGCCCCTCCGATATCACACACATGCATATATGCATGTACATCACACACACAAAGTTATAGGACTAGGACAAGATTGCCTCATGCCATGCATGTGTTGAATTCACAACACATGCCAATTGGAAGGCCTATCCTACCATACACACTACACAACACAAGGAGAGAGAGAGAGAGAGAGAGAGAGAGAGAGATTATCTAAAGGCAAGATCACAAATGGAATCCTATGGGTCCCCTCGGTCTGCACTTTTATAGATTATGATGCCTACCAGGCTTTTGATCAGGCCTAGCAAGCTCATCATGATCTGCGAGTTTTTGTGCGAGCCTGGCAGGAAAATGAAAAAACCCATCAAGCTTTTAGCCAGCTAATAGATTGTCTTTTACCTACTTAAGGGGAATCATTTATCAACATGTTAATACATTAGTTTTGCATCCTATTTACATAAATTTTTAAGTAATTACATAACTATTCAATCCGTGGATACTCGAAAGTTATTGGACTATAAAAAATAGTGTAAAAAAGAACTCTTTAAACATGTAAATGCTAGTATTGATTGATGTGTATACTATGACATCATCCAATATGCTATTGGAATCACCCATGTACAAAAGAGTGAATTATGTCATGCCCAAAAAGTATAAATTCATTTTCAACTTTCTCCCCAAGGGAAAACCATCTAAGGCCATCCGCTACATTAGTTACTTGAAACACAAGTAAACTCAGTAAAATGAATGAAAGAATATTACCCAATATCACAACTAGAATATATGAAGAAAAGTGTAGAATTCATGGCTTTCTCTGTTCTATTTGAAGTATGTACTTGGAAACCTTACATTCTAGATGGCTTTCTCTATTCTATTAGAAGAATTTTGTTGGAAGCATTATATTCTAGAGGAGCACCCTTTACACGAGGCCAAGAACATTGAATTGGCCTAAACCCTAGCTAGTCACGTGGTGGAAATGTACTTGGAGTGAGTTACTTTTTTGGAGGCTAACAAAAATCGACATACCAGTCATCAAAGGTCTTGCTTGGGCAATTCAACGAGTCCACAATAAAATCCGATATGATAAACAGTTAAGAACCCAGAATTGATAAAATTCTAGTCTTAATTCAAAACGAATGGTTGTGTAATTAGAGTGACAAAGTACAAGTTGAAAGGTAACTTGTGTAATTTGGTAATACAAAGAGTATGGTTGCTTGGTACCGAGGCTTGCTGCCAAGCTGCGCATTTCATGACGATGGTGATGTAGGCCGGCCAGCTCATGATGAAGCTTTTGACTATGGTGGTGATCTGCTCAGTGCTCGCGGCCTGTTCTCCACTAGCCTGTTGCGTTTAATTATTAATCTGAGCTGGAGCACTGCTACAAGTAAGAATAGACGTTACGGCGGCTGCTAGAGCTGCAGTAAAATGGGGATCTGCAGTTAGCGCCGCCGCAGCTGCACTCGTATTATTGATCGCCTCATGATCCCCATTCACGTTTGGCAACGTCGATGAGCTTATCCCTTTCATCATCATCGCCCCTAAATGCGGCATTGTTGATGATGCACTTTGAGTATGAGAATCATGTATGCCCATAAGTGCAACTTGAGGAGAGTCAAGCTTGTTGCTTGTGTAATTGAACAAGCTCAGGGAAGGGCTTGTGGTCATGCGAGGAGGGGATAATAAGAAAGGCATCCTCAACAAGGGAGATGTGGAAGTTGGACCCTTTGTTAGGTCCAAGGTGATGGTGGGAAAAGGAGCTGAGTTTGATATGGTTGCATTAGGTGGCCTAGGAATAGAGGTACTAGGTATATTACTCAATGGACCAAATGTAGCCTGACTCTCATTGGTGATGTTGTGGCTATTGTTGAATGATGATGGTAATGACCCTGATAGAAGCATGTTGGCAGCAGCAGATGTAGTGGATGCCATGTTGATCGCCGCTAGAGGTAGCGGATGATTATGTGTCCCCTCATATGTGTTGATCAATATCGAGACATCGTCTGCACATCTTTGAACCTATTCAAAAAACAATTCACCAAATCATTGATTAACGTCATTTATAGGAATATATAAGCAAAATCATAACGTAACAAATTCTACTATAATATATTAGTATATGATAAATTATATAACATAGCAAAGGTATCATAGAATAATTTATATAACATAAACTATACAACATAACAAAGAAATCATGTAGGATAAATTGTCACAATTTCAAAAACATCCAATGAAAGGAATCTACAAATGATTAGAAATCACAATAAAATAAAGATTATTTGGGTACCAAAAATGCATAGTTTTAATTTTGAGAAATTGTTAAAATAAAATATTATTAAAATCAATATAATTATACAAAAATGTTGAATCTGGTCAATGGAAGTCCCTTGGGGCAGTATTTCTAGGCCTAAGACCCAATTAGAAAAAATGACATGCATGCATTGTGCACATTGAAACTTGTTGATTGCGTAGGTTGTCAAATTGCAAACGTGAGCTTACAAATTATTAGGGGAACTTAATGCTACCATTGAAAGAGATCTATATCCATGAAAAGTTATAGCAATCTATATTAATCATAAATGAGATCTACATCCATCAAAAGAATGAGACATATTATCAAATAACGCGGTCAAATACATTTTGCTCGCTTCAAGTAATTAGAATGTGTGGAAAAAGCAATGTCATAGTATGAACATGAATACCCAGGCCTTTGAAAGTATATATTTAGAATGTGTGCTGAGAACAAAGTGTCATAGCATGAACATTAATACCTAAGCCATTGAAAGTGCATAATTACCTGTTTTCTAACTGGACAACTTGGAGCCATGGTGCAACGATAATAAGCTCTGGGACAAGGGTTTCCTTTGGCCATCTTTTGTCCATACTTTCTCCATTGGCACCCATCCCTCAACTGCAATATGAACATTGAATTTCGCTGATCACTAAGGTCTGTATCATGCTCATTTGTAATCGGCATGGATTTAAGTAGCATAAAGAGTATAAAAAAAGGAAACATGTCCAGATTGAGTTTTTCTCCGGTGAAAATTCCATTGGGTATTAAGAAATCAAGGAATTGACCTACTAATGGGTAATCTTTACCGTGGGCGCATCTGAAAGAGCTCGGACCGACACTCGAGCCTTCCTTGCAGCTGTAGCAGGCAACGTAGATGGCGAGGCAGATCCATGATCGAGAGCGCCATTAATGATTTTATTTGTGCCGGATCGATTTTTATGTCCGTCAAGCTTTTGAATCTTGCAGGCGGAGTATGGTGCTAGATCTAACCCCTCGTGACAGCCGTATAATCCTGCAGTACGACTGTCGTTATGATGAAGATCTTCATCTCGATCACGATCAAGGTCGGCCGGAGGATCGATCATCTCGAAGCAGTGCTTCACTGGCCCTGCTTGAGCGCTGTAATTAATGGCCGAATTTTCTTGATCCGAGTTAATGATGCCTTGGTCGTCATCGGCGAGCCGGTGTTCATGATCTTTATCTTTGAGTAATGATGCTAATCTTGGTAGCCTGCGCTTATGATTAGCGTCCTTGGAGCTAATATTGCCTATAATCGTGGACTGTTTCCCTAAATATTCATTCTGCGATAATATGAATTCTGATTGTTCTGTATTTTGATCGAGTGTGCTCGACGTCTTCGATGGCGGTCCTAGAGAGAAGGTTGGGGCATCCTTAATTTCCGCCTGTAATTAATTCATGACTACGTAAGAGCTTGTAGAACGATCCAATATTACATGAAGTTTTCTCACTTCTGCTACAGGCGATGCAGATGCTGCTACACTCAATGATAATTAGTTGATTAAGCTGCTTCTTAGTGTGCTTAACCCCACAATTAGGCCTATTTCAGTAACCTTGACGTCGACCTGCATTAGATTCCGAAGCTGCAGTTGCACATTCTTGTAGCTGTCTGTAAGGCCCTCGTACATCCTCTTTAGCCTTGCATTCTCGTTGCACATCCTTAAAAGCTCCTGTTGAAGCAAGGCCAGCTGCATCATACAGTGACGATGATTAGCTTAGTTATCAGATAGTTACTATGAGATCAATCATGTCACAGATTAATCAAGTGCATCATGCGTAACTATGAGATGTAGGTCTCATCAATGACTACATATACGATGAATCACTACCAACTATAAGCATATTTACTTGCAGCGGCAGTGTATACAGTACAGCTTTTCAATCGAGTTACAGATTAATCAAGCGCATCATACTTAACTATCAGTCTTCAGATCACAGATGTAGGTCTCATCAATCAGTACATATACGCCATTAACCACTACCAGCTGTAAGCATATTTAATTGCAGCGGCAGTACATAGCTTTTCTGTAATGAGGATACACAGTCGTCTAGTAGCAGTTACTTCTCTGGTTTGATAGCCTATCTTGATTTGTTTATGATAAAAACAATAATCACCAGTTAAAGTTTATATAAACAGAATCACAATTTGTGTTTGATTAAAAGATCATGCACAGACCTGCTGCTTTGAAGAATGAGCAGTTGGAAGGGATAGACAAGCTGCAGAGCTGCAACCTTTTAATAAGCTACTGCTCTGTTTGGGGCAATCATGAGCTGAATCCTGCAAGAGAAGTCAGGTCAAACAGGGCGAACATTGTCTGCTTAATTACAAATAAAAAGAGAAGCCATATTCATGAAGAAGAAATCAGATTTGAATGAACTCACCAAGATGGCTCCATCTAAAATCGCAGGTGTAGTTGGAGCTGATGGCCTGATGCTAGTAAGAAAAGAGCCAGCGTTAGCAGTGGCTGCTGGGATATCATGTAATTCGACTTTGACATGACCACGAGGTTGCTGATCATCAAATGGGCCATAATCAGTGATATTGAGGTCTATGTGAGTGCTGTTTGATGTTGTGGTGAGCTCCAACTCAGGCTTCACATGCATTACGTGGCTGATAGTGAACGACCTAGTACCGGTAGCTGTTGCAGATGAGAGGTAATCTCTTGTGATAGTGGAATGGTGCTGCAGCTCTTCATATGGATGATCTCTTGAGCTTGCCACTGCATCCTCAAGCACTGCACTGTCTTGCAGATCATGATGCTGATCAGGGTTGTGATTCATCTGGTCCATTATAGTGGCATCAAGAGCAGGGAAGGGAATCTGCATGCGAAGCTGCTTAGGAACTAGAGCTAGCTTGGGGTCAAAAGGCGTGTGCATAAGGAAGTACAGTGGGCTTATTAAAGCTGAGTAGATATGTTAACTAATAAGACAGTGGGCTAATGAAAGCTGGGTACATGTGTTAACTAATAAGACAAGGGTTAACTTTGAAGGAGAGGAAGGCAAACTACGACCGGGAGTGAGAAGGTTAAGGAGGTCTAGTTCGTATTGATAAGGATCTGAGGTGGCGTGCGCATGGCGATAGATTAAGGTTTTAACTGGCGGAGCATGCGCGCAGCGGCGCAGCCCATCCACAGACACAGACAGAGAGAGAGAGAGAGAGTCTAGAGAGAGGCTGCTGTCGCTGTCACACGCACTCAACTTGTGTAAGTGAGTCAACAGTCTGCGCTTCATTCGCCGATTGAATGGCGTTGCGCCGACATGTCCATCATCAAAAGATGCATCATGGGCCCACCCGTGCAAATCTTCAACCGCCGTCACGTCAAACCATGTCCATTATCTACGGTCTCGGGTACTTTAGTCAACGTGTGGGCCCCATCCGAAGACCATTCGCCCCCCTCAGAGTTCACGAAAAACTTATCCTTGAATGGAAAAAAGGAAGACACTTAACCCCAGGCTCCCAGCCCTTTTGGGAGAGAAATAGCTGGTTTTATAACAAAAATGTCAAAATTTTTGCCAGCTCTCATCAAAACGAGCTTCAATTTCAACTAGTTTTTTTGAAAATTTTACCTAGAAAAAATATACCAGAGGAAAGTTTTCTCTCTCTCTCCCTCTCCAATCCCAACTCCCCACCCCTGATCCTCAAAACCATCAACAAAGTCCCTATCCAACTACCCGCTCCATACTTGCCATCAAAGGGGCCAACTTTAGTGATTAGACATTCATGCACACGTTCATTCATTTGTAGACTTTACTACCCATGCACAAGTCACAAACTGAACTGTATCCATCTTGATGGTCAACCTACACGTTAGGCTAGTGCCACACAAGAAACTACTTACTAGACTTCTTTGAAGTCTCATAAGTTGCATTGGTAATTTATGCACGTCAATTGACCTCCTAACCCTACCAAGCATAAGGATCACACAACTTTCAATCTCAGTAATCATTCAAAGTAGGAACTTTGAATGTAGTTGTCTAAGTGTAGTTCTTGATTGAGGTTGGACTTGGCATGATTCATGATATTAGTCAATAGAGAACATGACCTCATACAACATGACCACTATGATATGAGGAGGAGAGAGAAGATGTTGAGTGCAAGCCAATCAAATATCACCACATAAACTTACCTTTAGTAAGTAACAAGAGTATCCCTTTTTTGCGGGTACATCATGCATTTTCAAGATCATTTAAAGGGACTTGATAGGAAGTTTGGCTAGTTCTTCTCATGTGGCATATGGCTCCTAGCTATACCATTCTTTTTCTATATTGCTCTTACCTAATAGATCCTTTCTCTTTGCTATCAACACTTCGATTCTATGGGATTCATTGATCTTGTCAACTTACATGTGAATAAGTTGACTTTCAATAGTGGACTCAATACATAAGGGGTTCACCTTAAAATATAGTTGTAGCATGTCAATTCCTCATGTGGTGTTTAATTTGGATTTATATTTGAACCAAAGTGTATAGATATAGATTTACACAAAGAATTTCTAAAATCAAATTTAGAAGAAAAACGATAAGTTTTGTAAGAGAAAGTGGTCATTCAAGTAACAAAATTTGTAAATGTAAGAGTTCTTAAAAATACATCTTCAATACACATGATATACAATATTTATTGGTAGTGAACTCGCAAGACTTAGTACCATGTGCGATTCATTTACCTACATGTGGAGGGAATCTTATCATTTTAACAATATCCCACTCACAATCACCATATAATATTCCAACTCTCATATGGCTTCCTTACAAAGGCCTCAATAGCCTCCTGTAGACTTACACAAAGAAATTTAGTCACAAGAGTTAGTTCTTCCATAACCGTGGCCTGACATGGAGAACTCTTACAAACCATGACTAAGATGGAGGTTCTTGGCATGAACCAATGGACAATGGCGGGCTCCAACCAATTTGGTAACTCGTGACCAAGTTCTGGACCAAAAATTGGGGTAAGTTGGACAAAATGAAGGTTACAAGGCTTAGTTTGGTTCAAACTTGAGTTACTTTTCAAGAACAGGGGTTTCTTCCCTTTCCCTTCAAGCTTTCCTCAAGAATCCATGGCAAATGGCTGAGCAAGATCTCTTGCCTGTGACTTCTATCATGCAAAAGGACTCCATAGCCTTCTTCCCCATCTCATGAGCTTCAAGCAGAATGGTCATTTGGCTTCATTAGCCTTCTTCTTCCTCTCTCCAACACGTGGACAACAACCGCGTGAATTGCGCCAGTAGCAGCCTCTTGCCTATTTCATCCAAATGATGAGCTATGGAGCTCAAATCATTCATGAATAATGCTAAAGAACCAATGGCAAGTGATCTCCTTCAAGCTATGGTATGATTTCTCTCTATTGTGGACTCTCCTCTCTCCCATGGAACCCTATTTTTGACAGTTTTGGACGGCAAGCTTATTTTCTCAGACTTCTTATCAAAATCATGGGGCTTTTGGTCAATTTCATTTCCTGAAGCCTCTATGGTATGATTTCTCTCTATTGTGGACTCTCCTCTCTCCCATGGAACCATGTTATTGACAGTTTTGGACAGCAAGCTTATTTTCTCAGATTTCTTATCAAGATCATGGGGTTTTTGGTCAATTCCATTTCCTGAAGCCTCTACTCAAAGGATAGTACCAACATTGCTTGGATTTTTCACCATTGTGGAAGAATGGAGTGGATTCTTGAAGGATTCATGGAAGGGGAAGCCATTTTCAATTGAAGGAAGGGAATTATTGGATTTTCTTTCAAATTTTGAAGTTTCTTTAAAGCCTACTTCATACAATGAATAGTAATCAGCATCTTCAACTCAATTGGCATCTTTATTGAAATATTCTTCATCAAATTTTGGGACCAATGGATCATGGGAGCACACTTCATGAAGATTCTTAATCAAGAAGCTGGATATTAGCATTGGAAAGCTAAAATGGGGATTTCTTGGATTAATAGAAGCTGAAGTCAAGCTCTATTTTTTGAAGTCAAGTTCTATTTGTGGGAGATTCCTTCATCAACAACAACACTCTTCTTCTACCAGCTTAAGAGGTACTCTAATCAATTTTAATCTCTCTTTGAATCCTCTTGCTGGGCTAAGTCCAATTGATGAAAGATTGATTAAAACGATAAAGAATCCCATCCATTTTATCAAATGTATTTCATGGGAAATCCATAGAGCTATTTCAGTGATTGATCATTGCATAATCACTCTAATTTACTAAAATAATCACTTCCAAGTGCCTCAAATTCTCATTTCATTTACCCAACCCTAATATTGAATTGTTTGCTCTTTTGTTTCATTTACATGAGTAAAATTTTACCCAATGGTAAGTGAAATAAGAATTGTTAAGTAGTGAGTCACTGCTGAGGTTATCCCTTACCTATCCCCATTTCAATTTTAGCCTATTCCATTCAAGTTCTTACATATCATAAAAGGGGCGATCAAATTCTTTTCATTCCATGAATTTCATGCTGATTTTTAGAGCTTAGCATTGAACTGCCATGTATGTACCCACGAGGAAAAGTGGATGCCGGGCAAGTTGGTAGGACAAAAGAGAGGTGACCCTCCCCTACTGACAAGGACCCTAAAGGGGAGCACAAACCAGCTTGAGAGGGAAATTTGCACACCCCTTAAGTCTTGGATCCTACACATTTAAAGTTTAGGTGGTGCAAGTGCCACTCAAGGGAACAAGAATTCAGTTTTTAGCTTGGTATTTTTGACATTGGATCAGCATTGAGGTTTTGGGACAAGGTATACAAATAGAGTCCCATAAATCTTGCATTCTACAGTGGATTATTCAATCATTCTGGTTATTGCAGAGGGTATTTTCAGTTTTGGCAGATGTATGGAGTTCCCTTACAGGTCTACACGATTGATAAATACATGAAAATTGAAGGTATAAGTCACTATATGATCAAAATAGAGCATTCACAGGTTGCAGGAATTTCCAGACAGCTATAGTAATCTGTTTACATAAATTTCTATATTCAACTACTTTCAACACTTGATAGTTCATTAGAAAGGGGACTTCTCAAGCTTCAAGCAGAGCCAAAGAGCTTGTTATTTAGAGCACTAGTATTGAGATATCGAGCTCCACTCGTGATATGCTAGGGTGACCGTTGTGCATTTATGTCACTGACTTGTTAGCTACAGATGCGGTTGGTACACCGCCCATGAATAATAGCTAGATGACAGCTATTCTTATCTACTCTAGTTTGTGGCTCAGTTAGTATGCCACCTTAGTTAGTTGAGTTTGGTTTGAGGCCCATATATAGGGTTGTTCTATTTCTCTGTACTAGAGTTCTTTTGGCTTACATAACTAAGAAGAGGAAAACTGTTTTCAGCCTCCACCTGTGTTTGTATTCCCCCATTGTGCAATAAGAAAGCTACAAGTGAGACTCCTTCCTTCTCTTCCACAATCTTGACATGGTATCAGAGTCTGGTTCATGGTAAGGAGCTCAAGAAAGCAAACCAAGTTCGGGGTGTTCTGGTAAGAGGACCAGTGTTGCTTTCATTTTTCGAGTTTGGGAGCAAGTCTCTACAAGTAGCACAGTCGAAAAGTGCAAGAATGCATTGTCTCAGATTGAGACACCCTTCGCGGTGTAGCAAGAGGGTAGTATATGCTACGGGAAGGGGCTTTAGGCCTCGGTTGCCCTATTTTTTTGATTCAAGGCAATTTTGGCCTGTTTTGGAGGTGGAAGTTTTCCGCACGCACTCAAGAAAAGGCCTTGTTTTTTACTGTGCGACCACCGTTCTACAGGTCAGTGAAAAGTTACCATAGAGATTGCATCGTATGCCTGTGTACAGATACATTGGGAGTTACAGAATCATCCTTGTTGCCTGTTGATGCAAAATCGTCACTAGGAAGTGACTGTGTGGTCAAATACCACTTTTGTTAGTTTTATAGATTTGCCCTTGTGAGGCTGAAGCTGTGTTTTTTCCAGTGACAAAATTTTTTGCAGTGTTCTATAATGGCGTTTGATTCTCTTTCACAGATTGTCACTGAAAAGCTTGACAAGAACAACTTCCAAGCATGGAAAATTTCCTTATGGGAAAAGGATATTGGGAATTCGTTACAGGAAATGAAGAAGAACCAGTTCTTCCTGATGTTTCCAATCAATAACAAATGTAGCCATTTAAAGGATGGCATGAGAGAGCCAGAAAAGTTATGTACTGGCTGTCTATCAGTATTTCAGACTCTATGATTGTGCATATTCAGGATGCAAGTATGCCAAAGGAGGCATGGGATACTTTGTCAAAAATGTATAGCACAAATACGCAAGCCAGGAAAATGCAGCTCAAGCAAGAGTTGCACAATGTGCAAAGAGAAAGAATGAGCATCAATGGATACCACATGAAGGTGAAGAAGATTGCAGATGCACTTGCTTCCATTAGGTCGCCAGTGGAAGACGATGATTTAGTTTCTGTAACCTTGAATGGTCTAGGAAAGGATTATGCACAGTTCCGAACATCGATTTCCGTCCGTGAAAGATTTCCTGATTTTGAGGAGTTGATTGCTCTTCTAATTTCTGAGGAGCAGAAAAATGGTGGTGCCTTCTTCAGGAGGAACTTCAAAAGAAGCTGTCTTCTACTCAAATGTTGGAAGAGGTAGATGTAGAGGTAGAGGAGGCCAATCTGGAGGCCGTGGTAGAAATTAGAATATACAGCAAACTTAAGAAAACCAGTCCTATGGAGGAGGACGTGGTAACTCTAGAGGCAGGGGGAGCCAAAGAGGTCGTGGTGGATGGCAAAGAGGCCAAAATGCAAACAACAATGTTGAATGCTACTACTGTGGTAAAATGGGTCATATGGCTAAAGACTGCTATAAAAAGCAGAATGACATCATGAATGGAAAATTGTAACAAGAAAATTATGCATCTTCTAGTAGACAGGGTGATGACATAAATGAGTATTTGTTTATGGTGCAGCACATGACCAATTCTGTGACAAGTGTAGAAGAAAGCAATGATGTGTGGTATGTTGAATCAGGTGCATCAAACCACATGACAGGTCATGCAGAATGGATGCAGGATGCAAGGAAAATGGAAAAACCAGGATTTGTGGAGACTGGTGATGATACTGCACATCCTATTGTGCAGATTAGAAAATTTCCTTTGTCTATGCAGGATGGGAAAAAGAAATACCTGCCGGATATATTTCATGTCCCGAATATCACCAAGAACCTGGTTTCTGTTGGTCAAATGGTTGAGCAGGGCTTGCAGGTCAAATTTAATTCTCATGGATGCTTTGTTGAGAATATGAAAAATAAAGGTCGCTTGATAGCAAAAGGAAAGAAGAAGGGCAAAATGTTTACGTTGGATGCAGACATGCTTGAATTGAGTGCAGTAATGTTTGCACATGGGACCGGTGTAGTTGTAGATATTGATATCTGGCATAAACGCATTGGTCATGTTAATGTACAACGACTTAAATCAATGCAAGCCCAAAATATTGTTGCAGGATTGCCTAAATTCAAGGTTGCAGAAATGCATAAGGTATATGAAGCCTGTCAATTTGGAAAACAGGCAAGGAAACCATTTCCTAGACATGTTCAAGAGAGTAAGAAGCCATTGGAATTAATCCACTCTGATGTGTGGACTACTAAAGCTGTATCTATTGGAGGCTCTCATTATTTTATCACTTTTATTGATAACTATAGCAAAAAAAAATTGGGTGTATTTTATGAAAAAGAAAAGTAAAGTGTTTGGGCATTTCAAAACTCTTAAAGCCATGGTTGAAAAAGAAACAGGCCTACAAATAAAATGCCTAAGGTCAGATGGAGGGGAAGAGTACCTCTCAAATGAGTTTGCAAGGTTCCTGCAGGAGCATGGCATAAAGAAGCAATATTCGTGCAGTCATACCCTACAACAAAATGGAATTGCAGAAAGGAAAAACATGCATATTGGAGAGGTATCTTGTGCCATGCTCAACGAAAAAGACTTGCCAGATTTTTACTGGGCTGAAGCAGTTGCTACAGCAATCTACATAATGAACAAGACTCCCATTGCAGCAATACATGGGATGACTCCAGAGGAGAGGTATATTGGTAGGAAACCAGATATTTCTCATTTGAAGATTTTTGGTTGCATTGCCTATGTTCATGTGCCAGATGAGTTGAGATCCAAGTTGGATCCAAAAGCCGAGAAGTGCATCTTTATTGGTTACTCTATAACCCTTCCACTCGTAAGTTTACAGTGAGCAAAGATGTTGTTTTTGATGAGATGAGTAGCTAGTATAAACCAGTAAATGTGATTGATGATGTAGATGCACGAAATGGTAATGCTGCACAGAATTCACTGCAGCAGTCACAAAATATTAGTGGACCTGGAGTGTCCTCTAGCAGTGGTTCACATTCTTTGCCATGGACAGGAAGATTGAGATCAGGAGAATCTCCTCAAAACAATGCAGATAGTGGTATGCAGGTTTCACGAAAAGGAAAAGAGAAGGTAGATCAGCCCATGCTTGATGTGAATGCAGGTCACTCTTATGTGGATGGTGAATCCAGTGGCTCAGAACAGAGCATTGATGATGAGTTGGTATTCCTTCTATTGTTACACCTAGAGTAAGGAAGACCAAGGATGTTTTGAGAGCACCTGGGAGTGAACCTACTTTGCGTAGGTCTACCAGAGCTAGGTATCCTGTGGATAGGCTGAAATATGATGGATTTACAGCCATTCATTATGCCTATATGGTCAAAGTGATACAGCAACCAGAAACCACTTCTTTTGAGCAAGCCATGGAAAAAGAAAAATGGGAGAAAGCCATGGATAAAGAAATGGATACCTTGGAAGAAAATTCTACATGGAAATTGGTACATTTGGCTAAAGATAAGAATGCAATTGGTTGTAAGTGGGTTTATAAGGTGAAGCACAATGCAGATGGTTCTGTGAATAGATACAAGGCAAGATTAGTAGTTAAGGGGTATGCACAAACATATGGCATTGATTATGAAGAAATATTCAGTCCGGTTGTAAGGATGGCAACCATAAGAGCAGTCATTGCTATGGCTGCATCAAAGGGATGGTCTTTACATCAGATGGATGTAAAGAATGCCTTCTTGCATGGTGATTTGCAAGAAGAGGTCTATATGGAGCAGCCAGCAGGTTATGTGCATGCTGTTCATCTTGAGTTTGTTTGCAAGTTGAAGAAAGCCTTATATGGCTTGAAGCAAGCACCTAGAGCATGGTCTGACAAGATAGGATAGTATCTTGTCACTATTGGCTTTCAGATTTCCAAGGCAGATTTCTCAGTTTATGTGAGAAAAATAGAGAAATGTATTATACTACTTGTCATTTATGTTGATGATTTGATTATGACAGGTAATAGTGATGAAGATATCCTTCATGTGAAAATGCTATTGAAGCAGAAGTTTGAGATGAAGGATTTGGGAGAGCTATGTTATTTCTTGGGCATTGAGGTGATTAGATCACCAAGTGGGATACGGCTCTTGCAGAGGTAGTATGAATTGGACATGCTGTCCAAATATGGGATGACAGGGTGTAAGCCTATTTCAGTTCCTTTGGAGCAGAATGTGAACCTGAGCGCAGATGTAGGTGAGCTTCTTGAAGACCCTACTATGTACATACACATAGTAGGAAGTTTGATTTATATGACTATTACTAGGCCAGATTTAAGCTATGCTGTTGGATTGGTAAGTTAGTTTATGCAAGCTCCAAGGAAATCACATTTGGATGCGGCTAGACACATATTCAGGTATGTGAAGTCCACATTGCAGTATGGACTATTTTATGAGACTGGAGTTTAGATACAGTTACATGGATACACTGATGCTGATTGGGCTGGTAGTATTTCTGATAGATGATCTACCAGTGGATATGTGTTCTCTTTTGGGAGTGCTGCAGTCACTTGGAGCAGCAAGAAACAACCTACAGTTGCCTTGTCGAGCACAGAGGCTGACTACAGGGGTGCAGCAATGGCTGCATGTGAGGTAGCTTGTGCAATAAGCTACTTTATGATATGCATCAGCTACAGATGGGCCAATTGCCATTTATTGTGACAACATGAGCAGTATACACTTGGCAAATAACCCAGTCTATCATGGTAGAACAAAGCACATTGAGGTGCATTATCACTATTTGTGGGAGAGGGTTTTGCTAGGTCTTATTGATCTAGTTTATGTCAGCGCAGAGAATCAGGTAGCTGACATATTCATGAAGGCATTGGGCGCAGAGAAGCTACGCAAGTTCAGAGACCTGCTTGGTGTGTAGGAATTGGGATTGAGCTCGAGGAGGAGTGTTGAGATATCGAGCTCCACTCGTGATATGCCAGGGTGATCGTTGTGCATTTATGTCACCGACTTGTTAGCTGCAGATGCGGTTGGTACACCACCCATGAATAATAGCTAGATGACAGCTATCCTTATCTACTCTAGTTCGTGGCTCAGTTAGTATGCCACCTTAGTTAGTTGAGTTTGGTTTGAGACCCAGATATAGGGTTCTTCTATTTCTCTGTACTAGAGTTCTTTTGGCTTACATAACTAAGAAGAGGAAAACTGTTTTCAGTCTCCACCTGTGTATGTATTCCCCCATTGTGCAAGTAAGAAAGCTACAAGTGAGACTCCTTCCTTCTCTTCCATAATCTTGACAACTAGAACTCAATATATTTGAGTTTTTCCTCTGATGTATATACAAGACAGGAAGTTACTCATGGCAAGGAATAAGAAAAAGGATCCTTTTTTGGAGATCATCGTCAATGAAGAGCTGAGAGAATACCAACATGAACATGAACATGAAACCCCTTAAGAAACTATATGCCATAGGCATTATGAGAATGAAGAGGTTGATGTAAGTTCCACTCATTCTCCTATCAATCAACCAATGAATGGAGTTGAGATGTCCCATGTCTCCATGAACTCTAACAGCCTACAACAACTCTCAAATGATATTAAAGAGATGAAATCAGGTTTTGATGGTATGAGGATGGGTATTGACAAGTTAGTGGCTATCTTTAATGAAAAGATGTTGCATACAGCTAGTCCTAATGTTCCAAACCCTCCTTTGGTTGAAGACCAACCCAAACCCTCTACTCCAAAGATGGTAGGACAATCTGAGATTGGGGAATCATCAAAGGCTAAAGATTTTATATAGCCCACTTCATTTCAGCCTCAGCCCTATCAATCAAAGGCCTATTCTCAGCCACATGGGCAAGATCCACACAATAGGGTTCAAGAAAGCTCTAGGCATGAAGAGGACATCCATGGTTGCAATCCATTTTATAAACAATTCTATCCTCAACTAAATATTGGTGGGCATGAACAAGGGTATGTGAATTCAGCCCCAAACTCCTATGGACAGCAACAACACAATCCTCATTCTCAAGTTTAGCCTAATAGGCCAAGCCCTTTATCCAATCATGGTTGGCCTCAACAAAACAGGGGCATCAACCACCATTTAATAATCCTATGCATGGACAACATCAAGGGTACCATGGACAACCTTTCAATATAGGTAACACTCATTTTCAGCCTCAAGGACATTATTTCCAGCCACAAGGTTATGATATGTAGTATGGACAACAAACCCCATTTGCACAAGGAACTTGGAATAATGAATTCCCTAGGCAAGGCGCATTTCGTAACTCTTTTGGACATCAACACCATAATGGATAGCAGCACCACAATGGTAGCCACCTCAATATGAGAGAGAGTATAAAGAGAAAATTGTCATCTCAAATTTCAAAGGAGAGAATCCTTCACTCACAAAGTTGGAGGAGTGGTTTGGCAAATTGGAGATGTACTTTTCCCTTTATCCAAGGCCCAAAAATGCCAAAGTGAAGTTTGCAGCCCTTCATTTAGAAGGCTATGCACATACTTGGTGGAGATATATGACAAGAATTGGGCATGACTTCTTATCTTGGGAAGCACTAAAGAATGCTATGATTGAAGTCTCCGTCTCTCCCATTGGAAAAGAGCACTTGGAAAAGAAATGGTACGCCCTTGAACAATGTGGTCTTTCATTTAGAGAGTATTCAAATGAGTTTTTAAACCTCTCAATGTATGTTCATGGAGTCTCCGATAGTGCCAAATTGAACATGTATATATTTGGTTTGGACTCTACCTTATCATCTGAAGCTGGAGCCATGAAGCCTACATCTTTGCAAGCTGCCATTCAATTGGCTAAGCGTTATGGGCAGAAATACAAGAGTTTCCAGCCAAAAACAGGGCATTTATTTCAGCCTACATAGTTTCCAAAGACATCATGCCATTATGGGCATGCAAGGACTGTTTCTCAGCATGGTGGGAAGCCAATAAATGTTCACATCAATACTTACGCCAAGATACCAACTTTTCCCACTGTTTATGGACCAAAGCAGAGCAACAATTTCAGATCTAAAGTTGAAAATAAGTTTGATGGAAAAAGGACTGATATTAGTATCAAAATTTTAGCCCCTACCCAAGGCAAGCATGTGTCTAATGACAAGCTCAAAGAAATGTATGCCAAAGGCCTATGCTTCAAGTGCGGGGAGAAATGGTAGCCCGACCATAAGTCCAAGTGTAAGGCTAAGAATTTGAAGGTTAGTATGATTTTTGAAAATGATTCTGATACTAAACCTTTTGAGGGAAGTCTAGCACATCTTGAAGGCTCTACTACTAAAGAAGAGATGCATGAAAATGAAGAGAGTATCCATGACGAGTTTTATGACCCAATAGATGGCTTTCCTTTTGATTCGGGTGGTCATTACATGGATGATTCTTGGATTGATTTACATCCCTTGCTATGTTTCATATCAAATGACTCATGGAGTGGTTCAAGAGGGGACAATACCCTATGCCTCAAAGGCCAAATCAATGGAAGGACCGCTCACATACTCATTGATACGGGTAGCACACATAGCTTTATTAGTTCCAAATCACTCAATGGGTTGAAATTGAGTACATAGGATATGCCTTCTTCCCTAAAAATCCAAGTGGCCAATGGAGACTTTGAAAATAGTAATCAATGCTGCCCAAATGTTCCTATCACTCTATCTCCATTGTGCACTACATCAGTGTTGAGAGTGGAAAAAGACTGAATTTTTAATTGATTCTTGTCGTTTTTGAGGTCTGAATGATTGATTTTTGATTGATTTAGAGTGATGTATGGTTGTTAATGGAAATTTTTGAGAGTGTTTTGGATGATATTGATTATGTTTTGAAAGTTCATGATGATTCTCAGTGGAGATATGAAGCTCTATGATGTTACGTTGAGGTTCTGATTGGTTTTGTATATTCTCTGTATAGCTTCTGTTTTGTTTTGATTGTCTTCTATATGAAGCATGGATTGATTATTGATGAAGATTGAGATCTTTTGGAAGGTTATTGAATATTTTTTGATAGTTTGGAATGGTTTGAGTATGAGTTATGAGGTTCTGATGACCCTCTATAGACCCTCTGTACAGCCTCTGTCTCTGCTCTGTCTCTGTACTATAACTGTACTGTAGCTGCTCTGGTAATGTACTATAACTGTTCTATAGACCTTCTGTAAGACATCTATAGAATGCATGTGTGACTTTGGGAAAGTTTTCTAACCCTTGCAAAGAATGAATCTAAGTTCAAAACAGCTAAAACAAATGGAAGAAGCAGCTGCTGAAGACTGAAGAGAAGACTAAGTGATAGTGACAGTAGTGAGCTGTGAAAAGACACTGTAGTGGCTCTGGTGACTCTTCATATCAGACATACCTCTTGGGAGGTGCATCCACGACCTAAGAAGGATTATTGAGAGTTATTATGAGAGTATTATAGTGAGGAGACAATGTATTATTGATAGAGAGAGAGAGAGAGTGAGAGATAGTCAATTCTATCAAAACAGTGTAACTGTATTATGAGAGATTGAGAGAGAACTATGAAGACATTGAAGAAGGATAATATGTGATTTATTTCCATTCAAACGATGGTGTATTCCTTTGTGTTCTTTGTTATATTGATGGGTTCTATGAAGATGTTGAAGATTATGGTTGATTCTATAAAATCCGTGGGAGATATCTACTATGATGCTGCATGAAGAATTGCTGTTTTCTTTGTTTTGATGATCAAAAGAATGAAATAAAAGCTTATTGATGTTACAAGATAGATTTTCTTGCAAGATAATTCACTTTTCTTTGGTGTTCCTCTTGGAGCTCCATGTTTTTGGTGCGCAGCCGGGAAAACTTGCTGTCAACAAGCACCAGAAGATGCTGAAAATGAAGGAAATGGCATTGTCAAGAAGAGGAAAATTCAATAGATGTTTGCAAAGTTCCTTCTTCCATTGAAGAGTTGAAATTTCACATAATCAAAGCCACTTTCCACAAGAAGTTCATCCTATAATGGTAGAAACATATCACCATCATGATGCATGCTCCATGTGGTGGACTGTTTCCTCTTCCTGTTGATGCAGCAAAAACTTGCATCTTGGTGGTAAACTGTTTGGGAACAAACTGAAGAGCAGAAGAAGAGAGAATGACCATCCATGGAAGATTTAACATTCATTGAGAAGTTTCCAGGCATCATCAAGTGGGAGATTGTGAAGAAGCTTCAGGAGTCTTGGTCTGTGGAGGTTCACAAAGACAAGAAGGAAAAGAGTTGGAATTTGTTCGTGGATGCTCAACAGCAAGATACGTGGGATGCTTGGTGCACTGACAATCTTTTGTTTGTCCAATTAGCAACCCACTGGAAGTTGGTAGACACAGTGTTCTTCACAACATACACTGTTGAAACCCTTAGAAGTTGGCATTATTATAATGACGTAACAACGATCCTAAGAAGAATGAGTTTTGATACTTTCAGAATAGAATATCTTCCCCTTTGTAATGGTTTGAAAGCTGAATTCAGAGATGTTGAAAAGAAGGAAGTAGAGGAGATGTTGGCCAAATAATTCTCCAGAGACTAAAGCCCTCTCTGATACTATCTTGTTGAGTCCATGCAAATTGGTTGAAGCCAATCCCCTGATGAATGACTCAATAAAGAGGCAAGTATTAGAATGAGTCCAGAGGTACGTGAGAAGAGAGAAGGCAAAAATCAAAGCTGAGAATGAGCTTGCAGCAGCAGAAGCCTCCTTTGACGCCCTAAAAGCACTCATTATAGAAGTCCCCATGGCGACTCAAGGTCCCCTTCCTAGTCAGATTTGTCCTAGAAATATTGATGTGACAGGCCAGCAAATGTAGTCCCATTGCCAGTTTTTAAGGGAGAGTACAATGAGGACCCTGATCTTCGTGTAGCAGAATTTATGGTAGCATGTGTGGCTAACAATGCCAGAACCCCTAAGCATTAGTTAGCAATATTCCCCGCCACTTTCAAGGGCGCGACGTTTCAGTGGTATGAGAGACAAGCAGCAGGAACTTTTGGTACATGGGACGACTTGAAGTTGGCCTTCCTCACTAAATTCAGGCATGAAGATTTTGAAGAGCGGATGCGAGAGGAGTTCATGAACCTAAGTTAGTCCTCTGAAGAAAGAGTAGAAGCTTATGTCTCGCAAATGGAATCCATCTTGAAGAGATGAACTAACCATCATTTGGATGAAGGAATCCAAAAGGAGTGTTTCTCAGGGGCCTACAATCAGAAGTTTACAAGCTGCAGTGGAAGGTGCAAGATTGTATGACGAAGTTGAAGCAACGCTGTCAATGACTCCAGGAAGAGAAGTCTTACCTCCTCCCATGCCAGGAATGGTATACCCACCAAATGCAGTCCCAGAGACATTTTCCTACCCCTATCCCTAGATGCAAAGAGTGCCGCAGTATAATGCACCTAATCCAGTGTGGTCACCGCAGACAACAGTGCCTCAAATGATGGTTCAACCACAACAACAATGGCCTCAAATAGTTCCTCCAATGGCGACTCAACAACAGTGGAATTCTATCAATTGGAATCAACAACCCCAAGTCTCAACAGGAGCTCTGAATCAGAGTCAGAATAGAGGACCTTATGGATCGACCCAACCAGTTTATGTAGTAATTACAGATGCTTCCCAAAATCCTACTACAAGTACTTCAAGAGGTGAAAATATGAAGGATTACTTATCCAACTCAGTTGCAACTATCAAGAAAGAGCTTCTGGATGTGATTACAAAGCAGCTACAGACGCTAAAGGTGAATACCACCAATATATCCATTCATGTGGGAGCTGGAAGAGATGTGATGCGCCCTAATACATGGTGCGGAAAGTGTCATCAAGCAGGATATTTAGCCACTGAATGTACCCGAAAACCAACCATTCTTGGAGCCTTCTGTTCTTCCTACTATTTGTGGAAGAACCATACAGAGGATATTTGCTCTCTAAAAGAGATACATGAATGAAGACAGAAGGATGAAAATGCAACATTCAACTTGCTGGAATCCAAAATGACAAAACAAGATATTGGACCAAAGCCTAGGGAGTTTGATCCTAATTTCGGTTCGAGGAGGTTTCCCTCTCAAAGTTATAGAGGACGATAATCTGGCGGTGGTTAGAGATCAGAGGTGGAATGTTATAGGTGTGGAGAAAAGGGACATATCTCTTTGAATTGTCCAAACCCTAGACGATTTGTGGATTACAAGCCCTTATGCAGCCGATGCAAAGGTGAAGGCCACACTGCAAAGGATTGTCCAAGCCCAGCCCTTGTAAAGGCGAATGCCACTGATAGCCAACAGAAGGTACAAGAGCCTGCTTCCAATTTGGTAGAGTTGGAAGTTGCTGCTGTTACACACACCAAGAAGAAGGAAATAGTGGTTCAGAATGAAAATAACTCTCCTGCCAAGATTATGAAGTTCAACCTACCTATAGAAGGACAGAGGAGTACAGAACAGAACAGTGCAGTACAGAGCACTAGAATGCCACAAAGAGCTACAGAGACTGTCCCAGAGACAGGACTAGGGACCCAGGAGATAGATGATACAGAAGCACCTCCAGAAACAGAAGAAGTGCCGATGTTGCAATTACTAGAAGAAAAAGGAAAGATGAAAATGGGTGTAGCCCCCTTCCCCAGCAGGCTGAAAAATCCTGTGGATCCTATCAAAGATTATGACTTGGTCAAAGACCTAGACACTTTTAAGCCAAACTTAACATTTCGACAATTGCTGATGCTGTCTCCCAGCTATCAAAAGAGATTCAAAAGCATCTTGACAAGAAGACATGGACTAAGGATCTCTCCTTCAACAGCGACCAAGACCAATAAGGCCCCAGAGCCTGTAAAGGAAGTAGATGTGGCTAATGCCTTCCTAGATCCTGGAACCCTAGAGATTAGTGTATGGATAGAAGGATGCTTCATTTCAGATACATTGATTGATGGAGGCTCATCAGTAAACATAATGACGGATGTGACAATGAAGGACTTAGGGTTGCAAGGAATTCAACCTACACAGTGGCTTACCAGATTTGCAAACCAAAGCAGAGTCAAACCGTTGGGCATCCTCCCATACATCAAAACAACCCTTGCAAGAAGAGACTATTGGCTGAAATACATGGTAGTTAAGCCAAATTCTTATGGGACCTCATATCCTATGCTGTTGGGAAGACCTTGGCTTTTTGAAGCAAGAGCCAGGATAGACTGGTTCATAAGAACCCTAACCCTAGGCAGAGGACCCAACAAAGTGGTGTTAAAGCTGTATGGATCGCAAAAAGGTAATGGATCCACATCTATTGAAGTCATAACTAACTCCTCCAACGAGGTAACAGATGATACATCGGGAGATGAAGAAGCTGTTAAGCAAATCTTTCCTAAGAAAACAGAGGCACAATCCCTAATAGTGAGCAATGTAAGCCAACTGCCACGGGATGTAAAATCCTTGTCCATGGGTGAATACCTCCTGCCTCAACTAGAATTAACTTCAGAAATCACCTCTAAAAGTGAAATAGAAGCATGAATATACTGTTCTCCCTGTTACATGACAGTCTTGCAGAGATAGAGCGGAGACAGTACAGAGACAGTACAAAGGCAGTGCAGATACAGAGCAGCTACAAAGCAGAGACAGAGCGGATACTGAGACAGTTACAGAGGCAATAACAGAGCCAGAGTCAGAGGAGGCAGAAGCAGAGTAAGAAGCTGTGACAGAAGTAGATGCAGAGGCAGAAGATTTTTTCTTCTCCTACAGAGCCTTTGCAGAAACAGAGACAAAGCCTCTAGAGGAAGAGGATAAAAATGATGAGGAAGAAAATGAAGCAGGTTATGAAAGTGCGGATAAAGAATTTCCTCTGATAGAGGATGATCTTGTTGATGTCCCTATAGAGATCTCAGAGGCCGAATATCGCATGGCACTGGATGGAATGACCATGGTGCCGTTCTGGTTGATTAATGGACCACAAAGTATGCAGAATTTGTATAAGCAATGGATTAAAGGCATAAAAATTAAGTTCACCAGTGGCTCTTGTCACCATGATCGTTCAATCCAAAGAAAATATGATGATGATGCCCTCTGCAAATAGAAGCCAAAGCCCTCAGAGCCCCGGCTTCCAGAAGGTCCGTGCTATATATGTGACATTCCTGGATGCATCTTCTAAAGATGAATCCCTAAGTCCAAAAAAAATCACTACTCACACAGAAGCAAACAAAGCTCTGATACCCTTCCAGCAACCTAAACAGACGAATGAGTCATCTGTTCGCATGGAGGACACTGGTTCTAGTGGAACATCAGACGAGGATACTACTCTCTTGAAAGAGTCAAACCTCTATCCAGAAGCAATCCGTGGGACATTTATCCACGAAGTGGAAGGTGAAAGAGAAGTAAAATTCCTGGATACTGACAATACTAAACGTCACCTAAAAGTGGGTCTCAATCTTCCAGAAGAAGAACTAGTGGTCCTGTAAGACCTACTCAAAGAGAACTTAGACGTGTTTGCTTGGTCGTACAAAGACCTAAAGGGGATTGATCCCACAGTATGCCAGCATCATATTGACCTAAAGCCTGATGCCAAACTTATAAGGCAAAGACAAAGGCGTATGAATCCTAATTACTCCGCTCCGGTGAAGGCCGAATTATTGAAACTTCTTGACACAGAGTTCATTTATCTCATGGCTAACAGTGAATGGCTTTCGCCTATTTTGGTAGTACCCAAGAAGAATAGGAAACTTCGAATATGTGTCGACTTTCGAAAGCTCAATTCGAAGATGAAGAAGGATCATTTCCCTATCCCTTTTACAGACCAACAGTTGGACACAGTTGTAGGCCATGAGCTATATTCCCTCTTGGATGGATTTAGCGAATATAACCAAGTCCAAATCGCAGAAGAGGACCAATCTAAAACAACCTTCACCACAAAATGGGGGACCTATGCCTATAGAGTGATGCCATTTGGGATGTGTAATGCTCCTACCACCTTCCAACGAGTAATGATGGCTGGCTTCCAGAATCATCTACATGATTTCATTGAGGTGTATCTTGATGACTTTTGTGTCTATAGTTTGATCCGTGAGCACTGGGGACACCTAGAGCAATGTTTTGATAGATACCGAGAGTATGGGATTTCTCTCAACCCCGAAAAATGTGTCTTTGGCGTCTCCTCAGGAATTCTTTTGGGCCATATTGTCTCTATACAAGGGATTGCAAAAGACCCAGCAAAGATTGAAAAGATTGCCGCCTTAACAGCATCGAAAAACCTCAAGCAATTAAGAGGATTTCTTGGCCATGTGGGCTACTACAGGAGATTTATTGCACATTTTGCAACCAAGGCAGCCCCTCTACACAAGCTCCTAAGAAAAGAAGCTAATTTCCTTTGGATTGATGACTGTGAAGAAGCCTTTAATACCCTAAAAAAGTGCCTTATCCAAGCACCTATTTTACAACCTCCTGATTGGATTAAGGAGTTCCATGTGCACACAGATGCATCAGTTGAAGGGCTACGTGATGTCCTATGTCAAAAGGGCCCCTCTAAATTAGATCAACCGATATATTTTGCAAGCCGAAAGGTCACTGATAGGGAATGGAACTATACAGCTGACAGAGCTTGAGTGCTTGGCAATGGTGCTTGCACTAGAAAAGTTTTGACACTATCTATTGTCAATGCATTTCAAGTTCTGTGTGGATCATGAGGCCCTGTCCTTCCTGATGAATAATGCAGATGTTAAAGGACGACTGATGAGATGGTTGCTACTATTCCAGGAGTTCGACTTTGAAGTAGTCACTAAGCCTGGTTGTTCCCATGTCCTAGCTGATCATCTATCACGGATCCCTCAAACAGAAGAAGAGGGACAGGATGACCCAGACCTTCCTGATGCTTCTTTGTTTCTAGTTGAAACAGTTACTCCCTGGTATGCAGACATAGCCAATCTCCTAGCACCTCAACAATATCCTCCTGGCATCTCAAGCCGTGAGAAAAAGAAGCTTCTGTTAGAATCAACCCCCTACACTTTGTTAGGCGGTGCACTGTACAAGAAAGGCAAAGATGAAGTGCTATGAAGATGTGTTGCAGGGGATGAAATTGGCATAGTATTGAAAGCATGCCATGACGAACCATGTGGTGGACAATTTGGAGGAGAAGCGACAGCTAGGAAGGCTTTGTTAGCAGGATATTGGTGGTGGCTAACCCTCCACAAGGATACATATGATTACTGTAGAAGATGTGATGCTTGTCAGCGAATGGGGAAACCCACCAAAATAAGTGCCATGCCACTGCAACCCATTCTCTCCCTAAAGCCGTTCGAGAAGTGGGGGATCAATTTTGTGGGTCCCATTGATCCACTTACCAGACGGAAGTAGAATAGATACATCTTAGTGTGTACGGATTATGTCACAAAGTGGTGTGAAGCTAAAGACTTGAAGCGGGACGATGATAACAGCGTCGCCTTATTCATGTATGAGAATATTATCACCCGTTTTGGCAGTCCCCTCGAGCTGGTAAGTGACAGAGGTACTCATTTCCTTAACAAAATCATGGAGGAGTTGATGGAGTTGTATAAGATCCGCCATCGTAAGTCCACTCCTTATTACCCTAGAGCCAACGGCCAAGTTGAAGTCACCAATCGCATCCTTTGCTCGATTTTGACAAGAACGATTGCCGCACATCATCGTGACTGGGACAATCGACTTACAGAGGCCCTCTGGGTGTAGAAAACCTCTCATAAGGCAGCTACAAGACAGACCCCTTTCCAACTAGTGTATGGTACAGAAGCTGTCTTCCCTATTGAGCTGGAATTGCCCTCTTTACGGGTGGCAGTTGAAGAACGCTTGGGAGATAATGAGTCACTGCAACACCGTTTCCTACACTTGGAATGCTTGGATGAGATACGACGGATGGCCCTACAGTGCATGGAAACCACTCAAGCATGATGCAAGGCCTATCATGATAGTTTCATCAATCACACGGAGTTCAAAGAAGGTGATCTTGTCCTAGCCTATGATTTGAGATTTGGCAAGTTTCCTAGCAAGCTCCAACAACGGTGGATGGGCCCATACAAGGTACTTGCTGTCAATCCTCACGGCTCTGTTCAAGTGCAGACCGTTGATACCTCTAATGATCCTTTCTTGATCAATGGCTATCGCTTGAAGAAGTATTTCCCTCCCTGAGGATCTTGACAATCACAGTCAACCTATCCTTTCCCCTTTGGGCGTCGCACTGTCCTTGTCGTCGTGCTTCTAATAGCCCTTATGATTCTCCTCATGAGGCAGTCTCGTTCTGCAACCCCCCCGCGAAAATATCTCAACCTGAAATTGTTCTCTTCTCATCTGATCCAACAACGGTGGCAAGGTTGGTCCTGACATATGGTATTTCTACCGTTCTCTTTCTTACAAAAAAAACACCAAAAACAAAACAAAAACAAAAAAATAAAACAAGCTGTTATGGGAGAAAAGGAAGAAATTCCTTGTCATAACAGGCCTCGTTCCAAGAAAAGGTGGAAACACCCTTGGGCAAGAAGCTGATTGTGGAAAAGGTGGTAACACCCTACAGTTCAGGATAGCTAACTCACTAGTAGAACCTCTTCAGCAAGTAATTTGAAGCCACCTCCCTTGGTGTACTGCCTTTGCAATATCAGTCCATCTACCCTTCTGAACAGAGGACTCTTCTTACAAGTCATTGAAGTATGAGATTTGTATTGCCTGCTATTCCGACGTACGGTTTTTCTCATATTAATTTTCGAGTCCCTTTTCAGGCCCATTTCTGGGGTTTTTCCCATGTAAACGCGTTCTATCTCGATCGAAAATGTGCTTAGTCGTGATAGGGTTGTTGGACACATTGTTCTGCACACTTTTCATTCTTTCTGCACTTCTTTTTGATACACGGATTTTCTGATATTAATACACATATGTGTTTTCGGGTTTTTTTTTGCATTTTTTCCATGTGAACACCCTGATTTTGCCCCAAAACCTGTGTTGCATGTTTTCATCATTTTTCCCTTGTCTCCCGGCACCTTTTTTCTTTTTTAGTATTTTTTATCTGACAAATGGTTTAGATTTTATTAATTTTTCTTCATTTTTCCCGTTAGCCGTGTTTCTCGCCTCGCACGTGAATGCGATTGTTTTTGGTTTTACACGCCTCGGGACGCCCCGTTGCGTAGCGCGTCCCTGTCCTTGCCCGTTTGACCCCGTCACTGCAATTTTTTTTACCCCTGCGTGCGCATGCACACTGGCCGGGGGTGTGTTTCTTGCCCCTCTAGTTTGCTTTTTTATTATTATGTATTTATTTTTCATTTAAAAAACAAAAAAAAAACCAATACAACCACACAAAGGAAAAAAAAACAAAAAAAACACACAACAACACAACTTAATCCTTTTAAAAAAAAGAAACATAACAAATAAGCAAAAACAAAAGAAAAACAAAAACAAAAAGACAAAGAAAAAAAGAAAAAAAAAAACTACTTGTGTCGGCCGATGCATCTCCTCCTTCCTCCTTCCCTTCTCCTTCCTCTTCTTTCCTCCCTTCCTCCCTCCTTCTTCCTCCCCTTCCTCTCCTACTCCTTTCCTCCTCCCCCTCCTTCTCTTCTTCCTTCTCCTCCTTCTTCCCTCCCCCACTCCTGTCGGCGCCACTCCTGTCAGCCACCCTTCTTCCCTCGGCCGCCACGCCTTTCTTCCCTCGGCCATCTCTCGCCAGTGCTTCCTCCAACCTTCGACACCGCCACAGCGCTCCCGCCGCCACCAGAACCTCCTCCTCTCTCTCCCTTTCCCGCCACTGTGCCGCCCTCGCCAGCAATCGCCGCTGCGGCCGCCCTGCCATCGCCTCCCTTTGTCGAGGACGTCGCCCTCGCCCTTTTCCATATGCCCTCGCCGCCAGATCTCGGTGGTGCCTCTGTCACCCGCCACCTGCCGTGGAGCCTGCCCGCCAGCTGCCGCCGCCATCAACCTCCTCCTCCTCTCCCTCCACCACCCTCCAACCTCTTCACCTCCTCCTCCTCTCGCTCCACCACCCTCCAACCTCTCCTCCTCCTCCTTCCCTTCCTCCACCACCCTCCAACCTTTCCTCCTCCCTCTTCTCCTCCCACCACCACCTGCTGCAGCATGACTAACCCAGGTTAGTCACTAACTACAGTTAGTCCTAAACTAACCTAACTAAAGTTAGTCCTAAACTAACCTAACTAAAGTTAGCCACTAACCTAGCTAAAGTTAGCCACTAACCTAACTAAAGTTAGCAACTAACCTAACTAGGGTTAGTTGGTTAACCCCCACTAACCTCACTCAGGTTAGTTCCTTAGTTACCAACCTAACTGTAGTTAGGTCCTCATTAACCTACCTAGGGTACTAGGGTTAGTACCCTTACTAACCTCCCTCGGGTTAGTACCCCCTAACCTAACTGTAGTTAGTATCATTGACCTAACTAAGGTTAGTTCCCACCACTAACCTAACTAAGGCTAGTTGACCCCTAACCTTACCCCAGTTAGTTAATCATACTAAGTGACCCCTGGTTAGTTGACTGCCCCACTAACTAACCCTAGTTAGTTAGTCTCACCACATCTAGTTAGCACTTGACTAACTACTCTGACTTGACTAACCAAACTAGACTAACCTAATTGACCTAACTAGACTAGACTAACTCAGACTAACCTAATCAACCCTGACTAACCTAACCAGACCAGACTTGACTTATCCTGCCTTAACTGACCTACTTAGACTAACCTGATTTACTTGACCTGACTTGACCTCGCTTACCCAACTGACTTGATTTACATAATTTAATTGATTTAGTTAATTCTAAAAATTCATTTAAACTCAGACAAAATTACAAAAAAAATCTAAAAATTTCCCAATATTTTTGTAATTATTTGGAATATTTGTACGGTGGAAATTTAAAAAAATTACAAAAAATTAAAATTTTGAAAGTTAATTCAAAATTACCTGAAAAATGGATAAAATTCATTAAAATTTAGTAAAAATCCAAAAAAAAATTGAGAATAATCTCAAAAAATCCCACAAAACCCCTCGCTCTTATTTCACTAATTTATATATATATATATATATATATATATATATATATATATATATATATATATATATATATATATTCATAAAAGGTAAAAATATTCTTTAAAGCCCAAAAATCCTAATTTTAATACTACACTTCATCAAAATTTCTTTTGAATCCTTAAAAAATCAGCTGAAAATCATAGCTGAATTAACGAACATTGTGGAAACTTCCTAAATGGTTGAAAATTCATTTTTCCACTTTATCATATATTCATATGTTATATATCTTGAAAAAAAAAACACACACACACACACAATAGAAAAAAAAAACATAAAGATAATATCACAAATTATCCAAACCAAACAATATCCACCAAGCAAACACACCTAAAATACAAAACCAAACAAAATATCAAATAAAGAAAAATAAAAATAAAATAAAATCAACAAAAATACTAAGGTGTTTTATTTTTTTCAGTTAGTGGTTTTTGATTTTGTTTGACTGGATTCATTACTTTTGGGGAACTACTCCGTGCGCCTTCAGGTCATTGCATACACACCCCTACCAGGTATTTATTTTGTGAGCTTTATTTATTTTCATTACCCCCTTAATCACACTGAATTGCTAAAATGAACTATTTATTTACCCACCTTTTCCACGTGCATTTGCGCTAAACACACAATTTAATAATTTAAAAATCAACCAGCCGTTCACTTTGTACATGCTACATGTGCTTAAGAGGCACCTTAATTTTTAATAAAAATGAACCGACCGTCACGAAAAAGCACGTGTTGGCAAAAAAGCGCTTCACATCACTATTAATTTTTAATTAAGGAATTTGCATTTAGAGACCCAGTCTGGGAATCGTAGTCCAGGTTGCGATAAAGCACCATTTCACTCTAATAATTTGTAATTAAGATTTTAAGAAGGAACCACCGTTTTCTTATTAAGGTTTATAACTTAATAAAATGTCACCCATTATTAATAATTTCTTAAAATGAACCGTTCATTCAAATAATTTTCCCTCACTGCACTTTTTTCCCCTTTTTAATAAACACGCTTCATGGGATGGGCGCGTAAAGGTCTTTTAGTTGACACTAATGGTCAAGGTTATGGTCCGATCTTGAGGTACATTTTTATGGTAGTCTGATTTGTCTATGTGTTATGATTACGAGTACAGTGTGTAGTTCTTTCTTTCTTGCTTGATACGGGGTTTTGGGTGCCTGTTTGTTGCATCGCATGAAGTTTTCGGTCGCATATGTGTAGAGGTCATGGCGAATTTTTTCTAGGATATGGCTTGTCTGGGGTGGTAAATGGGTTAGTTACATCTATGTATGTGTGTCCTTCTATTTATTGATTCCTTTTTTATAGCCCTTTGGTTGTTTTGCATGCATTCTTTGTGATTATCTGTGTTGTGGTGTGTGTTTTCCATCTAAATGCACCTCATGCTCCTCCTCCTATCCAGTATGTCCCACTGGTCAGTAGGGATTACTCTTCCCTATTGGCTTTTGAGCCTATAGCGAAAGCAGGACTTGCGACTTTCATGGCTACCTCATTTCCCTTGATTCCAGAAGATCCATCCATGTGTGATGAGTTTCTTTCCTCATACAGCAAGAAGTCAGGAATGGTCCATGGTGCTTCCATGACATTGACACCCCGAGGGTTAGGGAAGGCTTTGTCTCTTCCCTACAAAGGAGAGCCCTTTGTTACAACTAGACAATTATTCTCTAACGATGAGATTTTCAAGTTGTTACAAAAGCAGACCAAGGAAATTTTAGATGTCAAGAAAGTGATCACCACTTCAGGAGTCTCTTTTTTCATGATTACTGATCATGTGTGGAAGTTGGTCTGCCAGTTTCTCCAAGACAGGTTTATGCCTGCCAAAACACCATCCAATTACTTGTCCAAACAGCTCTTCACAGCTTCCAGGATGGTGTTAAAAGGAGTGGCTATTTATTGGAGCACTTACCTACTTACAAAGATGGATCAACATTTTGTCAAAGTAACCAGGAGAAATGTCACAAACGTCACATATGGATCCTACCTGTATGCTTTCTTGACATACTTAGGCCTAAAGAAGGGTGTGCTTCCACCGTCTCCATCTGATCCACTACCTCCTCGACCACCTTCAGAAGAGTCAGAACCTATTGATATAGAGGATCTTGATTCTCCTCCTCCACTAGTCATTCAGCGAAAGCACTTGAAGCGTGTGGCAGATAAAGCTCCTTCAGTTCTTCCTTCAGTTACAATTCCTGCTACATCTGGCAGTGACCTTCCTGCTTATCTCATATGTAACAACCTGTTCAGAGCACATAGAGAGGGTTCCTTGGACATATTAGTCCCTTCACTGAATAGTCTAGTGTCGAGAGATGCCATTCCATTCCTCTGTAAAGACATCTAGAGTTTGATTGAACTTTTAGTGTGACAGCCTGTGTTCAACAGCTATATGCTTCCTTTTATGAAGAACTGATGCAGTCCAAAGACCAGTTGCATAAGGCAACATCAGAGTTAGCCTCTGTCAAAGACACACTTGTAGATCTATTTAAGCAGATGGAGCAACAAACCCAAATGATTGAAACCCAGTGAGAAGAGATATCTTCTTTGAAGATTTAGTTAACAAAAGTTCAATCAGAGGTCACTATAATCTCAGAGGAGAAGGAGAGGATGTCCAAAGAAGCTCAAGAGTTTCAAACTCTTTTCGATGCAAAACTCTCAGCCTTACAGACTGCTCATAACACAGTGGAATCACAAGCTTTCCAAATCAAGTAGTTGCAAGACCAACTGGCATAGTCACGGTCTATTCCTCCAAGCCCTAATGTTTCTATGATTCCCTCTCTCTCCAAGCAGGACCTGGCAGCTCTCCAGAGACATGCTACATTGTGTCCATTATTCCAAGATAAAGTGAAAAGATTGCAGTCCAGGATTGATTTGTTATGGTCGACATTTGAGCATTTCCAGGAATATGTTCCTGCGGACCATTCTTTCTTTGTCCACTATCAATTGCAAAAGTTGGCCTTTTACATGAACTTTCAACAATGGATCTTCCTCTTCCAGAGGATGGTTGGAGTGGGGCTTGGTCTCCTGAGTTACTGACACAAGTGGTCCATATGGTGTTTGAATATTCTATGACAACGAATACCATGTTGTTGTCATATATGTATCTCCGAGGTGATCTGTTGATTCCAGATGAAGTGGATATGGCATGGTATATGGGGAATGTGGTTTTGCAAGCTGTTTTGTATGTCAACTATTTGGAGTTGCGGATAGGTGACATGTTTCAGAGTTACTCCTCAAAAGTGGAAATTTGCCTTGATAATTCCTGGCACTCAATGATTGATTTTGTGGTCCTGAATGAACATTAGAACACAGCTTCTACCTACGTACAAAGCACTAACCAACTGAGGATGGATCTCTTAGCTCACCTTTCAAAAAACCATCCATTTGATTCAATCTTTTTTTATGCCTATCAAAGAAGATTTACCTTAGGTCCCTCTGTTCCTAGCCTACTGTACTACCAAAAAATGGCTCATTACTATGATACCTATTTTTTCCTTCATCAAACCAATTCAACAGCAATCTTACCCCTTCTTTTCCAACCTCAATCTTTTCCTCAAATTTCCATATTTACCTATTGCTCTTTTATCGAAGATAGAGCATTTTCCCCTTTTCCACCATGCTCTTCTCTATCTATCCATATACCTTCTACTTTTCTTATTTATCAATTGACACCCTTTCTAGTTGATTCCCTAAAATTTTTAGCCACTCCTTTAACTTATTCCTCCTTGTATGATTTTGCCTACCCATCTCTTCATCCTCTTTTACTTATTCCACTTCCATCTCCTACCACTTCTTTTTCTCAACCCCCTCAGTTGGTTAGTGAATATAAAGGGTTTGATTAGGAGATTCCAAGAAGAAGAGGATGGAGCTCAACTGATTCTCTTACGGGATCTCAGATAAACTGGCCAATAATTCCAGGAGATTGGACAACTACTAGTCAAGCATACCAGAACTACCTTCATTTTGCTCACCAATATTCACAATCTCTAGATCCTTCGGTGAGATTGACATAGGCATTCCCATAATGATCAAAAGATCATTCCAAAACTTTGTATGAATGTTAATGTAAATATTGATTCCCACTAGTTGGATGTCTTGTATTTTCATGCCCTATGTCTCCCTAGTAGATACCTTGTTTTGCTAGAAAGGATGTGCTATTTGCAGTTCTTTCAAAATCCTCCAAAGACATTTGTAGATGAATCCTTCTCCATGGATCACTTTTGAAACCACCAAGCCTTCAAAAGGGATCATCTTCATTGATGGAATTTCTTTCTTTTCTCCCATAACAGTTTGTTTTATTTTTTTGTTTTTGTTTTGTTTTTTGTGTTTTTTTCCTTTTTCGTAAGAAAGAGAATGGTAGAAATACTATATGTCAGGCCTAACCTCGCCACCGTTGTTGGATCAAACGAGAAGAGAACAATTACGTATTGAGATATTTCTGCGAGGGGGTAGTAGAAAGAGACTGCCTCATGAGGAGAATCATAAGGGCTATTAGAAGCCCAACGAGAAGGACAGTGCGATGCCCAAAGGGGAAAGGATAGGTCGATTGTGATTGTCAAGATCCCTAGGGAGGGAAATACTTCTTCAGGCAATAGCCATTGATCAAGAAAGGATCATCAGAGGCATCAATGGTCTGCACCTGAATAGAGCCGTTAGGATTGACAGCAGCAAGTACCTTGTACGGGCCCATCCACCGTTGTTGGAGCTTGCCAGGAAACTTGTCAAATCTCGAATCATAGACTAGGACAATATCACCTTCTTTGAACTCCTTATGCTTGATGAAACTGTCATGATAGGCCTTGCGTCGTGCTTAAGTGGTTTCCATGCACTGTAGGGCCATCCGTCGTATCTCATCCAAGCATTCCAAGTGCAGGAAATGGCATTGCAGTGACTCATTATCTCCCAAGCGTTCTTTAACTGCCACCCACAAAGAAGGCAATTCCAGCTCAACAGGGAAGACAACTTCTATACCATATACTAGCTAGAAAGGGGTCTGTCCTGTAGCTGTCTTATGAGCGGTTCTGTACGCCTAGACGGCCTCTGTAAGTCGATCGTCCCAATCGCGACGATGTGTGGCAATCGTTCTTGTCAAAATCGAGCAAAGGATGCGATTGGTGACTTCAACTTGCCCGTTGGCTCTAGAGTAATAAGGACTGGACTTACGATGGTGGATCTTATACAGCTCCGTCAACTCCTCCATGATTTTATTAAGGAAATGAGTACCTCTGTCACTTACCAGCTCGAGGGGACTACCAAAACGGGTGATAATATTCTCATACATGAATAGGGCAATGATGTTACCATCGTCCCGCTTCAGGGCTTTAGCTTCACACCACTTTGTGACATAATCCGTACACACTAAGATGTATTTGTTCTGCTTCCATCTGGTAGGTGGATCAATGGGACCCACAAAATAAATCCCCCACTTCTCGAACGGCTTTAGGGAAAGAATGGGTTGCAGTGGCATGGCACTTGTTTTGGTGGGTTTCCCCATTCGGCTGACAAGCATCACATCTTCTATAGTAATCATATGCATCCTTGTGGAGGGTCGGTCACCAGTATCCTGCTAATAGAGCCTTCCTGGCTATTGCTTCTCCTGCAAAGTGTCCACCATATGGTTCGTCATGGCATGCTTTCAATACTATGCCGATTTCATTCTCTGCAACACATTTTCGCAGCACTTCATCTTTGCCTTTCTTGTACAGTGCACTGCCTAACAAAGTGTAAGGGGCTAATTCTAACAAAAGCTTCTTCTTCTCACGGCTTGAGATGCCAGGAGGATACTGTTGAGTTGCTAGGAGATTGGATATGTCTGCATACCAGGGAGTAACTGTTTCAACTAGAAACAAAGAAGCATCAGGAAGGTCTGGGTCATCCCGTTCCTCTTCTTTTGTTTGAGGGATTCGTGATAGATGATCAGCTCTAGGACATGGGAGCGGCCAGGCTTAGTGACTACTTCAAAGTTGAACTCCTGGAATAGTAGCAAAAATCTCATCAGTCGTCCTTTAACATCTGCTTTGTTCATCAGGAAGGACAGGGCCTCATCATCCACATAGAACTTGAAATGCGTTGACAATAGATAGTGTCGAAAATTTTCCAGTGCAAACACCATTACCAAGCGCTCAAGCTCTGTCACACTGTATAGTTCTGTTCCCTATCAATGACCTTTCAGCTTGCATAATATATCGGTTGATCTAATTTAGAGGGGCCCTTTTGACATAGGACAACATCTAGCCCTTCAACTGATGCATCTATGTGCACATGAAACTCCTTCGTCCAATCAAGAGGTTGTAAAATAGGTGCTTGGATAAGGCACTGTTTTAGGGTATTAAAGGCTTCTTCACAATCATCAGTCCAAAAGAAATCAACTTCTTTCTTTAGAAGCTTGTGTAGAGGGGCTGCCTTGGTTGCAAAATGTGCAATAAATCTCCTGTAGTAGCCCACATGGCCAAGAAATCCTCTTAATTTCTTGAGGTTTGGCGGTGCTGTTAAGGTGGCAGTCTTTTTAATCTTTGTCGGGTCTGTTGCAATCCCTTATGCACAGACAATATGGCCCAAAAGAACTCCCGAGGAGACGCCAAAGACACATTTGTCGGGTTGAGAGAAATCCCATACTCTCGGCATCTATCAAAACATTGCTCTAGGTGTCCCCAGTGCTTACGGATCAAACTATAGACACAAAAGTCATCAAGATACACCTCAATGAAATCATGTAGATGATTCTGGAAGCCAGCCATCATTACTCCTTGGAAGGTGGCAAGAGCATTATAGAGCCCAAATGGCATCACTCTATAGGCATAGGTCCCCCATTCTGTGGTGAAGGTTGTTTTAGATTGTTCCTCTTCTGCGATTTGGACTTGGTTATATCCGTTGAATCCATCCAAGAGGGAATACAGCTGATGGCGTGCTGCTATGTCCAACAGTTGGTCTGTAAAAGGGATAGGGAAATGATCCTTCTTTGTCTTCGAATTGATCTTTCGAAAGTTGACACATATTTGAAGTTTCCCGTTCTTCTTGGGTACTACCACAATGGGCGAAACCCATTCACTATTAGCCATGAGATAAATGAACTCAGCTTCAAGAAGTTTCAATAATTCGGCCTTTACCAGAGCAGAGTAATTAGGATTCATACGCCTTTGTCTTTGCCTTACAGGTTTAGCATCAAGCTCTAGGTCAATATGATGCTGGCATACTGTGGGATCAATCCCCTTTAGGTCTTTGTATGACCAAGCAAACACGTCTAAGTTCTCTCTGAGTAGGTCTTCAGGACCACTACTTCTTCTTTTGGAAGATTGAGACCCACTTTTAGGTGACGTTCAGTACCGTCAGTATCCAGGAATGTTACTTGTCTTTCACATTCCACTTCGCGGATAAATGTCCCACGGATTGCTTCTAGATAGAGGTCTGACTCTTTCAAGAGAGTAGTATCCTCATCTGATGTTCCACTAGAACCAGTGTCCTGCTTCCGAACAAATGACTCATTCGTCTGTTTAGGTTGCTGGAAGGGTATCAGAGCTTTGTTTGCTTCTGTGTGAGTAGTGATTTCTTCTGGACTTAGGGATTCATCTTCAAAAGATGCATCCAAGGAATGTCACATAGCACGGACCTTCTAGAGGCCGGGGCTCTGAGAGCTTTGGCTTCTGTTTGGCAGGGCGCATCATCATCATCTTTTCTTTGGATTGAACAGTCACAGTGATAGGAGCCACTGGTGAACTTAATTTTTATGCCTTTAATCCATTGCTTATATAGATTTTGCATACTTTGTGGTCCATTGATCAACCCGAACGACACCATGGTCATTCCATCCAATACCCTGCGATATTCGGCCTCTGAGATCTCTATAGGGACATCAAAAAGATCATCCTCTATCAAAGGGAATTCTTCATCTGCACTTTCATAACCTGCTTCATTTTCTTCCTCATCATTTTTATCCTCTTCCTCTAGAGGCTCTGACTCTGTTTTTGTAGAGGCTCTGACTCTGCCTCTACATCTGCTTCTATCACAGCTTCTGACTCTGCTTCTGCCTCTAACTCTGGCTCTGTTACTGCCTCTGTAACTCTCTCATTATCCGCTCTGCCTCTGCTGTGTAGCTGCTCTGTATCCGCACTACCTCTATACTGTCTCTGTACTGTCTCTGCTCTGTCTCTGCAATTGTCATGTAACAAGGAGAACAGTACATCCATGCTTCTATTTCACTATCAGATGTGATTTTCGAAGTTAATTCTAGTTGAGGCAAGAGGTATTCACCCATGGACAAGGATTTTACATCCCGTGGCAGTTGGCTTACAGTGCCCACTGTTAGGGACTGTGCCTTTGTTTTCTTAAGAAAGATTTGCTTAACAGCCTCTTCATCTACCGATGTACCATTTGTTACCTCGTTGGAGGAGTCAGTTATGACTTCAATGGATGTGGATCCATTACCTTTTTGCGATCCATACAGCTTTAACACCGCTTTGTTGGGTCCTCTGCCTTGGGTTAGGGTTCCTTTGACCTAGTCCATTCTGGCTCTTGCTTCAAAAATCCAAGGTGTTCCCAACATCAGAGGGTATGAGGTCCCATAATAATTTGGTTTAACCACAAGGTATGTCAGCCAATAGTCTCTTTCTACAAGGGTTGTTTTGACGTATGGGAGGATGCCCAACGGTTTGACTCTGGTTTGGTCTGCCAATCTGATAAGCCACTGTGTAGGTTGAATTCCTTGCAACCCTAAGTCCTTCATTGTCACATCCGTCATTATGTTTACTGATGAGCCTCCATCAATCAATGCATCTTAAATGAAGCATCATTCTATCCATACACTAATCTCTGGGGTTCCAGGATCTAGGAAGGCATTAGCCACATCTACTTCCTTTACAGGCTCCGGGGCCTTATTGGTCTTGATTGCTGTTGAAGGAGCGATCCTTAGTCCACGTCTTCTTGTCAAGATGCTTTTGAATCTCTTTCGGCAGCTAGGAGACAGCATCAGCAACTGTCGGAATGTTAAGTTTGGCTTAAAAGTGTCTAGGTCTTTGACCAAGTCATAATCTTTGATAGGAGCCACAGGCTTTTCCAGCCTGCTGGGGAAGGGGGCTACACCCATTTTCATCTTTTCTTTTTCTTCTAGTAATTGCAACATCGGCACTTCTTCTATTTCTGGAGGTGCTTCTGTATCATCTATCTCCTAGGCCTGTAGTCCTGTCTCTGGGACTGTCTCTGTAGCTCTCTGTGGCATCGTAGTGCTCTGTATTGCACTGTTCTGTTCTGTACTCCTCTGTCCTTCTGTAGGTAGATTGAACTTCATAGTCTTGGCAGGAGAGTTATTTTCATTCTGAACCACTAGTTCCTTCTTCTTGGTGTGCATAACAGCAGCAACTTCCAACTCTACCAAATTGGAAGCAGGCTCTTGTACCTTCTGTTGGCTATCAATGGCATTGGCCTTGCTTGGACAGTCCTTTGCAATGTGGCCTTCACCTTTGCATCGGCTGCATAAGGGCTTGTAATCCACAGATCGTCTAGGGTTTGGACAATTCGGAGAGATATTTCCCTTTTCTCCACATCTATAACATTCCACCTCTGATCTCTAACCACCGCCAGACTATCGTCCTCTGTAACTTTGAGAGGGAAACCTCCTCAGACCGAAATTAGGACCAAACTCCCTAGGCTTTGGTCCAATATCCTGTTTTATCATTTTGGATTCCAGCATGTTGAATCTTGCATTTTCATCATTTTGTCTTCATTCATGCATCTCTTTCAGAGAGCAAATATCCTTTGTATGGTTCTTCCGCAAACAATAGGAACAGAAGGCTCCAGGAATGGTTGGTTTTCGAGTACATTCAGTGGCTAAATGTCCTGCTTGATGACACTTTCCGCACCATGTATTAGAGCGCATCACATCTCTTCCAGCTCCCACAGGAGTGGATATATTGGTGGTATTCACCTTTAGCGTCTGTAGCTGCTCTATAATCACATCCAGAAGCTCTTTCTTGATACTTGCAACTGAGTTGGATAAGTAATCCTTCAAATTTTCACCTCTTGAAGTACTTGTAGTAGGATTTTGGGAAGCGTCTATAATTACTACATAAACTGGTTGGGTCGATCCATAAGATCCTCTATTCTGACTCTGATTCAGAGCTCCTGTTGAGACTTGGGGTTGTTGATTGCAATTGATAGAATTCCACTATTGTTGAGTTGCCATTGGAGGAACTATTTGAGGCCACTGTTGTTGTGGTTGAACCATCATTTGAGGCACTGTCGTCTGCGGTGACCACACTGGATTCGATGCATTATACTGCGGCACTCTTTACATCTGGGGATAGGGGTAGGAAAATGTCCCTGGGACTGCATTTGGTGGGTATACCATTCCTGGCATGGGAGGAGGTAAGACTTCTCTTCCTGGAGTCATTGACAACCTTGCTTCAACTTCGTCATGCAATCTTGCACCTTCCACTGCAACTTGTGAACTTCTGATTGTAGGCCCCTGAGAAACACTTCTTTTTGGATTCCTTCATCCAAATGATGGTTAGTCCATCTCTTCAAGATGGATTCCATTTGCGAGACATAAGCTTCTACTCTTTCTCCAGAGGATTGACTTAGGTTCATGAACTCCTCTCGCATCCGCTCTTCAAAATCTTCACACCTGAATTCAGTGAGGAAGGCCAACTTCAGGTCGTCCCATGTGCCGAAAGTTCCTGTTGCTTGTCTCTCATACCACTGAAATGCCACGCCCTTGAATGTGGTGGGGAATATTGCTAACCAATGCTCAGGGGTTCTGGCATTGTTAGCCACACATGCTACCATAAATTCTGCTACATGAAGATCAGGGTCCTCATTGTACTCTCCCTTAAAAACTGGCAATGGGACTACATTTGCTGGCCTGTCACATCAATATTTCCAGGATGAATCTGACTAGGAAGGGGACCTTGATTCACCATGGGGACTTCTGTAATGAGTGATTTTAGGGCGTCAAAGGAGGCTTCTACTGCAAGCTCCTTCTCAGCTTTGATTTTTGTCTTCTCTCTTCTCACGTACCTCTGGACTCGTTCTAACACTTGCCTCTTTATTACGTCATTCATGAGGGGATTGGCTTCAACCAATTTGCATGGACTCAACAGGATAGTATCAGAGAGGGCTTTAGTCTCTGGAGGATTCTCTGGCCAACATCTCCTCTACTTCCTTCTTTTCAACGTCTCTGAATCCAGCTTTCAAACCACTACAAAGGGGAAGATATTCTATTTTGAAAGTATCAAAACTCATTCTTCTTAGGATCGTTGTTACGTCATTATAATAATGCCAACTTTTGAGGGTTTCAACAATGTATGTTGTGAAGAACACTATGTCTACCAACTTCTAGTGGGTTGCTAATTGGACAAACAGAAGATTGTCAGTGCACCAAGCATCCCATGTATCTTGCTGTTGAGCATCCATGAACAAATTCCAACTCTTTTCCTTCTTGTCTTCGTGAACCTCCACAAACCAAGACTCCTGAAGCTTCTTCACAATCTCCCACTTGACGATGTCTGGAAACTTCTCAATGAATGTCAAATCTTCCATGTATGGCCATTCTCTCTTCTTCTGCTCTTCAGTTTGTTCCCAAACAGTTTGCCATCAAGATGTAAGTTTCTGCTGCATCAACAGGAAGAGGAAACAGTCCACCACATGGAGCATGCATCATGATGGTGATATGTTTCCACCATTATAGGATGAACTTCTTGTGGGAAGTGGCTTTGATTATGAGAAATTTCAACTCTTCAATGGAAGAAGGAACTTTGCAAACATCCATTGAATTTTGCTCTTCTTGACAATGCCATTTCCTTCATTTTCAGCATCTTCTGGTGCTTGTTGACAGCAAGTTTCCTCGGCTGCGCACCAAAACCATGGAGCTCCAAGAGGAACACCAAAGAAAAGTGAATTATCTTGCAAGAAAATCTATCTTGTAACATCAACAAGCTTTTATATCATTCTTTTGATAATCAAAACAAAGAAAACAACAATTCTTCATGCAGCATCATAGTAGATATCTCCCACGGATCTAATAAAATCAACCATCATCTTCAACATCTTCATTGAACCCATCAATATAACAAAGAACACAAAGGAATACACTATCTTTTGAATGAAAATCAATCACATATTATCCCAAGAGGTATGTCTGATATGAAGAGTCACCAGAGCCACTACAATTTCTTTTCACAGCTCATTACTGTCACTGTCACTTAGTCTTCTCTTTAGTCTTCAGCAGCTGCTTCTTCCATTTGTTTTAGTTGTTTTGAACTTGGATTCATCCTTTGCAAGGGTTAGAAAATGTTCCCAAAGTCACACATACATTCTACAGAACTCTTACAGAAGGTCTATAGAACAGTTAGAGTACATTACCAGAGCAGCTACAGTACAATTACAGTACAGAGATAGAGAAGAGACAGAGGCTCTATAGAGGGTGGTCTACAGAGGGTCATTAGAACCTCATAACTCATAGTCAAACCATTCCAAACTATCAAAAACTATTCAATAAGCTTCCAAAAGATCTCAATCTTCATCAATAATCAATCCATACTTCATACAGAAGACAATCAGAACAAAACAGAAGCTATACAGAGAGTATACAGAACCAATCAGAACCTCAACGTAACATCATAGAGCTTCATATCTCCACTGAGAATCATCATGAACTTCCAAAACATAATCAATATCATCCAAAAAACTCTCAAACACTTCCATTAACAACCATACATCACTCTAAATCCATAAAAAATCAATCATTCAGACCTAAAAAACATCTTCATAGAACCCATCAATATAACAAAGAACCCATAATCTTCAACGTCATAATCATTCAGACCATAATCTTAAATATCTTCATAGAACCCATCAATATAACAAAGAACACAAAGGAATACACCATCTTTTGAATGGAAATCAATCATATCTTATCCTTTTTCAATGTCTTCATAGTTCTCTCTCAATCTCTCATATACAGTTACACTGTTTTGATAGAATTGACTATCTCACACACACTCTCTTTCTCTCTCTCTTTCTATCAATAATACATCATCTCCTCACTATAATACTCTCATAATAACTCTCAATAATCCTTCTTAGGTTGTGGATGCACCTCCCAAGAGGTATGTCTGATATGAAGAATCACCAGAGCCACTACAGTGTCTTTTCACAGCTCACTACTGTCACTGTCACTTAGTCTTCTCTTCAGTCTTCAGTAGCTCCTTCTTCCATTTTTTTAAGCTGTTTTGAACTTGGATTCATCCTTTGCAAGGGTTAGAAAACGTTCCAAAAGTCCACATACATTCTACAGAACTCTTACAGAAGGTCTATAGAACAGTTACAGTACATTATCAGAGCTACAGTACAATTACAGTACAGAGACAGAGCAGAGACAGAGGCTCTACAGAGGGTCTACAGAGGGTCATCAGAACCTCATAACTCATACTCAAACCATTCCAAACTATCAAAAACTATTCAAGAAGCTTCCAAAAGATCTCAATCTTCATCAATAATCAATCCATGCTTCATACAGAAGACAATCAGAACAAAACAGAAGCTATACAAAGAGTATACAGAACCAATCAGAACCTCAATGTAACATCATAGAGCTTCATATCTCCATTGAGAATCATCATGAACTTTCGAAACATAATCAATATCATCCAAAACACTCTCAAAAACTTCCATTAACAACCATACATCACTCTAAATCCATAAAAAATCAATCATTCAGATCTAAAAAACATATTCATAGAACCCATCAATATAATAAAGAACCCATAATCTTCAACATCATAATCATTCAGACCATAATTTTCAATATCTTCATAGAACCCATCAATATAACAAAGAACACAAAGGAATACACCATCTTTTGAATGGAAATCAATCATATATTATCCTTCTTCAATGTCTTCATAGTTCTCTCTCAATCTCTCATATACAGTTACACTGTTTTGATAGAATTGACTATCTCACACACACACTCTCTCTCTCTTTCTATCAATAATACATCGTATTCTCACTATAATACTCTCATAATAACTCTCAATAATCCTGCTTAGGTCGTGGATGCACCTCCCAAGAGGTATGTCTGATATGAAGAGTCACCAGAGCCACTACAGTGTCTTTTCACAGCTCACTACTGTCACTGTCACTTAGTCTTCTCTTCAGTGTTCAGTAGCTGCTTCTTCCATTTGTTTTAGCTATTTTTAACTTAGATTCATCCTTTCCAAGGGTTAGAAAACTTTCCCAAAGTCACACATACATTCTACAGAACTCTTACAGAAGGTCTACAGAATAGTACCAGAGCAATCACAGTATAGTTACAGTATACAAACAAAGCAGAGACAGAGGCTCTACAAAGGGTCTACAGAGGGTCATTAGAACCTCATAACTCATACTCAAACCATTCCAAACTATCAAAAACTATTCATTAAGCTTCCAAAAGGTCTCAATATTCATCAATAATCAATCCATGCTTCATACAGAAGATAATTAGAACAAAACAGAAGCTAAACAGAGAGTATACAAAACCAATCAGAACCTCAACGTAACATCATAGAGCTTCATATCTCCACTGAGAATCATCATGAACTTCCAAAACATAATCAATATCATCGAAAACACTCTCAAACACTTCCATTAACAACCATACATCACTCTAAATCCATCAAAAATCAATCATTCAGACCTTAAAAACGACAAAAATCAGCCAAAAATTTAGTCTTTTTCCACTCTTAACATAAAAAACATGGAGCCCCAAGAGAAACACAAAGAAAAGGGAATTCTCTTGCAAGAAAATATATCTTGTAACATCAACAAGCTTTTACTTCATTCTTTTGATCATCAAAACAAAGAAAACAGTAATTTTTCACGCAGCATCATAGTAGATATCTCTCACGGATTTGATAGAATCAACCATAATCTTCAACATCTTCATAGAATCCATCAATATAACAAAGAAAACAAAGGAATACACTATCTTTTGAATGGAAATAAATCACATATTATCCTTATTCAATTTCTTCATATTTCTCTCTCAATCTCTCATATACAGTTACATTGTTTTGATAAAATTGACTATCTCTCACTCACTCACTCACACTCTCTCTCTCTCTCTCTCTATATATATATATATATATATATATATCAATAATACATCGTCTCCTCACTACAATACTCTCATAATAACTCTCAATAATACTTCTTAGGTCGTGGATGCACCTCCCAAGAGGTATGTCTGATATGAAGAGTCACAAGAGCCACTACAGTGTCTTTTCATAGCTGACTATTGTCACTGTCACTTAGTCTTCTCTTCAGTCTTCAGCAACTGCTTCTTCCATTTGTTTTAGCTATTTTGAACTTAGATTTATCCTTTCCAAGGGTTAGAAAAATTTCCCAAAGTCACACATACATTCTACACAACTCTTACAGAAGGTCTACAGAACAGTACCAGAGCAGCTATAGTACAGTTATAGTACAGAGATAGAGACTCTACATAGGGTCTACAGAGGGTCATCAGAACCTCATAACTCATAATCAAATCATTTCAAACTATCAAAAAATATTTAATAAGCTTGCAAAAGATCTCAATCTTCATCAATAATCAATCCATGCTTCATATAGAAGACAATTAGAACGAAACAGAAGCTATACAGAGAGTATACATAACCAATTAGAACCTCAACGTAACATCATAGAGCTTCATATCTCCACTGAGAATCATCATGAACTTCCAAAACATAATCAATATCATCCAAAACACTCTCAAACACTTCCATTAACAACCATACATCACTCTAAATCCATCAAAAATCAATCATTCAGACCTCAAAAACGACATTAACAACCATAAAAATCAATATCATCCAAAACACTCTCAAACACTTCCATTAACAACCATACATCGCTCTAAATCCATAAAAAATCAATCATTCAGATCTCCCTTAGGATTTTTTGGTAGGCCGAATCATGGCATGCATCCTTTCTAGCTAGCTCAAGTATAGGGTGTTGAGATTCAGCAATCACACTCACTGACAGCCTCTTTGTATGGAGCTTCAGGGCCAAGGACATGCAGGCTTACCTATCCCATATGCACAGTGGTGCCTACTACAGTTTCCTACTTTCCTCTAAAGCATTGTACTTGCTTCCTTTTCTTAATGCAATGATAGTACTCTTTTCTTTTTAGTGAAGTGTTAGTGTCATTGTCCACATACACAAGATTGTGTTTATGAGTCCAAGTCTCAATCTTGGAACCTAATTCACTTGTGTAACAAACAGTGTCTTTGTCTTCTCCATCATGAGTCCACACTTCTCCTTCCATCCACCATAATTCAGCCATGTCCTAGATCCCGCATGTTTCTCAACATGGTATCAGAGCCCAGTCGGGCATGGCTCAGCTCCGCTTAGCTCTCCTCTGCCCTCTCTCAGCTCATATTAATCTCTGGTCAACTTAGTTTCATCCCATGACTGCATCTCCCAACTCTATCTTCACTTAAGCTTCCATGGCAGCCATAGCCAGCAGCACCCTGTCAGATTGAGCCGCTTATATCTCACTCCACAGGTCAAATCTCTTGGAGCTTCCTTCTGGAAAAGTGTTTCCCAACTCATAAAGCTTCCCCTGTATCACATCAATCCATGACATTTGGCTATCTAAAGCTCAGCATTGTGAAAATTCCCAGTCACTGCCATAGTCTTCAAGTGTGACCTGCAGGACATACCCTCCATGGAGCCTTCATATCTCTCTCTGTAGAGCATATCTTCATGAACTCTCTTCTAGACATATCTTCCTCTACTTAGGGCGCTCCCTCTTGGCACAAAAATTGACCACATTGGTGATCTACAGCCCTGGCATTGTAGAAATTCGTGGCTGTTGACGAAATCTACGTCTGATCTGTTCGTCCACTCCACGCGCGCCATACATGCGGTGATCTTGACGAGGAGGATAGGGCTTTTGAAGAGCTTGAAGTAAGCTTGATTTCCATAAAAAAAAGTTTTGGAAATGATCAACCATAGCTCCTGCAATCTGCAAAAAACCAGGCCCCTATCTGAAACCCTAAACTGTCAGCCATAGCCAAAATCTCTCAAGCTTCTTTTTTCCTCATTTTTCTCACTCCTAACACTAAACCAAGCTAAATCCCACTCTAATCCAGTGACCCAGCATCAAATCAAGGAGGGGAAGGACCTAAGAAGATTGAAGAACGACTGAACGATCCCGAACAAGAAGAATCAAGCTCAACATCAACACTGACATAGTGTGCTTTCACACTGTCATTAACTGTGTCTCTTGACACATTGCAATCTGCTCTTCTACTGATAAAATCTCAGAATTCTGGAGTTGATTTTCTGCTTCAGTCATCCAACATGGGAAAAGACTCTCCAAATGCTCGGTTCAAGGGAGTCGGGTTCTACACTTGGCAAACCCGCATCAAGCTCATCCTGATGAAGAAGGATCTTTGGGCCATCACAAATGGCAAAGAGAAGAAACCTTGAGATGCAGACCTTGCAGTTACTTGGCAGAAGAATGATGACAAGGCACAAGCCATCATCAAACTGGAATTGGACGACAACTACATCCATCATGTGGATGCCTGTGACACGTCCCATGACACTTGGGATAAATTGGATACCCTATTTGGTGCACAGTCAAAGTCATCTAAGTATGGTCTATTAATTGAATTTTTCAGACTTGATATGAAGCCTCATACATCCCTGGCATCCCATCTGAACTACATGGAAAGCCTGCTTACTCAACTTGCAGGAATAAAGCTAAAAATGAATGAAGATGTCTGTATTGGTGTCTTGTTAAAAAGTTTGCCTCTTGCCTATGATAATGTATCAACCACTCTAACCAACATGCCTGATCCTCAACTTGTTCATATTAAAGCCTCTCTACTAGAAGAAGAAAAGAAACTTAAAAGCAAAGAAGAGCCCAGCACTTCAAAGGATGAACAAATGTTATATGTAAACAACAGATACAAAGGTAAAAAGGAACCGCTCTTCTGTGACTTCTGCAAAAGGACCGGACATACTGAGAAGTTCTGTCATGCTAGGAAGAGGTCCCAAAAGGCCTATCTTGCAGCTGTGAAAGAAGAAGAAGACCATGGACCAAAAGATGAAGATGAAGATGAAGATGAAGACCACCAGGATCGGAAGGACAAGACTCATCAGTCCTTCTACTCTCATTACTCTAATAGACTGTTTTAAAAGCCTTGTATTTCCTTGCCCTAATGCTTCTTGTCATAAGCCTTGTAAACTCCTCATGTAACTTGGCATTACAGTCCATGTACACTTTGTGAGTCCCCTGTTACAGCCGCTGGATGTCCATCATGTTTTGGTGCCCACACTTAGCCTTTTCTGCGACAGCCTCTGGTGTCTACCATGTTTGTGGTGTGCCCACACTTTGCAGGTGGTTCTCATTACAGCCTCTACACACTTTGTGCCTTTCTAGTTGTGATTGAGGAGGGGTGTTGAGATTTAGCAATCACACTCACTGACAGCCTCTTTGTATGGAGCTTCAGGGCCAAGCATATGCAGGCTTACCTATCCCATATGCACAGTGGTGCCTACTGCAGTTTCCTACTTTCCTATAAAGCATTGTGCTTGCTTCCTTTTCTTAATGCAATGATAGTACTCTTTTCTTTTCAGTGAAGTGTCAGTGTCATTGTCCACATACACAAGATTGTGTTTATGAGTCCAAGTCTCAATCTTGGAACCTAATTCACTTGTGTAACAAACACTGTCTTTGTCTTCTCCGTCATGAGCCCACACTTCTCCTTCCATCCACCATAACTCAGCCATGTCCTAGCTCCCACATGTTTCTCAACATAGGGTTGTTTGGCATAGATACTTTTGTAGCCAGAGATCTGGCTATTGATGGATTTTACAAGAGTAGGGAATTAAGGAATGCCTTGTGACTTAGTGCATTGACAACTACATTCTCTTTTCTTGGTCGGTACTTGATTTCAACGTCATGTTCCTCCAACACTTCAATCCACTGACGTTGCCTCATGTTGAGCTCGTTCTGGGTAAAGATCCATTTGAGACTCTTATGGTCGGTTACTAGAGTAAACTTGTTACCCAACAAGTAGTGTCTCCAAAGCTTTAGAGCATGGATGATAGCTAGCAATTCCAGATCATGCGTAGCATAATTCTTTTCATGACTCTTCGATTTCATTGAAGAGTATGCTACTGGATGACCTTCCTGCATGAGTACACACCCCAAGGCAAGTATGCTAGCATCAGTTACTATCTCAAAATCTTTATTGAGGTTTGGAAGTTTTAGAATAGGTGCTGATACCAAACTTTGCTTCAATCTATCGAAGCTATTTTGTTCAGGAGTTGACCATGCAATGGAAGTTTGCTTCTTCAGTAAGTCCGTCAGGGGTGCTGCAATCAAAGCATAGTTTTTGATGAAGACCCTATACCATCCTATGAATCCAAGGAAGTTGCGTATTTCCTTGACAGATGTTGGTATTGGCCATTCAAGCACATCTCTGACCTTGGCTAGGTCCACTGAGATTCCTTCCGCTGATACTATGAATCCCAGGTATTCAATCTAATGTTTGAAGAATGCACACTTCTTCATCTTAGCATACAGCTTATGCGCCCTCATTGTCTCAAGGACCATCCGAAGTTAGGGTGCATGATCTTCTTCATATTTAGAATAGACTAAAGTGTCGTCGAAGAAGACAAGCACGAAATCATCAAGATATGGCCTAATGATATCCTGCATTAACCTATTGAAGGTGGCACATGCATTCATAAGTCCGAATGACATAACTAGAAACTCAAAGTGTCCATATCTTGTATTGAAGGCCGTCTTGGGGATATCTTCTTCCCTGATCCTTATCTGATAATAACGCGACCTGAGATCAATCTTGGAGAAGATCTTTGTACCCTGAAGACGATCAAGAAGCTCATCTATTCTAGGAATAGGGTACTTGTTCTTAACCGTTGATTGATTTAATCCTCCGTAAACCAATACATAGTCGAAGTGTCCCATCTTTCTTTTTCTAGAATAGTACTGGATCTCCCCATGGTGAACTACTAGGCCGGATGTAGCCCTGATCTAGTAGTTGCTTGAGTTGTTTCTTCAAGTCAATTACCTCTGGTATGGACATTCTATAAGGTCTCTTTGCAACTGGCGCAGCTCCATGTACTAACCTAATCTCATGATCCACTTCTCTTTGAGGTAGGAGTTCTATCAACTCTTCAGGGAATACGTCCACGTATTCATTTAGCCAAGAAGGTCCTTCATTAGACTCTTGCTTCTGATCTAACTTGTTGAGTTTGATCAAGTAGACAGGTAATCCTTTTCTGACTCCTTTTATGATCCAAGATACTTTGGCCAATTAGATTCTTGGCACTCCAGCCTCACCTTGAGTTGTGACTAATTCCCTTTCAGAGTTTCGAAAGAAAACTTGACCCTTTCCACAATGAATGTGGGCGTCGTTAGGCTTAAGCCAATCCATTCCAAGTAGACACTCATGGATTCCTAAATTCATGGCTCTGAATTGGACCGAAGTCTTCTTTCCTCCCAGAAAGAATTCCACCTTAGCAGTTTGCCTGGTACAAGTAACCTCACGACCATTTGCCAATTCCACAAGCAAGGTAGGTGCTTCTACTGTGGCTATTCCTAATCTTTTTGCACAAGCTGATGAGATAAAGAAATGTGTATTGCCACAATCAGTCAAGGTCTTGAAGCTTTTACCTTGATAGTCCGACGGTGTCTGAATCACCGAGAACTGGTGATTCGGGCCTTTCTTGTATAGAGTGGCATGGACTGTCGCCCTTTAAACCCTCCTTCCATGGTCGGATCTTCTTCTTCTTCTTCTTCTTCTTACAATTGCTTATTGGCAACGCAGGCGGTTCTTCCTCTGCCTCGGGTATTGGCTCCTTGACCACAGCCCATTCCTTGGAAAGGTACTTGGCGGTGTCCCCTACCAAGCTTGGGACATTGCCTCTTGGAGTGACCGGGTTCGTTGCAGTGGAAACAACGGAGGCTTCGGCCATTGCTTTGAGTAGGAACAAAGTTTCTGACATTGTTAGTCCTTTCTTTCTTTATTTGCCCCTGATTATGACCTTGAACTCTTTTCATTTGAGGTTTGAATGCTCCTCTGTTCGGGTCATTATAAGACCAAGCTTTGTTACCCCTTGTTCTAGACTACACCTCCTGAATTATAGGTGCCGCTCGAATGAGTGCGTCCTGAAGATCTGATGGACACATACATTCGAGACGGGTACTGACTGGTGGATTTAAACCCGCACAAAATTTGGACACCTACCCTGTCATGTCCATCTGCGGTGCATACTTAGGAAGTGAGACAAATTTAGAATAGTATGCATCAAGCGTGAGCCCCAGCTATTTTAGCTCGTAGAACTCATTCATTTTCTGCGTGCGATAAGCAGGTGGTAAATATCTTCCTTGCACAGCTTTCTTCAGCTTCTCCCATGTAATAGATCCCTTTGCGATCCCTTGATCCCTGCACCATTGCTTCCACCAAAGCCTGGCTTCGCCAGTGAGCTTTAACTTAGTGAGCATAGCCTGATTGGCAGGTGCAGTACCGGCTGCTTCGAAGTAATCCTCCATGGATTCAATCCAAATTTCAACGTCCGCTTGGATGGACCTGCCTCTCCCGTCAAAATCGAGTGGCTTAATCTGCTTGAGAAGGAACTTCTTCTCCTGGAATACAGCAGTACTTGACGTAGGAGGAGAATTAGGAACCTGTACCTCGGGTTGTGCCTGGATAAAGGTTTCTTAACATTATTATATGATAATCGTTATTGATTTATATTACATCTTCAATTCTACTATCATGTAAGCAATGTAGCTACTTAACTTTTTATCAATTCTCATGCACAATCAAACATTGATAAAAAGAAGTCTTATTTGTATTTATATGGGCATAGCCCTTTCAGAATAGAACATTTCTTGCGATGATAAGCCAACTATTACATTTAGTTTGGGGAGAACAATGTTGTATTATATTTATCTACAGGAACTGTATAGTAGTATGGTTTCGGGTCATGGATTTTCAGGAATCGGTAAATCATTGGAAGTTCAGGATATCCTTTCCGTTGGAATCCATTCTTCTCATGGTGGCCCAACACTTTAATCCTGTCGGCGGGGATTACACGGGTTACTTCCTCATATACATATGAGTTCATCTCAACCCTCCGACCTCGAATATGTAAAGTTGAGTTTACGTGAGCTTCCACAAAAATGAACAGCTTCATGACTTTCACATCTTCCAACCACTTGATCCTTTTTAAGTTGGTTTGTAGGTAACCAAACTGGTGGTGGGCGGCTATATAGTACATTCCTGAAGCACCCATCCATATTTGTTCCATGTACAAAGGTGATGGATTATAGATCTGTTCTAGGATGTTCATCATCTCAACCCTTTGTCGATAATGCGGAGAATGCATTGCAATCATAAACATGATTCGAAATACTAAGAACTTGTTCCATGCTTCGTAATTCTACAAGACAGCATTGAAGGTAAGGAAATGTTTGGACAGCAATATTTGCTTTACTTCATCTTATTAAGATTTCATAAAAACAATTCCGTTGTTGGTCAGCTCTGATACCAACTGTAACGTGTCCACTTGTATTTTCAGGACACGTCTTAGCAGTCCATTGGAAAAGATGTCTAGAAAGCTCCACCCGGCACTTCAATGGAATGTTACAGGGTTTGCAATCCAGGGCTTTTCGCGTCTGCCACGTAGCGGAAGTATTCCGGCCATTTCCACTCAGAATTGACCTGAATTAGGGTTTTCCTGATTGGTCATTTCCTAACAGCAACTAGCGTCAGACCCAAGCGAACTACTTTACGCAGAAACGCCAGGTCCGAAGCTGATTCACGTTGCACTTGGTTCAAGGAGAATGGGAAACAAGAGGGATGCAAAGCTCAACCTCTTTGCCATAAGGCATAGTTACATTCTGTTCCCCTAAAACACCGTAAATCGGGTTCAAATATAACTCTAGGTCAACGCTCTTGTTGTTCGTGTTCTTTGACGATCTTCTAGCTGTCCATTGTGATTTGAGAAAAGTTCCCAGCCAACTGGGACTACCCATCCAGACCTATGGCCCATCCTCCGCACTTTCCTCGGATTGTTTTAGTTATTTAATTACCTAACACATTAGTTGGACATGTAACAACCAGCTTATTTAATTAACCCGTTAGGCACTGGTTCTTTCACGTAATCTTATCACTTGACATAGAAAAACAATATCAAACAAGTTACTTATTAACAAGTTATCATATTTATCTTTGAAATACAAAGAGTCCAGCCCGTAGGCTTATCCACAATCGACCCGAAGACTATCCAGCAATCCACAGGGATCACTAATCCAAGTTTCCGCCCGTAGACTAGTATGCGGGCCTCGAGATCCAATCTCGAGTCACGTTAGGCTCTTGTGCAGGACCCGGAAGGCGAGGGATTTACGGCCAGAGTCCCCCCTGGCACCTAAGCATCCTCCTGCTCCAAGTAGCGCTCAATGAAGAGACCTCTCGCAGCGGGTTCGATCTACTTTCCTAACGCGGTCAACAACCCCCTTGGTTAGGGTTAGGTAGGCAATCGGGGGTAACTGAAGTTGCCTCTCCCTTTAGGCCTTCAACCCAAAGTATAGATATCCATTTATCTTTTAATTCATTGATCAAACAAAGCCAAATAGTGCTCTAAAATCTGTAGCAAGCACAAACATTTCCATTGATCGTTTTTGTTGTTGGAAAACTGCTAAGGAATGAATCCTTCCTTTTGAATGCATCCAACACTCCATCCGGGATGACTTGCAACTTGGCAAGATTCCCTATATCTTGAGTTAGGGTGTACCCTATTAACCCGTCTTGGTCAAACCTTAAGCTCATCATTTATTTCAATTTATCAGATGGTCTTTAGTTTCCAATTAATCGTGCTTACTCAAGAAGGATACTAAAGTATTCATCCTCTTGCAAGATGACTTGCGTAAGGATCCGCCAACCTTATTGCAAGAATTTGGCCATTCTCTTGTGATCCAATCACAAGATCATATGACTCCGCACTTGCTACGCAAGCGTCGCATCGAACTATGAGACAATGCAGTCACGAAACAATCTGTTTCAGGTTACTAGGCTGGCGTCGTTAGACCTAGGGTTTCCAAGTTTCATCTTGTGAGATTCTTAGGGACAAACCCTAGCTCACTTTACGATTACATTTCACTGTCCCTACATTCAGTGAATGTGGGCAAGTATTTAAGGTATAGGCGTTTCTTGGAATTTAACTTATTCCGAACGCGTACTCTGCGGTTTAGGTGTTTTAGGTTTATGCCAATTTGGTTAACTCTAGAAGATAATTTCGAGATTACTTCCACATGATTCGTTGACTATGCGTAAATTGATTTTTTTAACCCTAACTTATCGGTTTGAGGTCAGGCATAGGTTAGGTTAATTTCAACTAATCTTCCCTTTTCTTTGCGAATAAAATTCATGCTAAATAAGCAACCTTTTTCTTGTTAATTTATGCAGTTAACAACGATAATTTCATAGAGTTTATACATCATAAGAATCGTTTCATGCTTTGCACTTTCCATGATGATTCATTGCCATATGGGTTAATAGTGCGAGATGCAATTTATACTTCTAGGCTTAAGCGAAGTATACTATTTTAACGGATAATAATCTAGTCTTACAATTCATTTCAATGCATAAGCTATTTACTAGAAATGCATTTATACTTTCTTAATTTGCATGTTTCATTTAAAAGTATTGATGACTAAGTTCCTTCGTTGTGAACAACGAGGACGAAAATATATCCTATTTCTAATAATTAACCTTGCATGATTGAATTACAACAATATCAAATAAAAATTAGGAAGGAAAACCTAGGCTTGGGGTGAGATGTCCACATGGATGCCCGGAGATGACCCTCCCATGGCTATGCCTTGGACTTTCTTAGGAGGCATCGCAATTGTAGTCTTTTAGACATGGGAGTAGCTTTACAACTCCTCTTTGGAATTCCACCGTCGCTCCCTTGCACCGTCCGTCAAAAGTAGTTTTAGAAGGCTCCCTCCTTCAAGTAGGGATTTCGAACGAAGGGGTGTTTCAAAATATTTTGCCGATAAGACCCATTAAAGCCTTGGGAGGGGCTTAATGGTGTTATAATGGCTCGCACAACTGGGAAATAAATAAAGTGTGGAATCCCTTACGAGGGTTTTTGAGTTGGAAAGGGAGGTGTTAAAAAGAAAAAAACCTTCAACACTCTTCTTCTCTTTTACGAGTGGGGAAAAAAAACAAAGGCCCAAAGGTATTTTGCATAGGGCAAGGAACGGCCTAAGGGGTTTAACCACGGGGGGGGGGGGGGGGGAATGGGGAGTAATCCCTAAGTCCAAGGGAAAGGGCTTAAGGAAATTTATAAAGCACAGGGTTTTCAAAGCCTACGGGAAGCATGGGAAGGCTAAGGGGAAAAAGGGTTTATGAGCTTTAAACATGAGGGGGGGGGGGGGTTTCAATATGTCACAAGGAAGGGAGATAAGGGATTTTACACACCTAGGGGGGGGGTTTCAATATCCATAGAAAAGGGGGCTTAAGGAAAGGGGGGCTAAGTGAACTTTAAAAGAACGGGGGGAAAAGGGTGGTTTTCCAACATTCATGGGAAAGGGCCAAGGGCTTGTGAGGGTTTTAAACATGCCGGGGGAGGGGGGGGGGTGATAAACGCAAAAGAAAGGGGGCTTAAAAGGATTTTAAAACCCGGGGGAGGGGATTTGATGAGGCACAGGAAGGGGGCTTAAGAAGGCCCTCCCCTTGGAAGCTTCTAAGCTTCCAGAGCTTTCCATGTGGGGGGGGTAATAGGGCCGTCTATCGATGGCGATAGACAGTTGGGGGTGCGGCAATTCCACATCCGTAGGGCGCCAGCCTCCCTTCGTCCTTCTTCAGGCAGGAGCAGCTTCACCAGGTCCTCCCAACTTAAAAGCCTTTCTCTCTCTCCCTCACCATTTCAGAATGGCGGTCCTCCCTTCATCTTTTGTCTCCCGTACCGCCGTTCCTGGCAGCAGCCCCCTTCGCTTAAATAGGGGAGGGGAGGGATCCTCCCTCTCCTTCGTGTCAGCATGTATGGTTGTATTACTTCGCGAGCTCCACCGAGGAGCTTCCGCGTCCCTTCTATTCCCCTCCCCTTCCAGCACAACAGTCGGCTGGGGAGGGAAATTTTTTTTTTGCATTATCCATAAGAAAAATGTTATATATTTATCCTCAAGAGGTAGTTTACGCGAACGTTACATTCTCTCCCCCTTAGAGGAATCGAGATGTCCTCATCTCGAGATAAACTAGGGATATTGGTGGTTGAGAGTACCTTCATCTACCCAAGTGGCATCCTCTTTGGGATAATCTTTCCACTGGATGAGGCATTCTCTCAAGGTTCTGGATCTTAACTGTCTCTCCCTAACATCTAAGATCATGTCAAGCCTTAGTTCAAGGACTCCTTGACTAGGCATTACAACTTGTTGATCATCAAGTACATGGTTAGGGTTAGGTACATACTTTTTCAATAAGCTGATATGGAATACATTGTGAACCCTTAGGTTCTCTAGGAGTTGCAGTTTATAAGCATTAGGTCTTAGGCACTTGAGGATCTTGTACGGTCCACAATACCTTGGACTTAGCTTCTTGCAATCTCCTAAGGATAGGGAACTCTTTTTAGGCTATACACGAATGAAGACCATGTCTCCTTCTTCGAAGACTCTATCTTGATACTTCAAATCCGCGTATGCCTTTTGTCTATCCTTGGCCACTTGGATATTCTGTCTTATTGAATTTATTTAGTCATCCATCTCTTCCAACATATGCCTTGAAGCTTCAACCCTTAAGGTTGGATCTCAAAAGTTTAGGGGACTTCGACAGTCATGACCATACAATGCTTGGAAAGGGGTCATCTGAATGCTTTGTTGGTTAGAAGCATTGTAGGCAAATTCAACCAAAGGCAAGCATTGAATCCACCTCTTCGGCTCACGACAGCAGTATGCCCTTAGCATATCCTCCATGACTTGATTTACTCGCTCTGTTTGGCCATCTATTTGGGGATGGTAAGCGGTGCTAAAGCAGAGTTGAGTCCCAATAGCTTCAAAGATAGCTCTCCAAAAGTGTGACGTGAAGAGAGAATCACGATCACTAATGATTCTTCTAGGTAAACCATGTAGCTTGAATATCTCCTTGATAAACAATCTTGCAATGTCTGAGGCTTTATAGTTTGTCTTTATTGGAATAAGATGTGCAACCTTAGTAAGCATGTCAACCACAACCATGATGGAGTTGTATCCTCCCTGGACTTGGGGTAGGCCTACAACAAAATCCATACTGATGAACTCCCATTTCATTTGGGGAATGTCGAGCGGTTGTATTTTCCCTAGCATCTTGACATGTTTGGCTTTGATACGTTAACAAGACAAACACTCGGTGACATATTTGAGAACTTCACCTTTGAGCCTCTCCCAATGGTAGCTCTTCCTGACTGCATTAAGAGTCTTGGCATAGCCTAGATGTCCTGCGAAAGGGGAATCATGAGCTTCCCACAATATCTTCTGCTTAAGTGATTGGCTTGCTGGTATACACAAACTTGTTCTATAGTAGACAATGCCAATATTGATAGAAAATTCATGATACTTAGCATGCAACTTTTGATTCTGATCCTTGATAGAGATCTCCCTTAGCATTGTTTGGTAGGCCGGATCATGGCATGCATCCTCTCTAGCTAGCTCAAGTATAGGGTTGTTTGGCATAGATACTTTTGTAACTAGAGATCTGGCTGTTGATGGATTTTGCAAGATTAGGGAATTAAGGAATGCCTTGCGACTAAGTGCATCCGCAACTACATTCTCTTTTCCTGGTTGGTACTTGATTTCAAAGTCATATTCCTCCAACACTTCAATCCACCGACGTTGCCTCATGTTGAGCTCGTTCTGGGTAAAGATCCATTTGAGACTCTTATGGTCGGTTACTAGAGTAAACTTGTTACGCAAGAGGTAGTGTCTCCAAAGCTTTAGAGCATGGATGACAGCTAGCAATTCCAGATCATGCGTAGCATAATTCTTTTCATGACTCTTCAATTTCGTTGAAGAGTATGCCACTCGATGACCTTCCTACATGAGTACACACCCCAAGGCAAGTATGCTAGCATCAAATACTACCTCAAACTCTTTATTGAGGTCTGGAAGTTTTATAATAGGTGCTGATACCAAACTTTTCTTCAATCTGTCGAAGCTATTTTGTTCGGGAGTTGACCATGTAATGGAAGTTTGCTTCTTTAGTAAGTCCGTCAGGGGTGCTACAATCAAAGCATAGTTTTTGATGAAGACCATATACCATCCTGTCAATCCAAGGAAGCTGCGTATTTCCTTGATAGATGTTGGTATTGGCCATTCAAGCACATCTCTGACCTTGGCTAGGTCCATTGAGATTCCTTCCGCTGATACTATGAATCCCAGGTATTCAATCTGACGTTTGAAGAATGCACACTTCTTCATCTTAGCATACAGCTTATGTGTCCTCATTGTTTCAGGGACCATTCGAAGTTGGGGTTCATGATCTTTCTCATATTTAGAATAGACTAAAGTGTCGCCAAAGAAGACAAGCACGAAATCATTAAGATATGGCCTAAAGATATCCTGCATTAACCTATTGAAGGTGGCACATGCATTCGTAAGTCCGAATGACATAACTAGAAACTCAAAGTGCCCATATCTTGTATTGAAGGCCGTCTTGGGGATATCTTCTTCCTTGATCCTTATCTGATAATAACCTGACCTGAGATCAATCTTGAAGAAGATCTTTGCACCCTGAAGACGATCAAGAAGCTCATCTATTCTAGGAATAGGGTACTTGTTCTTAACCGTTGATTGATTCAATCCTCGGTAATCAATACATAGTCGAAGTGTCCCATCTTTCTTTTTCTGGAATAGTACTGGAGCTCCCCATGGTGAACTACTAGGCCGGATGTAGCCTTGATCTAGTAGTTGCTTGAGTTGTTCCTTCAACTCAATTGCTTCTGATATGGACATTCTATAAGGTCTCTTTGCAATTGGTGTAGCTCCAGGTACTAACCTAATCTCATGATCCACTTCTCTTTGAGGCGGGAGTTCTGTCAACTCTTCAGGGAATACATCCGTGTATTCCTTTAGCCAAGAAGGCCCTTCATTAGACTCTTGCTTCTGATCTAACTTGTTGAGTTTGATCAAGTAGACAGGTAATCCTTTTCTGACTCCTTTTATGATCCGAGATACTTTGGCCAATTAGATTCTTGGCACTCCAGCCTCAGCTTGAGTTGTGACTAATTCCCTTTCAGAGTTTCGAAAGGAAACTTGACCCTTTCCACAATGAATGTGGGCGTCGTTAGACTTAAGCCAATCCATTCCAAGTAGACACTCATGGACTCCTAGATTCATGACTCTGAATTGGACCAGAGTCTTCTTTCATCCCAGAAAGAATTCCACCTTAGCAGTTTGCCTGGTACAAGTAACCTCACGACCATTTGCCAATTCCACAAGCAAGGTAGGTGCTTCTACTATGGCTATTCCTAATCTTTTTGCACAAGCTGGTGAGATAAAGGAATGTGTACTGCCACAATCAATCAAGGTCTTGAAGCTTTTACCTTGATAGTCCGACAGTGTCTGAATCACTGAGAACTGGTGATTTGGGCCTTTCTTGTATAGAGCGGCATGGACTATCGCCCTTTCAAACCCTGCTTCCATGGTCGGATCTTCTTCTTCTTCTTCTTTGCACAATTGCCTATTGGCAGTGCAGGCGGTTCTTCCTCTGCCTCGGGTAGCGACTCCTTGACCACGGCCCATTCCTTGGAAATGTACTTGGCGGTGTCCCCCACCAAGCTTGGGACATTGCCTCTTGAAGTGACTGGGTTCTTTGTAGTGGAAACAATGGAGGCTTCGGCCATTGCTTTGAGTAGGAACAAGGTTTTTGACATTGTTAGTCCTTGCTTTCTTTCTTTGCCCCTGATTATGACCTTGAACTCTCTTCATTTGAGGTCTGAATGCTCCTCTATTCGGGTCATTATAAGACCAAGCTTTGTTACCCCTTGGTCTAGACTACACCTCTTAAATTATAGGTGCCACTCGAATGAGTGTGTCCTGAAGATCTGATGGACGCATAGATTCGAGATGGGTATTGACTGGTGGATTAAAACCTGCAAAAAATTTGGACACCTACTCTATCATGTCCATCTGCGATGCATACTTAAGAAGTGAGAGAAATTTAGAATAGTATGCATCAAGCGTGAGCCCCAGCTGTTTTAGCTCGTAGAACTCATTCATTTTCTGCGTGCGATAAGCAGGTGGTAAATATCTTCCTTGCACAACTTTCTTCAGCTTCTCCCATGTAACAGATCCCTTTGCGATCCGTTGATCCCTGCACCATTGCTTCCACCAAAGCCTGGCTTCACCAGTGAGCTTTAACTTAGCGAGCATAGCCTGATTGGCAGGTGCAGTACCGGCTGCTTCGAAGTAATCCTCCATGGATTCAATCCAAATTTCAACGTCCGCTTGGATGGACCTGCCTCTTGTTAGATATGATCAATGCCCCACCCTCATTAGGTGCTACCAATGATCCATGGTGCTCAAAGTTGTAAGGCCCCCATTATGAGGAGAAGCCAAGTGTGAGCCCGGACATTGGTGGAGTCCTGACTTGTATATCAGATGAGGTCTATGTGACCGGATGGCAAAAAGGTGACCATTGTGGGTCTAATCTTTGGGTTAGACGGAGAGGTTAAGTTGGTAGCAACTCGAGGCACATTGTATTGAGTTGCGTGGTAAGGGAGTTAAAAGGGGCCCCTATTGTGGGGTCCGGGGGCCGCGGAAGCGGCCCCTGGCTCGTGGGTCCCACGGCCCGATGATAAAGGGAATATTCCCTGGAATATTCCCTGGCCAACTAGTGGAGGCTCATATGGTAGGTCGGTCAATAGGCCGACCTAACGACCTTCGCGGGCTATAAAAGCTAAACCCCTTCGCAGTCATCACTCACTCATCTTTCACCCAGTCAGAGTTGTTGTTCCAGCTAGCCTTAAGCTCTTCACCTATCTTCTGTCTAGATCGCCATCTAAGCTTCACACAGTGGAAGCGCACGGGTGGACAGAGCCATCTTTGTATCAGTTGTTTGGAGTTAAAGAATTTACCGATTCCTCTCTTATCTGTTGTGTACTCTCTATCTCTTTCTCAGATTCTATTCGCTGCGCCGTGTAATATTTTACATGGTATCAGAACCCAGGGGGCTCTAGAGATCGGAGAGCGTGCAAGAGGCAAAGGCTTCAACAGCAAAGAGAAACGATGTCGACTCCGGGAAGCAGTTCTAGCGCATCAGGAAGCGGTGTAGGAGGTGGTGCTGCTGTACCGGCTATTCAAACACTGAGGATTCATCCACCAACCTTCAGCGAAGGCAAGTTAGATGGTACAAACTATACCTTGTGGAAGTTCAAAATTACAACTATCCTTGATTCTTATGAGCTTCTGGAGACTGTGCTGGGGACTGATGCAGAACCACAGCCTACCCCCGACCCATCAAATCCTAGTGTGATGATTCCTCCGAATGCAGATCTTCTACGAGCTTGGAAACAAAGGAATGCAGATGCATTGTGTGCCTTAGTTACAAGCTGTTCTGACAATGTTTTGACTCTGATTCAGCATACAACCAAAGCGTCAGAGGCTTGGAATGTACTAAGGAGTCAGTATGAAACACGAAACCAAACAAGGATTCAAAACTTGGAGAATCAACTAGCAGCGGAGAAGTTTGCTGAAGGAGAGACGGTTGAAGCATTCATCACTCGGATTAAGAATCTGCGCGACCAGATGGCTGGCGCTGGGATACAAAAGACTAGCGAAGAGCTAGCTCGGAGGTGTCTTCGGATTTGTCCACAAAAGTTTGATGGACTAGTAACTGCCCTTAATACTCAGGTGAGACCTCAAGCTTTGACTTTTGAGGAGTTTTGTGCATTATTAATGGAGGAGGAGTTGAGGCTAAAAGCCCGAGAAGGAAGCAACAATGGAGATGCTGCATTCTCTGCCAATGCAAAAGGCAAAGGTGTTTCCTCCACCAAAAATGATGGTGACAAAAAGAAGAAGGGTGGCAAGAAGAAGTTTCAAGGAGAGTGCTTCTACTGCAAGAAGAAAGGACATGCAATTGCAGATTGTCGTGTCAAGAAGGCAGATGAAAAGAATGGTACCCTTAAAAGTAAAGGGAAAGAGACAGCCAATACGGCTGAAGCAGAGTTGGAATTATTCATGGCGACCATTGAGGAAGTGTGCTCCTCGACGCAAGAAGAATCTACCACTGACTCATGGGTGTTGGATAGTGGGGCCTCCCGTCACATGACCAACAAGAAAGGTCTATACAGTTCTATGCAGCCTCTACAAGAATTCATCACTGTGACGGTTGGAAATGATGCTAAATGCCCTGCTGCGGGCACAGGTACTATTTCTTTTGTTGCTGCAAATGGTGAAGTCAAAAAGCTTTCAAATGTGTTGTATGTTCCTGAAATCAGGAGAAATCTCTTATCAGTTGCTGCCATAACTGATCTTGGTCATGAAGTGAGGTTCAAGAAGACAGGTGCAGAAATTATTGATAGTGCTGGCACAATTGTTGGCAAAGGAGAAAGAAGGAACAACCTGTATGAGCTAAGTGCTCTTACAGCCACCGCTGGAGTGGGCACAGGCATGAAAGGTTTGGACACATCGGATTTGCAGTATTGAAGGAGATGCAAAAGCAAGGTATGGTTGCTCACCTACCTACAATAACTGAATTGAAGGAACCATGTGAAGCTTGTATGATGGGCAAGCAACAGAGAAAGGCATTTCCACAAGAAAGCAAGAATAGAGCACAGGCTCCTCTAGAGTTGGTGCATGCTGACTTGTGTGGTAAGATGCCTACACAGGCCTTGGGGGGATCTTCTTATTTTATGTTGATTGTCGACGACTACAGTAGGAAGATGTGGGTGTACTTCCTTCGTGATAAGGCTCAAGCTTTTGGTAAGTTTAAAGAATGGCTAATACTTGTTGAGAATGAAACAGGGAAAAGTGTGAAGAAATTTAGAACAGATGGTGGTGGTGAGTTCAACTCAAAGGAGTTTGAAGGCTTTTGCAAGAGCAAAGGGATCAAGCGTCAATTGACGACGCCTCACACACCCCAGCAGAACGGTATTGTGGAACGCAGGAATTGCACCATTGTGGAGATGGCAAGATGCATGCTAAAGGGCAAGGGATTGCCTAACCATTTTTGGGCTGAAGCTGTTAATACTGCAGTCTACATTCTAAATCGGAGCTATACAAAGGCTCTCAAGGGAAAAACACCTCATGAGGCTTACACTGGTAAGAAACCATCTGTCTCACATTTCAGAATTTTTGGATGTGAATGTTATGCACATGTTCCAGATGAGAAGAGAAACAAGTTACAACCAAAAAGCAGAAAATGTATCTTCTTGGGTTATAGTGATGAGCAGAAGGCTTACAAATTATATGACCAAGAGGCAAAGAAGATCATCGCGAGCCGTGATGTGGTGTTCAAGGAGGAGCCGCATACAGTGGAGGAGGAGAAGGCAAGTTCTTCCACTTTATCATCAAGCGAAGAAGTAGTCCACTATGAACCTGTCTCGAGAGCTATCCCTATCCTTAAGGAGGAGGAAGCATCATCTTCAGATGATGAGGAAAAAGTTCACCAACCTGACATCACCCCACCGGAAAAGCCATTGCCACGCTGGGTGAAGCAGCTTTATGACCACAATAATCCTATGCCTGCATCTGTTGAGGAGAAGGCAAACGGACCAAGGAGGTCTCAGAGAATAGAGGAGCAAAGGAGGGCTTCTGCTCACATAGTCAATATGGCCTTGATGGTTGAGATTATGAGAGAAGTAAAGGAGCCAACTGACTTAGAAGAAGCACTTGCAGATCCATCATGGAAGGCTGCTATGCAGGTGGAGTATGACAGCATAATGAAGAATGACACTTGGGAGCTAGTGGATCGACCAGCAAAGCGGAAGGTTATTGGCACCAAGTGGATCTGGAAGGTAAAGTACAAGGCTGATGGTACCTTAGAAAAGTACAAAGCTAGACTGGTTGCCCAAGGATTTTCACAAGTTGAAGGGTTTGATTTTCAAGAGTCATTTGCCCCAACTGCCAGAATGACCACTATTCGCACGATACTTGCAGTGGCTGCCCACAAGAATTGGCCAGTGTAACAAATGGATGTTAAGTCAGCGTTCTTGAATGGTGACCTCAAGGAGGAGGTGTACGTGGCTCAGCCACTGAGGCCCCCCATTCTGAGAACAAAGTGTGTAAACTGAAGAAGGCATTGTATGGGCTGAAACAAGCCCCCAGAGCATGGTACCAACGGATAGCTATGTTCTTTTTAAACCTAAACTTCAAAAGATGTGCCTCAGATGCTAACTTGTATGTTTACAGGGATGGTAAAAAGTCTGTAGTGATTGTCCTATATGTGGACGACCTTCTTATTACAGGTGACTATGAAGATATGATCAACCAAACTCGAAAGGCTTTGAGTTCTGAGTTTGAAATGACAGACTTGGGCTTGCTGCACTATTGTTTGGGGATTGAAGTCTGGCAAGAGCCAGGAAAGATCTTCATCTCTCAGAAGAAGTATGCATGGGAGATCTTGAAGGCATTTGGCATGACCGAGTGCAAGGAGATAGCTACACCTATGGAGGTGAATGCAAAGTTATCCGTCGAGGATACATCAGCACTAGCAGACATTGGGAGGTATAGGAGGTTGGTCGGCAGTCTGATCTACTTGTGTAACACCAGACCAGATATCAGTTTTGCTGTTGGTGTTTTGAGCAGGTTCTCAAACAAACCTCATGAGAGTCATTGGAAGGCTGGGATGCGGGTGCTCAGATACTTGAAGAAAACTCTTAACTATGGTATCACATACAGTTTCGGAACTTCTCTTGTGGGGAACTGTGACTCAGATTGGGCAGGAGACATTGATTCCAGGAAGTCAATTTCTGGTTATTGTTTCTCTTTGGGTTCAGGAATTTTCTCTTGGATTAGTAAGAAGAACCAACAGTGGCATTGTCTTCTACCGAAGCAAAGTACAAGGTAGCTTGTTTTGCTGCATGTGAGGCCGTATGGTTGAGAAGGATTCTATGGCATGTGGGAGTGCAGGATGAAGAACCAACTGTGCTGAGGTGTGACAATCAGAGTTGCATCGCCATTGCCAAAAATCCAGTGTTTCATGCACGCACCAAACATATAGAGATCCAGTATCACTATGTGCGTGATTTGATGGAGGATGGGATAGTGGAATTGGTCTACTGTCCAACAGAGGAGAATGGAGCAGATATCTTCACCAAAGCACTTACGAAGGATCTGCTTCAAGTTCATCTTCAGAGACTCGGCATTGGGCCGAGGAGATAGTTCACCTATGGGTGGACATTGAGGGGGGGTGTTAGATATGATCAATGCCCCACCCTCATTAGGTGCTACCAATGATCCATGGTGCTCAAAGTTGTAAGGCCCCCATTATGAGGAGAAGCCAAGTGTGAGCCCGGACATTGGTGGAGTCCTGACTTGTATATCAGATGAGGTCTATGTGACCGGATGGCAAAAAGGTGACCATTGTGGGTCTAATCTTTGGGTTAGACGGAGAGGTTAAGTTGGTAGCAACTCGAGGCACATTGCATTGAGTTGCGTGGTAAGGGAGTTAAAAGGGGCTCCTATTGTGGGGTCGGGGGGCCGCGGAAGCGGCCCCTGGATGGGGGGTCCCAGGGGGGCCAGCGGCCCCCCTGGCGGGGGTCCGGGGGCAGCGCCCTCGGCCCGATGGTAAAGGGAATATTCCCTGGAATATTCCCTGGCCGACTAGTGGAGGCTCATATGGTAGGTCGGTCAATAGGCCGACCTAACGACCTTCGCGGGCTATAAAAGCTAAACCCCTTCGCAGTCATCACTCACTCATCTTTCACCCAGTCAGAGTTGTTGTTCCAGCTAGCCTTAAGCTCTTCACCTATCTTCTGTCTAGATCGCCATCTAAGCTTCACACAGTGGAAGCGCACGGGTGGACAGAGCCATCTTTGTATTAGTTGTTTGGAGTTAAAGAATTTACTGATTCCTCTCTTATCTGTTGTGTACTCTCTATCTCTTTCTCAGATTCTGTTCGCTGCGCCGTGTAATATTTTACACCTCTCCCGTCAAAATCGGGTGGCTTAATCTGCTTGAGAAGGAACTTCTTCTCCTGGATTACAGCAGTACTTGATGTAGGAGGCAAATTAGGAACCTATACCTGGGGTTATGCCTGGATAAAGGTTTCTTAACGTTATTATACGATAATCGTTATTGATTTATATTACATCTTCAATTATGCTATCACGTAAGCAATATAGCAAATTTTTATCAATTCTCATGCACAATCGGACATTGATAAAAAGAAGTTTTATTTGTATTTATATGGGCATAGTTTCGGAATAGAACATTTCTTGCGATGATAAGCCAACTGTTACATTTAGTTTGGGGAGAACAACGTTGTATTACATTTATCTACAGGAACTGCATAGTAGTATGGTTTCGGGTCATGGATTTTCAGGAATTGGTAAATCATTGGAAGTTTAGGATATCCTTTCCGTTGGAATCCATTCTTCTCATGGCGGCCCAACACTTTAATCCTGTCGGCGGGGATTACACGGGTTACTTCCTCATATACATATGAGTTCATGTCAACCCTCCACCTCGAATATGTAAAGTTGAGTTTACGTGAGCTTCCACAAAAATGAACAACTTCACGACTTTCAGATCTTCCAACCACTTGATCCTTTTTAAGTTGGTTTGTAGGTAAGCAAACCGGTGGGCGGCTATACAGTAGATTCCTAAAGCACCTGTCCATCTTCGTTCCATGTACAAAGGTGATGGATTATAGATCTGTTCTAGGATGTTCATCATCTCAACCCTTTGTCAATAATGCGGAGAATGCATTGCAGTCATAAACATGATTTGAAATACTAAGAACGTGTTCCATGCTTTGTAATTCTGCAAGATAGCATTGAAGGTAAGGAAATGTTTGGACAGCAACATTGGCTTTACTTCATCTTATTAAGATTTCATAAAAACAATTCCGTTGTTGGTCCGGGTCTGATACCAACTGTAACGTATCCACTTGTATTTTCAGGACACATCTTAGCAGTCCATCGGAAAGGATGTCTAGAAAGCTCTGCCCCGCACTCCCATGGAATGTTACGGGGTTTGCGATCCATGGCTTTTCGCGTCTGCCATGTAGTGGAAGTATTCCGGCCGTTCCCACTTAGGATCAACCTGAATTAAGGTTTTCTTGATTTGTCATTTCCTAATAGCCACTAGTGTCAGACCGAAGCAAACTACTTTACGCAGAAACTCCAGGTCCAAAGTTGATTCACGCTGCACTTGGTTCAAGGAGAATGGAAAATGAGAGGGATGCAAAGCTCAATCTCTCCGCCATAAGGCATAGTTCCATTCCGTTCCCCTAAAATAGCGTGAATTGGGTTCAAATATAACTCTAGGTCAACGCTCTTGTTGTTCGTGTTCTTTGACGATCTTCCAGTTGTTCATTGTGATTTGAGAAAAGTTCTCGGCCAACCAGGACCACCCATCCATAGGACGGACCTATGGCCCATCCTCCGCACTTTTCTCAGATTGTTTTAGTTATTTAATTACCTAACACATTAGTTGGACATGTAACAACCAACTTCTTTAATTAACCTGTTCGGCACTGGTTCTTTCACGTAATCTTATCACTTGACATAGAAAAACAATATCATACAAGTTCCTTATTAACAGGTTATCATATTTATCTTTGAAATACAAAGAGTCCAGCCCGTAGGCTTATCCACAATCCACCCGAAGACTATCTAGCAATCCACAGGGATCACTAATCCAAGTTTCCGCCCGTAGACTAGTATGCGGGCCTCGAGATCCAATCCCGAGTCACGTTAGGCTCTTGTGCAGGACCCGGAAGGTGAGGGATTTACGGCCAGAGTCCCCCCCTAGCACCTAAGCGTCCTCCTGCTCCAAGTAGCGCTCAATGAAGAGACCTCTCGCAGCGGGTTCGATCTACTTTCCCAACGCGGTCAACAACCCCCTTGGTTAGGGTTAGGTAGGCAATCGGGGGTAACTGAAGCTGCCTCTCCCTTCAGGCCTTCAACCTGAAGTATAGATATCCATTTATCTTTTAATTCATTGATCAAACAAAGCCAAACAGTTCTCTAAAATCTGTAGCAAGCACAAATATTTCCATTGATCGTTTTTGTTGTTGGCAAACTGCTAAGGAATGAATCCTTCCTTTCAAATGCATCCAGCACTCGATTCGGGATGACTTGCAACTTGGCAAGATTCCCTATATCCTAGGTTAGGGCGTACCCTATTAACTCGACTTGGTCAAAACTTAAGTTCATCAGTTACTTCACTTTATCGGCTGGTCTTTAGTTTCCAATAAATCTTCCTTACTCAAGAAGGATACTAAAGTATTCATCCTCTTGCAAGATAACTTGCGTAAGGATCCGCCAACCTTATTGCAAGAATTTGGCCATTCTCTTGTGATCCAATCACAAGATCATATGACTCCGCACTTGCTACATAAGCGTCGCATCGAACTATGAGACAATGGAGTCACGAAACAATATGTTTCAGGTTACTAGGCTGGCGTCGTTAGACCTAGGGTTTCCAAGTTTCATCTTGTAAGATTCTTAGGGACAAACCCTAACTCACTTTACAATTACATTTCACTGTCCCTACATTCAGTGAATGTGGGCAAGTATTTAAGGTATAGGCATTTCTTGGAATTGAACTTATTCCAAACGAGTACTCCACGGCTTAGGTGTTTTAGGTTTATGCCAATTTGGTTAATTCTAGAAGATAATTTCGAGATTACTTCCACATGATTCGTTGACTATGCGTAAATTGATTTTTTTAACCCTAACTTATCGGTTTGAGGTATTAGGTTAATTTCAACTAATCTTCCCTTTTCTTTGCGAATAAAATTCATCCTGAATAAGCAGCCTTTTTCTTGTTACTTTATGCAGTTGACAACGATAATTTCATAGAATTTATGCATCGTAAGAATCGTTTCATGCTTTGCACTTTCCATGATGATTCATTGCAATATGGGTTAATAGTGCGAGATGCAGTTTATACTTCTAGGCTTAACCGAAGTATACTATTTTAATGGATAATAATCTAGTCTTATAATTCATTTCAATGCATAAGCTATTTACTAGAAATACGTTTATACTTTCTTAATTTGCATGTTTCATTTAAAAGTATTGATGACTAAGTTCCTTCGTCGTGAACAACCAGGACGAAAATATATCCTATTTCTAATAATTAACCTTTCATGATTGAATTACAACAATATCAAATAAAAATTAGAAAGGAAAACCTGGGCTTGGGGTGAGATGTCCACGTGGATGCCCGAAGATGACCCTTCCGCGGCTACGCCTTGGACTTTCTTAGGAGGCATTGCAATTGTAGTCTTTCGGACGTGGGAGTAGCTTTACAACTCCTCTTTGGAATTCCACCCTCACTCCCTTGCATCGTCCATCGGAAGTAGTTTTAAAAGGCTCCCTCCTTAAAGTAGGGATTTCGAATGAAGGGGTGTTTCAAAATCTTTTGCCGATAAGACCCATTAAAGCCATGGGAGGGGCTTAATGGCCTTATAATGGCTCGCACAAACGGGAAATAAATAAAGTGTGGAATCCCTTACGAGGGTTTTTGAGTGGGAAAGGGAGGTGTTTTTAAAAAAAAACCTTCAACACTCTTCTTCTCTTTTACGAGTGGGGAAAAAAAACAAAGGCCCAAAGGTATTTTGCATAGGGCAAGGAACGGCCTAAGGGGTTTAACCACGGGGCGGGGGGGGTGGGGGGGGGGGGGAATGGGGAGTAGTCCCTAAGTCCAAGGGAAAGGGCTTAAGGAAATTTATGAAGCATGGGGTTTTCAAAGCCCACGGGAAGCATGGGAAGGCTAAGGGGAAAAAGGGTTTATGAGCTTTAAACACGAGGGAGGGGGGGTTCAATATGTCACAAGGAAGAGAGATAAGGGATTTTACACATGGGGGGGAGGGGGGGTTTCAATATCCACGAAAAAGTGGGCTTAAGGAAAGGGGGGCTAAGTGAACTTTAAAAGCACAGGGGGAAAAGGGTGGTTTTTCAACATTCATGGGAAAGGGCCTAAGGGCTTGTGAGGACTTTTAACACGGGGCGGGGGGGGGGGGGGGGGGGAGGGTGATAAACCCAAAAGAAAGGGGGCTTAAAAGGATTTTAAAACCCGGGGGAGGGGATTTGATGAGGCACAGGAAGGGGGCTTAAGAAGTCCCCCCCCTTGGAAGCTTCCAGAGCTTTCCACGTGGGGGGAGGGGGGGTAATAGGGCCGTTTGTCAACGGCGATTGATAGTTGGGGGCACGGTAGCTCCACGTCCGTGGCAGGGCGGTAGCCTCCCTTCGTCCTCCTTCAGGTGGCAACAGCTCCAAGGGGTCCTCCCAACTTAAAAGCCCTTCTCTCTCTCCCTCACCGTTTCAGAATGGTGGCCCTCCCTTCGTCTTTTGTCTCTCGTACCTCCGTTCCCAGCAGCAGCCCCCTTCGCTTAAATAGGGGAGGGGAGGGATCCTCCCTCTCCTTCGTGTTAGCATGCATGGTCCTATTAATCCGCGAGCTCCACCGAGGAGCTTTCGCGTCCCTTCTATTCTCCTCCCCTTCCAGTACAATAGTCGGCTGGGGAGGGATTTTTTTTTTCATTGACCATAAGAAAAATATTATATATTTATCCTCAAGAGGTAGTTTATGCGAATGTTACAGAACACCAAAGAAAAGTAAATTCTCTTGCAATAAAATCTATCTTGTAACATCAAAGAGCTTTTATTTCGTTCTTTTGATCATCAAAACAAAGAAAACAGCAATTATTCACGTAGCATCATACTAGATATCTCCCACGGATTTGATAGAATCAACCATAATCTTCAACATCTTCATAGAATCCATCAATATAACAAAGAACACGAAGGAATACACCATATTTTGAATGGAAATTAATAACATATTATCCTTCTTCAATGTCTTCATAGTTCTCTCTCAATCTCTCATATACAGTTACTCTGTTTTTATAGAATTGACTATCTCACACACACACACACACTCTCTCTCTCTATCAATAATACATCGTCTCCTCACTACAATACTCTCATAATAACTCTCAATAATCCTTCTTAGGTCGTAGATGCACCTCCCAAGAGGTATGTCTGATATGAAGAGTCACTAGAGCTCTCAAACATAATCAATATCATCCTTTCCAAGGGTTAGAAAACTTAGATTCATCCTTTCCAAGGGTTAGAAAACTTTCCCAAAGTCACACATACATTCTACAAAACTCTTACAGAAGGTCTACAGAACAGTTATAGTACATTACCAGAGCAGCTACACCACAGTTACAGTATATAGACAGAGCAGAGACAGAGGCTCTACAGAGGGTCTACAGAGGGTCATCAGAACCTCATAACTCATACTCAAACCATTCCAAACTATAAAAAAATATTCAATAAGCTTCCAAAAGATCTCAATGTTCATCAATAATCAATCCATGCTTCATACAGAAGACAATCAGAACAAAACAGAAGCTATACAGAGAGTATACAGAACCAATCAGAACCTCAACAGAACATCATAGAGCTTCATATCTCCATTGAGAATCATCATGAACTTCCAAAACATAATCAATATCATCCAAAACACTCTCAAACACTTCCATTAAAAACCATACATCACTCTAAATCCATCAAAAATCAATCATTCAAACCTCAAAAACCACAAAGATCAGTAAAAAATTCAGTCTTTTTCCACTCTCAACGTAAAAAACATGGAGTCCCAATAGGAAGACAAAAGAAAAGGGAATTCTGTTGCAATAAAATCTATATTGTAACATCAAAGAGCTTTTATTTCATTCTTTTGATCATCAAAACAAAGAAAATTGCACTTCTTCACGCAGCATGATAGTAGATATCTCCCACGGATTTGATAGAATCAACCATAATCTTCAACATCTTCATAGAATCCATCAATATAACAAAGAACACAAAGGAATATACCATCCTTTGAATGCAAATCAATCACATATTATCCTTCTTCAATATCTTCATAGTTCTCTCTCAATCTCTCATATACAATTACACTGTTTTCATAGAATTAACTATCTCTGACTCTCTCTCTCTCTCTCTATCAATAATACATCCTCTCCTAACTACAATACTCTCATAATAACTCTAAATAATACTTCTTAGGTCGTGGATGCACCTCCCAAGAGGTATGTTTGATATGAAGAGTCACCAGGATGTCTAGAAAGCTCCGCCCGGCACTCCCGTGTAATGTTACGGGTTTTGCGATCTAGGTCTTTCCACGTCTGCCACGTAGCGGAAGTATCCTGGCTGTTCCCACTTAGGATCAACCGGAATTAGGGTTTTTCCTGATGGGTCATCAGCTAACAGCAACTAACGTCAGACCCGAGCGAACTACTTTACGCAGAAACGCCAGGTCCGAAGTGGATTCACGCTGCACTTGGTTCAAGGAGAATGGGAAACGAGAGGGATGCAAAGCTCAACCTCTCTGCCATAAGGCATAGTCCCATTCCGTTCCCCTAAAACAGCATAAATCGGGTAAGACATAACTTTAGGTCATCGTTCTCGTTATTCGTTTTGATGATGATGATCATTCCGCTGTTCTTCGAGATTTTTGAGAAAAGTTCCCGGCTAACCGGGACCACCCAACCATAGGACGGATCCATGGCCCATCCTCCGCACTTTCCTCGGTTTGTTTTAGTTATGTAATTATCTAACATATTAATTTGACATATAACAATCAGCTTCTTTAATTAACCTTGTTAAGCACTGATTCCTTCACGTAATCTTATCACGTGACATAGAAAAACAACATCAAGCAAGTTCTTTTAACATTTCATCATTTTATCTTTGAAATACAAGGAGTTCCGCCCATAGGCTTGTCCATAATCTGCCCGAAGGCTAACCAGTAATCTCTAGGGATCACTATTCCAAGCTTCCGCCCGTCAACTAGTATGCGGGCCTTGAGATCCAATCCCGAGTCACGTTAGCCTCTTGTGCAGGACCCGGAAGGCGAGGGATTTACGGCCAGAGCCCCCCTGGCACCCAAGCATCCTCCTACTCCAAGTAGAGCTTAACGGAAAGACCTCTCGCGGCGGGTTCGGTCCACGTTCCCGGCGCGATCAACAACCCCCTTGGTTAGGGTCAGACAGGCAGTCGGGGGTAACTGAAGCTGCCTCTCCCTTCAGGCCTTTTAACCTGAAGTATAGGTACTCATTTAATTTGTAATTCATAATTCAAACAGAGCCCTAAAATCTCTAGCAAGCACAAACATTTCCATTAATCAACCCAGTTGTATGGCAAACTGCTAAGGAAGTGTTCTTTCCTTTTTGAGTGTATCAGCACTCGTTCCCAAGGTGTTTTGTAAATTGGCAAGATCCTTTTACATTCCGGTGTTAGGGCATAACCAACTTGGTTAACCCTAAAGTGCTTTAGATATGCTAGTTTCCGGTTTACAACTTTCCTTATTTAGAAGGATATCCAAAAATACGTCTTTTTGCAAGATAACTTGCGTAAGGATCTGCCGTCCTTGATGAGGGTTTTTTTTCCCTTTCTCCTTGTGAATCAATCACAAGACTAAATGATTTCATACATGTTGCGCAAGTCCTGCGATGGAATAATCTGTTTAGATTCTTTAAGCTGACGTATGTCAGGCCTAGGGTTTCTTCTTTTAAGAACCTTAGGGACAAACCCTAGTTTCTTATCTTTAAGAATTTATTGTCCCTACGGTAAGGAAAGTAGTCAAGTGTTTAAGTTATGAATGTTTCTATGTTTAGATTGGTTCAGTTATCTTTTGAAAGGTAATATTAATCGTCTTGTCACGGTTTTACTGTCCTTGTGACAATTTACTTTCCCAATCAATACAGTTTAATTTGGCATATTGCCTAATGCCAAGGTGATACAAAGAGCGACAATACTCCTTGGGACAAAAAGGCCTAGCTGTGAAATTGGTGTATACACACTTTATTAGTCCCCAAGTCCTCAAATAGCAAGGGAAAAGTGTTAATAGAGTGTCATCCAACAATCCCCCATTACATTATTTTTTTTCAAAATGAGTTCGTATATCTAATTTTTATACTTGTTAATTCCTAACATTTAACTTCCGTTTTTCTCTTAAAGATGAGCTCATGCCAACTAACAACACTTGCCTTGCTAAGATGTGCAAATATTCAAGATAACTTCCTAGTAATTTGAGCAACGAAAGAAACCTTTTATGAATTTAACAATTTACAACGATTCGTTGCGAAAGGAATAAGACTAATGGTGCAAGATATAATTTCTACACCTTAGGATTTAACTAAAATATACTACTATAGTAAATGGTTAATCTTGCTCGTAATTTATAATGCTTGATGCAATTTGAAGAAAGCTAAGTTCTATACGTTGTCATTCATAAGCTAAACTCCTTCGTTACAAATAATTCGAACAAATATATCCTATCCTTAACATTTTTCCTTTACATGATCGACTTAAAACCGAATTAAAGCCAAGAAGAAAAACCTGGCTTTGAGGTGAGATATCCACATGGATACCGGGGGATGACCCTCCCGCAGCCACACCTTGGACTTTCTTCGGTGGCATCGTAGTTCGAATGTGAGATAGCATTTTCCTTTTTCTTCTTGGAATTCCACCATCTTCTCCTTCCTTTTCTGTTATCTTTTTCCCACTCTTCCTCCTTCACTCCCTCTTTTCACTCCCTCTACTTCCCTCCCTATCTTTTATCTCACGGCTATTTTTCCCTTACGGGGTACCATCCGAGGCCATGATGATAGTTAGGTTCGGGGGGGAAAATAATAATGGGGATACGGGGGATTAGGAAGAAAGCTTAGGGAGTTGTGGGAAAATGAGAGTTATGAGGGGGTTGAAGAAGGGTTAAAAAGGGTTATAAGGGGGTGAAAAAAGGGTTTAGGGGAATAAAACACGGGGGTTAGGTTCCCAAAGCCAAAGGAGGGGCTTAAGGGAAAAAGGGAAAAAAAAACCTAGGGGGTGTGTGGTTCAAAAAAAACCATGGGGAGGGCTAAGGGAATTTTTGAAACCCGGGGGGAAAATAAGGGCCTTATGGGGATTAGAAAGGCTTAAAGACCTCTTAAGGCCTTCTAAGGATAATTTGGGGGGGGACAAGGGCTTAGGGGGAATTAAAACCCGGAGGGGGGGGGGGGGAAACAAGGGCTTAGGGGGGATTAAACCCGGGAGGGGGGGAGGGACAAAGGGGGTTTAAAAAAACATAAGGGGGGGGGGGGGGGGGGTGAAAGGGGGCTAAGAAGGTTCTTTAGAAGCTTCCCCCCCAGGAAGCTTCTAAAGCTTCCACGTGGGAGGGGGGGAGCTTATTAGGCACTATGGCGGCGAGTGGAGGCGGAATGATCCAGCGGCAAGGTCTCAGTGTCTCCCTCTCTCGTGGTTTCCACACGACACAGCAGCGGCACTCTCCTCTTTGCCATCACGACAGGGTTGTCTCGAAAAATGCCCAAAAATGGGAAAATTTGATGTAAAAATAGAAAAAACTAGAAAACGGGCTGAGGAAAATTAGGGAAAATTATATCTATGTTTGTGCAATGTATAACGATAGCAAAGCACAAGGTTGGCCTAAGTTTATCCCCGTTTCTATGTTTTGTGTATATTTATCGTTCTTCTAAAAGGGAGAAATGCATAGAAACCCTATCTAACCGATTAACGATACAAAATACTAAGAGTTGGATGAAGAGAGACTGAAACACTGAAAGATAAAGAAAAGATTGGATCTATGGAAGAGGATGAATGAAGCATTAGGAGAAATATGGACTCTCTTTTTTGCCCCTTAAGGAGTGAATAAACAAATATAGGCCTAACCAATGAGAGAGCTGGGATTCCAAATTCATGTAACATGAATCTTCTAGCCATATCTTGGACCAAATCTTCCCTCAGCAATAAAATAAGGGAAAAGGGGAGTACAAAGCTGTCACTTCTTGGAAGTTTGTGCCTCGAATTTTCATTTTCTTATTTTTTATGTTTGACTTTTCTTTTCTCCCCTTTTCAGTTTCCCCCTCTTTTTTAGGCGGAACTCAAATTTGTCATATCTCTTTCCCCGCTTCTTCTTTCCTGACGAAATTTTACAGCCTCACTGTTTCTTGCCCTGTCTGTAACCCTGTAAAATTTCATTTGCTTTGCACAAGCACAGAGAGAGTTTCATGTGTTTTATGAGAGCAGAGCTTGTTTTACCAAAGCCCTAAGATTCTCTTCACAAAACTCTATAGGTATATTTTTCTCTTCCATAGATGTTCTATGGTAAAGTTTTATCTCGTTTGGAGAAAACCTGTGCAAGTTATGTGCATTCTCTGACATGTAATTTCTTTTGTTTTGATGCTCTAGGAGTCTCTTATAGTCAATAATAGTGATATTTTGAATACTCAACTTCTTCTTCAACATCTTAGGGTTTCTCTGTAAACAAAGTTACAGGTATATTGTCTTGTTTTTTTGTTGCTCCACTGTTAAATTTTATCTCGTTTAGACAAAATGTATACAAGTTACATGCATACTGAGCTTTCCTTTGTTTTTTTACTCCAAGAATCTCCGAGGGTGAAGAACAATGATTTATTAAGAACTCAACTTCTACAACATCTTTGGGATTTTGAACACTCAACTTCTTCTTCAACATCTTAGGGTTTCTCTGTAAACAAAGTTACAGGTATATTGTCTTGTTTTTTTGTTGCTCCACTGTTAAATTTTATCTCGTTTAGACAAAATGTATACAAGTTACATGCATACTGAGCTTTCCTTTGTTTTTTTACTCCAAGAATCTCTGAGGGTGAAGAACAATGATTTATTAAGAACTCAACTTCTACAACATCTTTGGGATTTTTTGCAGAGAAAGCCACAGGTATATTGCCATTTTTTACTACTGTTCCATGGTTAAATTTCAACGCATTTGGACAAAGCCTATATAAGTTATATGTATGCGTTGACCCAATATTTCTTTTGTTTTTGTACTACAGGAATCTGTCAGTGAAGGAACAATGGTCTTGCTATAAGTCAACTTCTTGTTCAACATATCTAGGGATCTTTGTGAAAGAAATTACAGGTACAATGTTTCTTTTTTAAATTGATCCATTTAAATTTAATTTCATTTGGAGAGAACATTTGCAAATTATACACATGTTGATAGGTAACTTTTGTATTTGGTTGTTACAGATGTCTTCACGGAGGAAAAATATCAGTAGCATACTTGCAGTGGAGGTCTTCAACAGGAAAGATAATGGCGGTAATTGGATTTGTGATAAGTATTATAAGTTGGATTGGATTTTGATGCACCCAAGTACTCGAGGGAGTTTCAAGGTGAAGCGCAAGGATGTTGCAAACCCTAGCAAACATTGGAAAGGTAGAATTCTAGAGTTCAGAAAAGTGTTTAATGGCACAAGTGCAGTAACAGAAGTGTTGATTCAACATGTTTATACGCATAAACAAATCTCTGTACACGACGAGAACAACATTGCAAATTATAAACAAAACAGTAAGTTGTTAAATTTTATCATTGATTATTCTTTTGTATCAGAGTTGTTTTTAAAAGTCTTTGCAGTATTCTAATTCAGTCTTGTTTGATTGACA